>NC_135237.1:252245697-252553614 GCF_051348905.1 Ranitomeya variabilis | reverse complement strand
AGATGGAGGCTTCAGTATTTGGTTAAGTGGAAGGGCTATGGTCAGGAGGATAATTCCTGGGTTGTCGCCTCTGATGTTCATGCGGCCGATTTGGTTCATGCCTTCCATGTGGCTCATCCTGATCGCCCTAGGGGTTTTGATGAGGGTTCGGTGACCCCTCCTCAAGGGGGGGGTACTGTTGTGAACTCTGTTTTTGGGCTCCCTCTTGTGATCCCAAGTGGAACTGTGTGAGTGCTGTCTTTGGGCTCCCTCTGGTGGCTCTTTGTGTCATTCTGCAGGTCTGAGGCAGGATCAGCTGTCTCGTTATCTGTTAGCTGGTTTCCTACTTAGCTCACCTGGACTTTCAGTGGTTGCCTGCTGTCGATGTATTCAGTGCTATTTTGATCTCTCCTGAATTCCTTCGCTATCAGTCCCTTCAAGAGAAGCTAAGTTTTCTGTTTGGTTATTTTTTGCTCATCAGTGTTCAATATGTTTCTTGGTTATTTACTTGTCCTTGTCCAGCTTGCTAATATGTGATTTCCTTGCTTGCTGGTAGCTCTGGGGGGCTGAGGTTCTCCCCTCACACCGTTAGTTGGTGTGGGGGTTCTTGAATTCTCGGCGTGGATATTTTGTATAGGGTTTTTTACTGACCGCACAGTTCCCTGCCTGTCTTCTGCTATCTAGTATTAGTGGGCCTCATTTGCTGAATCTGTTTTAATTTCTACGTTTTGTATTTTCCCCTTACCTCACCGTTAATATTTGTTGGGGGCTTCCTATACCTTTGGGGTCATTTCTCTGAGGCAAGTGAGGTCTTACTTTCTCTATAGGGGTAGCAAGTTTCTCAGGCTGCGTCGAGACGTCCAGGAATTTAGGCACGTTCACCGGCTACCTTCAGTGTGTTTGGTTAGGATCAGGTTTTGCGGTCAGTCCAGTTACCACCTCCCTAGAGCTCGTTCTATGTTCAGTTACTTAGCTAGTTCATTCTGTGATCCTCAGCCACTAAGGATCATAACACATACATACAACATACAACATACATACATACATACTGCATACATACTACATACATACAACATACATACAACATATATACTACATACATAGTACATACATACTACATACATACATACTACATACATACAGCATACATACAAAATGCTACATACATACTACATACATCATACTACATACAACATACTACATACATATAACATACTACATATATACTACATATATACTACATGCATACATACTACATACATACATATATACTACATACATGCTACATATATACATACTACATACATACATACATACATACTACATACATACAACATACAACATACATACAACATGCTACATACAACATACTACATACATACTACATGCAGTACATTCATACATTACATACAATACATACATACAGACATACAGTACATATAACATAGAGTACATATTCACCATCATTTGTCACTTTGTTCCCTGAAGCCAGTGTCATCTGTAAAAAATATGAAAATAACAAAAAAACAATATACTCCCTTATCCGCAGAAATCCACAAGTGTCCCACGATAATCTCCCGTGGAGAACGGCAGCATCAGCTGATGCGACCGCTCTCTAGGGGCTCCAGGAATACAATGATGGGAGGAAGGTATCCTTCCACACTATTCCTCTGCCGCTGTAAAAAAGATAGTCCCTAGTCTTACTTTTGGCATTGCTGTGTGAGAAATTTCCCACGCAGCAAATGCCATAAAGTGAGACCAGTGAACTATAGTAACCTCTCAGTGATGCACTGCAGGAGCCATTGTCTCCTGTCTGTGTGTCACTGAAGGTCCTATAGAGCAGTGACATCACCCAATGTCACTGTTCTATAGGGGAGATCGTCGTGGGACACTCATTAATTGGACTACGACGGACAGGTAGTATATGGTTTATTATTTTACGTTTTTTGCAGGCGCTGAAGTATGGTAAGTATGGTTAAATGAAGAATATTAAAATACTTTTTTCTGGCTGTGTCTTTATTTTATTTTTTTAACTCTTTAACTACACTAGGATTAATAATGCATAGGCGTCTTATTGACGCCTCTCCATTATTAACCTGGCTTAATGTCACCTTACAATAGCAAGGTGACATTAACCCCTTATTACCCCATATCCCACCACTACACGGGAGTGGGAAGAGAGGGGCTAAGTGCCGGAATTGGCGCATCTCACATATGCGCCATTTCCGGGGCGGCTGTGGACTGGTATTTGTAGCCGGGGGGGGACAATATCCATGGCCCCTCTCTAGGCTATGAATATTAGCCCGCAGCTGTCTGCGTAGCCTTTCTGGCTATAAAATATAGGGGGACCCCAATGTCATTTTTTGGGGGGTCCCCCTATTATAATAGCCAGTAAAGGCTACGCAGACAGCTGGTGCAGTTTTGATGCAGTTTTTGTGCGGGTTTTGGTGCGGTTTTTGATGCAGTTTTGGAGCAGTTTTTGGTGCAGTTATGATGCAGTTTTGGTGCAGTTTTGATGTTGTTTTTGGTGCGGTTTTTGTGTTGTTTTGATGCAGTTTTTGGAAATAAATAAATAAACGGAAAATGTGCATGATTTGAATGGAAACATGCATGAAAAAATGGATTCGGAGGCCGGATTCATCATTTCACATCTCAGTTTCATACGTTTTTCGCCGGATCCGTCGCTGTGCGTTTTTTCACCGGACAGAAAAATTGTTCATCTGTGTGTGTTTTCCATCCGGCTGAAACAGCTTTTTTGATGGATCCAGCAAAAAATGGATGAAACGCGTGGCCATCAGGCGCAATCCGGCGCTAATACAACTCTATGAGAAAAAAACGTATCCGACGGAAACAAACGGATCCGTTTTTTTCAAAGCTCGCCGGATTGTGCCTGACGGCAAAAACCTGATGTGTGAAAGCAGTTAGATATATGGATAGATACATCTATGTATCTATAGATACATCTATGTATCTATAGATATATCTATCTATAAATATAACTATAGATAGATATATCCATAGATATATAACAGAAAGGCCGATGTTTCTAAGGCTACTTTCACAATTGCGTTATTAGCAATCCGTCGCAATCCGTCGTTTTGGGAAAAAACAGATCCTGTAAATGTGTTCGCAGGATGCGTTTTTTTACCCATAGACTTGGATTAGCAACGGATCGCGACGGATGGCCACAAGTCGCGTCCTTCGTGCAACGGATCCGTTGTGTTTTGGTGGACCATCGGCACGAAAAAACGTTCAAGTGAACTTTTTTTGTCCGCTGCGTCTGCCATTTTCTACCGCTCATGCGTGGCCGAAACTCCGCCCCTTCCTCCCCGGACTTCAGAATGGGCAGCGGATGCATTGAAAAACTGCATCCGCTGCCCACGTCGTGCACAAATTTCACAACTTGCGTTGGTACGTCAGCCCAATGCATAGCGACGGACCCGTACCGACGCAAGTGTGAAAGAGGCCTTAATGAGCGTTTAATTTAAACAAAAAAAACAGAGAAAAACGGCGTGAGCTCCCGCGCAATTTTCTGCGCCTGAGGGGGGAAGCAGATGACCGGGGGCCAATATTTGTAGCCTGGGAAGGGGGGTAATACCCATGGCCCCTCCCAGTCTATGAATATCAGCCCACAGCTGTGTGCGTAGCCTTTACTGGCTATTAAAATAGGGGGACCCCAAAAAAATGACGTGGGGTCCCCCTATATTTTATAGCCAGAAAGGCTACGCAGACAGCTGCGGGCTGATATTCATAGCCTAGAGCGGGGCCATGGATATTTGCCCCCCGGTTACAAATACCAGTCCGCAGCCGCCCCAGAAATGGCGCATCTATATCGATGCGCCAATTCCGGCACTTAGCCCCTCTCTTCCCATTCCCATGTAGTGATGGGATATGGGGTAATAAGGGGTTAATGTCACCTTCAAATGTGAAAACATGGATACTCCAGCTCCAATAAAACGGTAAATTCTTTATTAATCCAAGAAATCTAAAAAAGGATGATCCTTACACATAATGGACAGTGCATGTGGAATAACGGCAACGCGTTTCGATCACAAGATCTTACTCATGCCAATAGTACAAACAGACTGAATGCTATACATATAGTGATTATCATCCTATCACAGGGTTACAATTAGTCACATGATGAAACCAAAAGGTCCTATTCCTACATATATAGGCAAACCATTACTAAAAACATCTATAAAAAAGCTGTATAATCTCAGCAATAATGATATAAAATTTCATTTCTTTTGTTTAAGCCTGTGGGGAAGCGAGTATTAAGATTATATATCCAGAACGCTTCCCTTGTGAGGAGGCGTCTTCTGATATCTCCCCCGCGGCTTTGATGATACACTTTTTCAATGCCATGAACTCTTAAGTTTGTGACATCCCCATTATGTTTCATACCAAAATGTCTGGAGACCATTGAGATATTCTTATTTATTATGTTGCAATTGCTGGCATCTCTCAAATGCTCCGTAATCCTCGTTTTTAGCTTCCTAGCTGTACATCCTACGTAAGAGATTTGACATGCTACACAATCTATTTTGTAAACCACATTTTTAGTGTGGCAATTTATAAAACTGTTTATATTATAACTTTTAGTTTTTTCTGAATTTTGAAATGTGTTCCCCAGATAAGAATGTGCGCACGTACTGCAAGCTGCAGTACCGCACGTAAAAAAGCCTTTGCACTCAAGCCAGGTATTTGATTTAGGTTTAACCACATGAGAGCTGGGAGCAATAATATCCCCAATAGTTTGAGCTCTTCTAGCCAAGAAGAATGTCAATACTTTGGAAAATGAAATCATGAGCCGAAAGAGACGTAAATTTGAGAGGGACTATAATAACTATTTGACTGAGAAAGTGTATGAATGGGGACAGTGGGAAAATACATATAAATCGCCCAAACCCATTCTAAAAAATAGCCAAGCTCGTAAGAAATTAACCAGCATATAGTGGACTGTATGGACAAGTTCCAAGAACTTGTTGAGAGAGATTTAAGGGCTCTGAAAGACAATTGGAAAGATAAAACTCGTAGGAATCTATCCCATAAACAAAGAAAGGCTCTGCAGGAATTGAAAGAGAAAAGGAACATCATAATTAGAAAAAGTGACAAAGGCGGCTTGATAATTGTGATGAATGAGTCTGATTACAAACAAAAAATGTATGAACTTTTGTCTGACACATCTACTTATGAAAAATTTCACAATAATCCAACTAAAGAGGTTAATGAAAAAATTGTGAAATTAATTGGAGAGGGTCTTAGTCTGGCGGTTATAAATAAAAAACAAGCAGAGTATTTACATGTGAAATTTCCTAAGCTACCCATCATGTACGGACTACCAAAAGTACATAAAGGGGAGGGGGTGCCGGCGATGCGCCCTATAGTGTCAGGAATTGGATCAATGACTGAACATTTATGCGAATGGGTGGACTCACTTTTGCAGCCCATTGTTACTAAAATGCCAGGCTACGTAAAGGACTCAAGAGAAGTTCTCAAAACTCTTGCAAACTGGAAATGGAAACATAATTATATCTGGCTTAGTTGTGACGTGTCTTTGTACACAAGTATACCTCACGATGTAGCTATGAAAGCAATACAATACCATCTAATAGAATATGGTCGATATTCTCAGGATTTAATCAATTTCGCTTTACAGGTTATACATTTCCTTATGAAACATAATATTTTTGTGTTTGATGAACAACTATTTGTACAAAAATCAGGAGTTCCTATGGGGGCCAAATATTCACCATCTTTAGCAAATTTAACTATGGCACAATGGGAACAAACATTTATATATTCGGCTGACAATCCATATGTGGACCACATCTCCTGGTATGGCAGATACATTGATGACACCCTCATAATTTGGGGGGGCGATTTGTCTGCCATACCAGGATTTGTGGAATACATTAATACTAATAATTTTGGGATAAAATTTACACATAAATATGATTGCCAGAATATGTCTTTCTTGGATCTTGAATTATGCGGTATTGCTGAAGAATTTATTATCAGCAAAACGCATGTAAAACCATTAAGTGGGAATACAATCTTACACGCCAACAACAGTCATCCAGCTCACAAAATTAAAGCTATACCCGTGGGTGAATTTACTAGGCTGAAGCAAAACTGTAGTAGGGAGAGAGACAAATTGGAGGAATTTGATAGATTAAGGAATAAACTTAAATTACGTAACTATCCCAATTGGTCCCTTGATAGAGCCACAGCTATAGTTAATAAAAAACACAGAGCAGAATTATTGGTACCAAATGTAAAAAGAAAAAATCCAGAAACTGATACACATTACGCCAAACCCTATGTTTGTTTACAATTTAGCCCGCAATATAACCAAATTAAAGATGTTATAAATAAGAGGTTACCTGTTCTATTTGAGGATGACACACTTATGAATATTTTTCAAGGTGGAGTAAATATTGTGGCTAGAAGAGCTCAAACTGCAGCTTGCAGTACGTGCGCACATTCTTATCTGGGGAACACATTTCAAAATTCGGAAAAAACTAAAAGTTATAATATAAATAGTTTTATAAATTGCCACACTAAAAATGTGGTTTACAAAATAGATTGTGTAGCATGTCAATCTCTTACGTAGGATGTACAGCTAGGAAGCTAAAAACGAGGATTACGGAGCATTTGAGAGATGCCAGCAATTGCAACATAATAAATAGGAATATCTCAATGGTCTCCAGACATTTTGGTATGAAACATAATGGGGATGTCACAAACTTAAGAGATCATGGCATTGAAAAAGTGTATCATCAAAGCCGCGGGGGAGATATCAGAAGACGCCTCCTCACAAGGGAGACGTTCTGGATATATAATCTTAATACTCACTTCCCCACAGGCTTAAACAAAAGAAATGAAATTTTATATCACTATTGCTGAGATTATACAGCTTTTTTATAGATGTTTTTAGTAATGGTTTGCCTATATATGTAGGAATAGGACCTTTTTGTTTCATCATGTGACTAATTGTAACCCTGTGATAGGATGATAATCACTATATGTATAGCATTCAGTCTGTTTGTACTATTGGCATGAGTAAGATCTTGTGATTAGTGTTGAGCATTCCGATACTGCAAGTATCGGGTATCAGCCGATATTTGCTGTATCGGAATTCCGATACCGAGATCCGATACTTTTGTGGTATCGGGTATCGGGTATCGCAACAACATTAATGTAATAATGTGTAAAAGAGAGAATTAAAATAAAAAATATTGCTATACTCACCTCTCCGACGCAGCCTGGACCTCAGCGAGGGAACCGGCAGCGTTGTTTGTTTAAAATTCGCGCGTTTACTTGGTTACGTGAAGTCCCGGCTTGTGATTGGTCACGGCGGCCATGTTGCCGGGACGCGGACCAATCACAGCAAGCCGTGACGAAATTACGTCATGGCTTGCTGTGATTGGTCCGCGTCCCGGCAACATGGCCGCCGTGACCAATCACAAGCCGGGACGTCACTGGAGGCTGGACACGCGCGCATTTTAAAATGTGCGCGTGTCCAGCCTCCCGTGACATCACGGCTTGTGATTGGTTGACCGCGGCGCAACCAATCACAAGCCGGGAGGAAGGAAAAGCGCGCATTTTAAAATGCGCGCGTGTCCAGCCTCCCGTGACGTCACGGCTTGTGATTGGTCATGGCGGCCATGTTGCCGGGACGCGGACCAATCACAGCAAGCCATGACGAAATTACGTCATGACTTGCTGTGATTGGTCCGCGTCCCGGCAACATGGCCGCCATGACCAATCACAAGCCGGGACGTCACTGGAGGCTGGACACGCGCGCATTTTAAAATGTGCGCGTGTCCAGCCTCCCGTGACATCACGGCTTGTGATTGGTTGACCGCGGCGCAACCAATCACAAGCCGGGAGGAAGGAAAAGCGCGCATTTTAAAATGCGCGCGTGTCCAGCCTCCCGTGACGTCACGGCTTGTGATTGGTCACGGCGGCCATGTTGCCGGGACGCGGACCAATCACAGCAAGCCGTGACGAAATTTCACGGAAGCCGTGACCAATCACAAGCCGGGACTTCACGTAACCAAGTAAACGCGCAAATTTTAAACAAACAACGCTGCCGGTTCCCTCGCTGAGGTCCAGGCTGCGTCGGAGAGGTGATTATAGCAATATTTTTTATTTTAATTCTTTATTTTACACATTTATATGGATCCCAGGGCCTGAAGGAGAGTTTCCTCTCCTTCAGACCCTGGGAACCATCAGGAATACCGTCCGATACTTGAGTCCCATTGACTTGTATTGGTATCGGGTATCGGTATCGGATTGGATCCGATACTTTGCCGGTATCGGCCGATACTTTCCGATACCGATACTTTCAAGTATCGGATGGTATCGCTCAACACTACTTGTGATCGAAACGCGTTGCCGTTATTCCACATGCACTTATGTGTAAGGATCATCCTTTTTTAGATTTCTTGGATTAATAAAGAATTTACCATTTTATTGGAGTTGGAGTATCCATGTTTTCACATTTGCTGCTACCTAGCGTCCCGGTCAGGACGAACTTCCGTGCTCTGTCTTCAACGGTCTGGTTGGTGAGCTGGCTACGGCTTTTTTGCTGTTTTTTCTTTTTTCTTGTTATACAATTAATGTCACCTTGCTATTGTAAGGTGACATTAAGCCGGGTTAATAATGGAGAGGCATCAATAAAACGCATATCTATTATTAATCCTAGTGTAGTGAAAGAGTTAAAAAAAATAAAGACACAGCCAGAAAAAAGTTCTTTAATATTCTTCATTTAACCATACTTACCATACTTCAGCGCCTGCAAAAAACGTAAAATAATAAACCGTATACTACCTGTCCGCCATAGTCCAATTAATAACGAGTGTCCCACGACGATCTCCCCTATAGAACAGTGACATTGGGTGATGTCACTGCTCTATAGGACCTTCAGTGACACACTGACAGGAGACAATGGCTCCAGCAGTGCATCACTGAGAGGTTACCATTACTTCAGAGTCTCACTTTATGGCATTTGCTGCGTGGGAACTTTCTCACACAGCAATGCCAAAAGTGAGACTAAGGACTATTTTTTTTACAGCGGCGGAGGAATACAGTGCGGAAGGATACCTTCCTCTTGTCATTGTATTCCTGGAGCCCCTAGAGAGCGGTCGCATCAGCTGATGCTGATGTTCTCCATGGGAGATCGTCGTGCGACACTCGTGGATTTCTGCGGATCAGGGAGTATATTGCTTGTTTGTTATTTTAATATTTTTTACAGATGACACTGGCTTCAGGGATCAAAGTGACAAGTGATAGTGAGTATGTACTCTATGTTATATGTACTGTATGTCTATATGTATGTATTGTATGTAATGTATGAATGTATTGTATGTAGTATGTATGTAGTATGTATGTTGTATGTAGCATGTATGTAGTATGTATGTAGTATGTTGTATGTATGTATTGTGGTATGTAGTATGTATGTATGTTTTATGTATGTGGTATGTATGTATGTAGTATGTAGTATGTAGAATATATGTAGTATGTAGTATGTATGTTGTTTGTATGTAGTATGTATGTTGTATGTATGTAGTATGTATGTAGTATGTTGTATGCATGTATGTAGTATGTATGCTGTATGTAGTATGTATGTTGTATGTTTGTAGTATGTTGTATGTATGTAGAATGTATGTAGTATGTTGTATGTATGTATGTAGTATGTATGTTGTATGTATGTATGTAGTATGTTGTATGTATGTTGTATGTATGTAGTATGTATGTTGTATGCATGTATGTAGTATGTTGTATGTATGTAGTATGTATGTATGTAGTATATAGTATGTTGTATGTATGTATGTTGTATGTATGTAGTCCCATCATTGGCTAATGTGTCAGTCACTCATTGTAGCAGGCATAGCCCTGCACACAGACACAGAGACCCCCAAGAGGCCTGCACAGACCCCTAAGAGGCCCACACAGACCCCCGAGAGGCCCGCACAGACCCCTGGCAGGCCCACACAGACCCCCGGCAGGCCCACACAGACCCCAGGCAGCCCGCACAGACCCCCGAAAGGCCCATACAGATCCCCGGCAGGCCTGCACAGACCCCCCACGGTCCCGCACAGACCCCACCCACACACACAGACACGCAGTCTTTGCCCACGCACCACCCACACTCTTCCCCCCTCCGGAACTGGATGTGCAAAGGAAAGAAAGGGCTTATTTTCATTCCGATATTTGTGTCCCATTGACTTGCCTTGGCTTCCGTTATCGGTATCGGTGATACCCGATATTTTTTTGGGTATCGGTCCGATCCAATCCGATCCGATATTTCCCGATATCGGAAGGTATCGCTCAACACTAATGCAGATCAATTTTGGGTCCATAGTGTACGCTGCCTGATTATACACTCATCCAAACGAGCCCGCTGCTGCCACAATCTTTTGTGTCATCTTATCAGGGTTCTAATGATCAATCCCTTACATCCCTGCAGAAATGGACTTTAGACATTGTTCTCCCTGAAAATTTCTCTGTAGTAATCAGTGCCGAGAAGCCATGTGGGCAGTTATAAACAATCCTCAGAGATTGCTGTGAGCTTGCTGTCCCAGCCCATCAATGAAAGCGAGAAGAGCTGGGTGAGAAAGCTCACGGCAAGCACCACGGTTGTTCTGAAAACTATCCCTCGCACCACTCGGCGCTAATTATCAGATAGAAATTTAAAGGGAGTGCAATGTCTAAACTGGTGGGTTATGCTGGGTTTCAGGTCTGTAAGGAATGTATCATTGGATTCTCAGTTAAACAACACAAAAAGTGGTTGCAGAAGCTTAGATAATGTATACCTAGTATGCAACATGTTCCAGTTACATGACACTGATAACTTCTTTTATCGGAAAGTTGCTTTTGGACTCCTTTAGACACAAGGGCCCAGATGTAACTACTATCTATGCAGCCACAATATTTATGGGGGTAGAATATTAAAGCGATGTTAATAGTGAAGTGACCAAATAGTTTGGATCATAACACTATAATGCAGTTCAGATCAGGAGCATTACGTTTGCCAGTTTGCTAGAGAAATATTTTCATGCTTCTAGTAGTTCCTAAATTCAAGGGATCTCAAACAAGCCTGTGGAGCTTTAACCCCTTTCTGACCTCGGATGGAATAGTACGTCCAAGGTCAGTACCCCCGTTTTGCTGCCGGCTCCGGCGGTGAGCCCGCATCAAAGCCAGGACATTAGGGAGGTTAATAAGTGGCTCAAGAATTGGTGTAGGAAGGAGGGGTTTGGGTTCCTGCAGAACTGGGCCGACTTCTCAGTTGGCTACAGGCTCTACGCTAGGGACGGGCTGCACCTCAATGGGGAAGGTGCAGCTGTGCTGGGGGAGAAAATGGTTAGAAGGTTGGAGGAGTGTTTAAACTAGGGATTGGGGGGGAGGGTATTCATTTTATAGGAGGGGAAGATAGTGCAGATAGAGACCTGGGCACAAATAAGGAAGTTGGGGGAGGCGGTGGCATGGGGGGTGGGGTTAGAACAGTTAGTAATTTAAGAAAGAATAGAGGTACAGAGAGTAACATCAAGTGCATGTATACTAATGCCAGAAGCCTCGCCAACAAAATGGATGAATTAGAACTAATGTTGTTGGAGCATAATTATGACATGGTGGGGATATCTGAGACGTGGCTGGATGAGAGCCATGACTGGGCTGTTAACTTGCAGGGCTATAGCCTTTTCAGAAATGACCGTACAGATAAGCGAGGGGGTGGGGTGTGTCTGTATGTAAAATCGACCTTAAAACCCATCCTGCGTGATAATATAGGTGAATCTAATGAAAATGTAGAGTCTCTGTGGGTGGAGATAAGGGGAGGGGGAAAAAATAATAAATTACTGATAGGGGTTTGTTATAAATCTCCAAAACTAATGGAAGCAATGGAGAATATCCTCGTAAAGCAAATAGATGAAGCTGCGACTCAAGGAGAAGTCATTATTATGGGGGACTTCAACTACCCTGAAATAGATTGGGGAACAGAAACCTGCAGTTCCAGCAAAGGTAATCGGTTTTTGACAACTATGAGAGACAATTACCTTTCACAACTGGTTCAGGACCCAACAAGGAGGGGGGCACTGCTAGACCTAATATTAACCAACAGGCCAGACCGCATATCAAATATAAGGGATGGGGGTCACTTGGGGAATAGTGATCACAAAATAATAAGTTTTCATGTAACCTTTAATAAGATGGGTAGTAGGGGGGTGACAAGGACACTAAACTTCAGGAGGGCAAATTTCCAACGGATGAGAGAGGATCTTGGTGCAATTAACTGGGACGATATCCTGAGACACAAAAATGCACAAAGAAAATGGGAGACATTTATTAGCATCCTGGATAGGACCTGTGCACAGTATATACCGTATGGGAATAAACATACTAGAAATAGGAGGAAACCAATATGGCTAAATAGAGCTGTAAGGGGCGCAATAAGGGACAAAAAGAAAGCATTTAGAGAATTAAAGGAAGTAGGTAGTGAGGAGGCATTAAATAAATACAGAAAATTAAATACATTCTGTAAAAAGCAAATCAAGGCAGCAAAGATTGAGACAGAGAGACTCATTGCCAGAGAGAGTAAAAATAATCCCAAAATATTCTTTAACTATATAAATAGTAAGAAACTAAAAAATGACAGTGTTGGCCCCCTTAAAAATAGTCTGGGTGAAATGGTGGATGAGGATGAGGAAAAAGGAAATATGCTAAATGACTTTTTTTCATCAGTATTTACAAAAGAAAATCCCATGGCAGACAAAATGACTAGTGATAAAAATTCCCCATTAAATGTCACCTGCTTAACCCAGCAGGAAGTACAGCGGCGTCTAAAAATAACTAAAATTGACAAATCTCCGGGCCCGGATGGGATACACCCCCGAGTACTGCAGGAACTAAGTACAGTCATTCATAGACCATTATTTTTAATCTTTAAAGACTCCATAATAACAGGGTCTGTACCACAGGACTGGCGTATAGCAAATGTGGTGCCAATATTCAAAAAAGGGGCAAAAACTGAACTCGGTAATTATAGGCCAGTAAGTTTAACCTCTACTGTGGGTAAAATCCTGGAGGGCATTCTAAGGGATGCTATGCTGGAGTATCTGAAGAGGAATAACCTCATGACCCAGTATCAGCACGGGTTTACTAGGGACCGTTCATGTCAGACTAATTTGATCAGCTTCTATGAAGAGGTAAGTTCCGGACTGGACCAAGGGAACCCAGTGGACGTAGTATATATGGACTTTTCCAAAGCTTTTGATACGGTGCCACACAAAAGGTTGTTACATAAAATGAGAGTAATGGGGATAGGGGAAAATATGTGTAAGTGGGTTGAGAGCTGGCTCAGGGATAGGAAACAAAGGGTGGTTATTAATGGAGCACACTCGGACTGGGTCACGGTTAGCAGTGGGGTACCACAGGGGTCAGTATTGGGCCCTCTTCTTTTTAACATATTTATTAATGACCTTGTAGGGGGCATTCAGAGTAGAATTTCAATATTTGCAGATGACACTAAACTCTGCAGGGTAATCAATATAGGGGAGGACAATTTTATATTACAGGATGATTTATGTAAACTAGAAGCTTGGGCTGATAAATGGCAAATGAGCTTTAATGGGGATAAATGTAAGGTCATGCACTTGGGTAGAAGTAATAAGATGTATAACTATGTGCTTAATTCTAAAACTCTGGGCAAAACCGTCAATGAAAAAGACCTGGGTGTATGGGTGGATGACAAACTCATATTCAGTGGCCAGTGTCAGGCAGCTGCTACAAAGGCAAATAAAATAATGGGATGTATTAAAAGAAGCATAGATGCTCATGAGGAGAACATAATTTTACCTCTATACAAGTCACTAGTTCGACCACACTTAGAATACTGTGCACAGTTCTGGTCTCCGGTGTATAAGAAAGACATAGCTGAACTGGAGCGGGTGCAGAGAAGAGCGACCAAGGTTATTAGAGGACTGAGGGGTCTGCAATACCAAGATAGGTTATTACACTTGGGGCTATTTAGTTTGGAAAAACGAAGACTAAGGGGTGATCTGATCTTATGTTAATGTATAAATATATGAGGGGACAGTACAAAGACCTTTCTGATGATCTTTTTAATCATAGACCTGAGACAGGGACAAGGGGGCATCCTCTACGTCTGGAGGAAAGAAGGTTTAAGCATAATAACAGACGCGGATTCTTTACTGTAAGAGCAGTGAGACTATGGAACTCTCTGCCGTATGTTGTTGTAATGAGTGATTCATTACTTACATTTAAGAGGGGACTGGATACCTTTCTGGAAAAGTATAATGTTACAGGGTATATACACTAGATTCCTTGATAAGGCGTTGATCCAGGGAACTAGTCTGATTGCCGTATGTGGAGTCGGGAAGGAATTTTTTTCCCCATGGTGGAGTTACTCTTTGCCACATGGGTTTTTTTTGCCTTCCCCTGGATCAACATGTTAGGGCATGTTAGGTTAGGCTATGGGTTGAACTAGATGGACTTACAGTCTTCCTTCAACCTTAATAACTATGTAACTATGTAACTATGTCAGCTGTTTTGAACAGCTGACATGTGATCCACCAGCACCTACTAACTAGTTAAATGCCGCTGTCAAACTCTGACAGTGGCATTTAACAAGCACTTCCGGCCATGCGGCTTGAAATGCGAGCATTGGTGACCCCCATCACATGATCAGGGGTCATCGGTGCATTGGCATAACAACCAGAGGTCTCCTGCAGACCTTTGTCGTTGATGATGCCATATTGCTGTGAGCGCCACCCTGTAGTCGGCGCTCATAGCAGTGCAGTAATTTAGCTACATAGGAGCGATCTGAGCATCGCTCCGTTGTAGCAGAGCCGATCAGGCTATGCCAACTTCTAGCATCCCATGGAGGCTATTGAAGCATGGCAAAAGTAAAAAAAAATGTTTTTAAAAATATGAAAAAAATAAATAAAAGTTAACCCCTTTCTGCCAGCTGACGGAATAGTACGTCAGCTGGCAGATCGCCCGCTTTGAGGTGGGCTCCGGCGGTGAACCCACCTCAAAGCCGCGACATGTCAGCTGTTTTGTACAGCTAAGACAAAGAAGAAGAAAGATTGGACTAAAATAGGCTCGCACAACCTAATTATATGCAAAAATATGAAAAACATTTATTGGAACACCACAACAAAACAATATAAAAACATTTAAAAATGCACATATAAGCACACAACACCCCAATTTAACTCAGTATGTATAATAACAATACAGTGATAAACTCAGCTAGACCAGCATATACAGTTAGGTCTATATATATTTGGACAGAGACAACATTTTTCTAGTTTTGGTTATAGACAATACCACAATGAATTTTAAACAAAACAATTCAGATGCAGTTGAAGTTCAGACTTTCAGCTTTCATTTGAGGGTATCCACATTAAAATCGGATGAAGGGTTTAAGAGTTTCAGCTCCTTAACATGTGCCACCCTGTTTTTAAAAGGACCAAAAGTAATTGGACAGATTCAATAATTTTAAATAAAATGTTCATTTTTAGTACTTGGTTGAAAACCCTTTGCTGGCAATGACTGCCTGAAGTCTTGAACTCATGGACATCACCAGACGCTGTGTTTCCTCCTTTTTGATGCTCTGTCAGGCCTTCACTGCGGTGGTTTTCAGTTGCTGTTTGTTTGTGGGCCTTTCTGTCTGAAGTTTAGTCTTTAACAAGTGAAATGCATGCTCAATTTGGTTGAGATCAGGTGACTGACTTGGCCATTCAAGAATATTCCACTTCTTTGATTTAATTAACTCCTGGGTTGCTTTGGCTTCATGTTTTGGGTCATTGTCTATCTGTAGGATGAAACGACGACCAATCAGTTTGGCTGCATTTGGCTGGATCTGAGCACACCGTATGTCTCTGAATACTTCAGAATTAATTTGGCTGCTTCTGTCCTGTGTCACATCATGAATAAACACTTGTGACCCAGTGCCACTGGCAGCCATGCATGCCCAAGCCATCACACTGCCTCCGCCGTGTTTTACAGATGATGTGGTATGCTTTGGATCATGAGCTGTACCACGCCATCGCCATACATTTCTCTTTCCATCATTCTGGTAGAGGTTGATCATGGTTTCATCTGTCCAAAGAATGTTCTTCCAGAACTGTGCTGGCTTTTTTAGATGTTTTTTAGCAAAGTCCAGTCTAGCTAAAGTTTTATTCTTGATGCGTATGAGTGGCTTGCACCGTGCAGTGAACCCTCTGTATTTACTTTCATGCAGTCTTCTCTTTATGGTAGATTTGGATATTGATACACCTACCTCCTGGAGAGTGTTGTTCACTTGGTTGGCTGTTGTGAAGGGGTTTCTCTTCACCATGGAGATTATTCTTCTATCCTCCACCACTGTTGTCTTCCGTGGACGCTCAGGTCTTTTTGCATTGATGAGTTCACCAGTGCTTTCTTTCTTTCTCAGGATGTACCAAACTGTAGATTTTGCCACTCCTAATATTGTAGCAATTTCTCGGCTTGTTTTTTTCTGTTTTCGCAGCTTAAGGATGGCTTGTTTCACTTGCATGGAGAGCTCCTTTGACCGCATGTTTACTTCACAGCAAAACCTTCCAAATGCAAGCACCACATCTCAAATCAACTCCAGGCCTTTTATCTGCTTAATTGAGAATGACATAACGAAGGGATTGCCCACACCTGTTCATGAAATAGCCTTGGAGTCAATTGTCCAATTACTTTTGGTCCCTCTAAAAACAGGGTGGCACACGTTAAGGAGCTGAAACTCCTAAACCCTTCATCCAATTTTATTGTGGATACCCTCAAATGAAAGCTGAAAGTCTGAACTTCAACTGCATCTGAATTGTTTTGTTTAAAATTCATTGTGGTAATGTCTATAACCAAAATTAGAAAAATGTTGTCTCTGTCCAAATATATATGGACCTAACTGTAAATACCCATATCCGGGTCAGGACCCAATATAATGAGCAAAATATTAGTGGAAAAAGTCCACAATAATATATAGTGGATCCCACTATTCTATGAGGTGAATAAACCCACAAGTAGCCAGAGCAATACTGCTAGATATGTAGAAAAAACCGCATGATGTCATACCTAATCCATTAAGGTAGAAGGCAAATTAAAGCTACAGAGAAATAGGGTTTTGAAAGTCACCTAGAGCCTACTATGCCAGGGATGGTCAGCTGAGAGTAGGAATAGGGTGTGAGAAACCGGCCCCACGCGTATCGCCGCCGCAGCGGCTTCGTCAGGGGAAGTGGGTTTGTGTGGTGAACTACTAACGTTATATAATGTAAACCTAATTACCTAAATTGCCTGCTGCTGAGTTTCGTTGGGGCAGGAAAACGTGAACCGCAATGCGACCGCCGACCGGAAATGTGGGGGAGCTGGGCGGAAGTGAAGGAGATCTCCATGGAGAAAAAGCTGCGCATGCGCACACACGGCTCTGGTAATGAGCCATGTTGCACAAGCGCTGGGTAAGAGAAAACAGGTCAGATGGAGGGGATGGGAAACTAAATATGAAGTGGCACACAATGCAGCCACCGCAGAAGTAAGAACAAAAGATAGAACTCCAAAGAGAGCCGACGAACGTAGGACAACCTATAGGACCCAGGAAAAAAGGTGTGTGGTTAATACGACAACGCAAACATGCACAGATGAATATACAAACCATATACCATATAAATATGAATAATAAAAATACATATACAGGAGAAACAATATGGAAAGCCCCCGGTATATCATAAGACTAACCACATAAACAATATATTTTCCCCTTTATCTTTATGTATAGTTGAATTCAAAATGCCAGGCATCCGGAAAGGCACATCAAGGCACCCGGCCCACTGATGGTGGTACATATCTAGTTCGTTTCTTGTATGTCCAAGAACTGTGCCTGATGGTGTCCATAGGAAACAAAATCTAAAAAAATCCATTGTTCATAGATTAGATAAATGTCTCCATTTTCTGTTCCGTAGGTTCTGCTTGAAGATGAATCTCAATAGGGATACAACCCATAGTCACATACTTTCAAGTAATAGGCCCATTGATGTCGAGAAATGTTGAACCCCAAGTTGTTAGGGACGATCAAGGAATACCATAATATCCGAAGGTCATGTACAGGAGAACATATAGCTCCACACGTATCCAAATGCAGATCCAAATAGGCAGATATATCTGTCAAAGGAGGCTAAAGAGAGAG
Organism: Ranitomeya variabilis; assembly: GCF_051348905.1. NCBI lineage: Eukaryota > Metazoa > Chordata > Amphibia > Anura > Dendrobatidae > Ranitomeya > Ranitomeya variabilis. The sequence continues at coordinate 252,535,418 of NC_135237.1, read as the reverse complement.
AACAAGAACGAATAGCATTAGTGCGAGATAAGTGAGGCCCTGGATATAGATAAGGGGTTCAATTGCCGAGAAACCCCGTGAAAAGGAGTTCTTCATTGAGGCCAGAGGGGGCCACAGACTGTAGCTCAAAAATCCATCTGGACTCCAATTGTATAAGGAGTTTACGACTGTCTCCTCCTCTCTCATTAGGGGCAAGTTTTTGTAAGCCCACCATCCTAACATTAGCAGAAACACCCCGATGTTGATTTAGGAAGTGCTCGGCCACTGGGGTAAGTGTTCTGCCCTTCTTAAGGTCTGCGGCTGCTAGATGTATCGTAGAAATGTGCTTTTGAGTACGCTTCCGCAATTCCTGCGAGGTTTGCCCCACGTACACCCTTTTACATGGGCAAATAAGGGCATAGACTACGTCTCTGGACCTACAGTTAATGTATGCCTTTAGGGGATGTCTACTAGACAATGTAGGATGGACAAATAGGTCACGAGTTGGAACCATGTGGGGGCAGACATTGCAACCCCCACATGGAAAAGAGCCCCTCAAAATGATACCTCTGTTTAGTCTCACCGTAGACCTTTTAAAGTGGCTCCTCGTGAGTATATCCCTCAAATTTGGTGCCCGCCTGGCTGTTGTAAGCGGTCTATCACTCGTGACTTCCATAGTTTGGTGATCTGCTCTCAGAATGGGCCAATGCTTTGTCTTGGTTATACTAATCATTGGACTAGGCACCGCACCCATACACATTATAAATATACAGCTAGAGTGCACCCTTTTCTTTCAGTTCCCTGTTTTGTACAGCTGACATGTGCGTGCAATGAGCGCGAGTGGAATCGCGATCCGCCCGCGCCCATTAACTAGTTAAATGCCACCGTCAAGCGCTGACAGCGGCATTTAACTAGCGCTCCCGGCCGCGCGGCCGGTAGTGCTCGCACCGCTGACCCCCGTCACATGATCGGGGGTCAGCGGTGCATTGCCATAACAACTAGAGGTCTCCTTGAGACCTCTATGGTTGTTGATGGCCGATTGCTTTGAGCGCCACCCTGTGGTCGGCGCTCAAAGTACACCACCATTTCTACTACATAGAGGTGATCTGTACTTCACCTCTATGTAGCAGAGGCGATCGTGTATTGCATGCTTCTAGCCTCCTATGGAGGCTATTGAAGCATGCCAAAATTAAAAAAAAAAGTGTTTAAAAATATAAAAAAAATATAAAAGTTCAAATCACCCCTCTTTCGCCCCAATCAAAATAAAACAATAAAAAAAAAAATCAAACCTACACATATTTGGTATTGCCGCGTTCAGAATCGCCCAATCTATCAATAAAAACAAAGGATTAAACTCATCACTAAATGGCGTAGCGAGAAAAAAAAATCAAAACGCCAAAATTAAGTTTTTTTGGTCGCCGCTACATTGCATTAAAATGTAATAACGGGCGATCAAAAAAACGTATCTGCACCAAAGAGGTATCAATAAAAACACCAGCTTGGCACGCAAAAAATAAGCCCTCACCCGACCCCAGGTCACGAAAATTGGAGACGCTACAGGTATCGAAATATCGCAAATGTTTTTTTTTTTTTTAAGCAAAGTTTGGAATTTTTTTTCACCACTTAGATAAAAAATAACCTAGACATGTTAGGTGTCTATGACCTCGTAATGACCTGGAGAATCATAATGGCAGGTTAGTTTTAGCATTTGGTGAACCTAGCAAATAAGCCAAACAAAAAACAAGTGTGAGATTGCACTTTTTTTGCAATTTCATCACACTTGGAATTTTTTTCCCGTTTTCTGTTACACGGCATGGTAAAACCAATGGTATCGTTCAAAAGTACAACTTGTCCCACCAAAAATAAGCCCTCACATGGCCACATTGACGGAAAATTAAAAAAGTTATGGCTCTGGGAAGGAGGGGAGCAAAAACCGAAAACGAAAAAACGGAAAAAGCTCCGGGGGTGAAGGGGTTAAAATCAGACCCCTTTAGACCCATTCAAAACAAAACAATAAAAAAATCAAACCTACACATATTTGGTATCACCGAGTTCAGAATCGCCTGATCTATCAATAAAGAAAGGATTAACCTCATCGCTAAACGTAGCGTAGTGAGAAAAAAATTCAAAACGCCAGAATTCCTTTTTCTTTGGTCGCCGCAACAGTGGATTACAATTTTATAACGGGCGATCAAAGAACGTATCTGCACCAAAATGGTATCATTAAAAACATCAGCTCGGTACGCAAAAAATAAGCCCTCACCTAACCTGAAATCACGAAAAATGGAGACGCTACAGGTAGTGTTGAGCGATACCGTCCGATACTTGAAAGTATCGGTATCGGATAGTATCGACCGATACCCGAAAAGTATCGGATATCGCCGATACCGATACCCGATACCAATACAAGTCAATGGGACACCAAGTATCGGAAGGTATCCTGTATGGTTCCCAGAGTCTGAAGGAGAGGAAACTCTCCTTCAGGCCCTGGGATCCATATAAATGTGTAAAATAAAGAATAAAAATAAAAAATATTGATATACTCACCTCTCCGACGCAGCCTGGACCTTACCGATGTAACCGGCATCTTCCATTCCTAAGAATGAGCGCTTGAAAGACCTTAGATGACATTGCGGCTTGTGATTGGTCGCGTGAGCGGTCACGTGACCGCCACGCGACCAATCACAAGCCGCGACGTCATCTAAGGTCTTTCAAGCGCTCATTCTTAGGAACAGAAGATGCCGGTTACATCGGTAAGGTCCAGGCTGCGTCGGAGAGGTGAGTATATCAATATTTTTTATTTTTATTCTTTATTTTACACATTAATATCGATACCGATACCGATTCCCGATATCACAAAAGTATCGGATCTCGGTATCGGAATTCCGATACAGCAAATATCGGCCGATACCCGATGCTTGCGGTATCGGAATGCTCAACACTAGCTACAGGTGTTGGAATTTTTTTTTAGCAAAGTTTGGAATTTTTATACCACTTAGATAAAAAGTAACCTAGATATGTTGAGTCTATGAACTCGTAATGACCTGGAGAATCATAATACCAGGACAGTTTTAGCATTTAGTGAACCTAGCAAAAAAGCCAAATAAAAAACAAGTGTGGGATTGCACTTTTTTTACAATTTCACCGCACTTGGAATTTTTTTCCCGTTTTCTAGCACACAACATGGTAAAATCAATGGTGTCATTCAAAAGTACAACTCGTCCCTCAAAAAATAAGCCCTCACATGGCCATATTGATGGAAATATAAAAAAAGTTATGGCTCCGGGAAGGAAGGGAGCGAAAAACGAAAATGCAAAACTGAAAAAAGCTCCGGGGGTTAAGGGGTTACGTAGCAGTTGAATGAACAGCCGGTGATCATCTTGTTATCACATGTGAGGAAAAATCGTTCCTCAGTAAGACTAGGTTCTGCAAAATTATGTAATGCTTATTTTATTAGGATATGTTATACTGTGAGTTGAGTCATGTTTTCAAGTAGTTGTCCACTTAGGGCTATGTGCACACGTTGCAGATTCGTGTACGGATTTTTCCACACAGTTTTTGCAAAATCCGCAGGTAAAATGCACTGTGGATTACCCGCTGATTTACAGCGGTTTTGTGCGTTTTTTGTGCAGATTCCACCTGCGATTTTATAACTGTGGATTCCTATTGAGGAAGAGGTGTAAACCGCTGCGGAATCCGCACAAAGAATTGACATGCTGCGGAACATACAACTCTGCGTTTCTGCTTGGTATTTTTCGCAGCATGTGCACTGCAGATTTGGTTTTCCATAGGTTTTCATGGTACTGTAAACCACATGGAAAACAGCTGCGAATCCGCAGCAGCAAATCCGCTGCGGATCCGCAACGTGCGCACATAGCCTTAAGGTTTTGTCTCACTTTACCTTCTATTTTTCTCTGTTCTCAGGAATTAAGGTATTTTTTAGTTACAGTATATAGTGTGCAGCTTATTGGCCTAAGTTAGTGGCCACTTGAGAGTCTCAGAATGTCAAGTTAGGCTACTTTCACACTAGCGTCGGTACGGGGCCATCGCACTGCGTTGGCCCGACGTACCAACGCATATGGTGAAGAAAATGCCCGACGTTGGCAGCGGAAGCAGTCTTAAGACGCTTCCGCTGCTTCATTGTAAGGTCCGGGGAGGAGGGGGCGGAGTTTCGACTGCGCATGCGCGGTCGAAAATGGCGGTCCCGACGCACAAAAAAAGTTACATGTAACTTTTTTTTGTGGCGGCGGTGCACCAAAACACGACGCAACCGTCGCAAAACGGTTGCGACGTGTGGCACTGCGTTGCAATGCGTCTCTAATAAAAGTCTATGGAGAAAAAACGCATCCTGCAGACAACTTTGCAGGATGCGTTTTTTCTCCACAACGACGCATTGTGACGTGCAGTGCACAACGCTAGTGTGAAAGTAGCCTTAGCTAGGTGAGTAACGTTGGCAGGTTCTATGCTTTAGAGCCTGCTTATTGTGCACTGAAGTTGGCAGATTGTTGGTTCCAGTTATTTTCATTCCCTCTTCACTTCACATACTTTAAAGGAAACTTATTTACATATGTCACAAAAAGTAAGTATAGTGTGGTAGACACTTCAAATTAGATAAATACAAAAATGATAGCAGCTAGACCTATTGCTGCCAGCAATGAAAGACATTCTAGCAAAGGTAAAAAAAGGCATTTTATTAACATATATATATATACAATAAGTTATATACAGGTGCTTCTTACACAATTAGAAAATCATCAAAAAGTTAATTTATTTCAGCTCTTCAGTACAAAAAGTAAAACTCATATTATATAGAGTCATTACAAACAGAATGATCTATTTCAAGTGTTTATTTCTGTTAATGTTGATAATTATTGTTTACAGCCAATGAAAACCCAAAAGTCAGTATCTCAGTAAATTAGAAAAATTAGTATTTAAAACAGTCCCTTAGTCTGTTTTAGTAGGCTCCACAATCATGGGGAAGACTGCTGACTTGACAGATGTCCAGAAGACAATCACTGACACACTCCTCAAGGAGGGTAAGCCACAAAAGGTCATTGCTAAAGAAGCTGACTGTTCCGAGTGCTGTATCCAATTATATTAATGGAAAGTTGAGTGGAAGGAAAAATTTGGTAAAAAGAGGAGCACAAACAACTGGGATAGTTGCAGCCTTGAAAGGATTGTTAAGAAAAGGCCATTCAAAAATTTGGGGGAGATTCACAAGGAGTGGACTGCTGCTGGAGTCATTGCTTCAAGAGCCACCACTCACAGACTTATCCAGGACATGGACTACAAGTGTTGCATTCCTTGTGTCAAGCCACTCATGACCAATAGACAACAACAGAAGCGTCTTACCTTGGCCTCTCTTTTTCTCCTTGGAGAAAAAGGACTGGACTGTTGCTCAGTGGTCAAGGGTGTTGTTTTCAGATGAAAATACATTTTGCATTTCATTTGGAAATCAGGGACCCAGTGTCTGTAGGAAGAGTGGAGAGGCACACAATCCAAGCTGCTTGAGGTCTAGTGTGAAGCTTCCACAATTAGTGATGGTTTGGGGAGCCATTTCATCTGCTGGTGTACGTCCACCATGTTTTATCAAGACCAAATTCAACGCAGCCATCCACCAGGAAATTTTAGAGTACGTCATTCTTTCCTCTTTTTGGAGAAGAAAATTTCATTCTCCAGAAGACCTTGGCACCTGTCCACACTGCCAAAAGTACCAATACCTGGCTTTATAACAACAGTATCACTGTGCTTGATCGACCAGCAAACTCACCTGTCAAGAGGAAGATGAGAGACACCAGACCCAACAATGCTATCAAAGCATCCTGTGCTTCCATAACACCTCAGCAGTGCCACAGGCTGATCACCTCCATGCCACGCCACATTGATGCAGTAATTCATGCAAAAGGAGCCCCGACCAAGTATTGAGTACATTTACTGAACATACATTTCAGTGGGCCAACATTTCGGACTTTTAAATAATTTTTCAAGCTGGTGTTATAAAGTATTCTAATTTACTGAGACAATGACTTTTGGGTTTTTGCTGGTTGTAAGCCATAATCATCAACATTATCAGAAATAAACACTTGAAATAGATCACTCTGTTTGTAATGACTCTATATAGTATGAGTTTCACTTTTTGTATTGAAGAACTGTAATAAATTAACTTTTTTATGATATTCTAATTTTGTGAGAAGCATCTGCATATAACTTATTGTATATACATGTTAATAAAATGCCTTGTTTTTTCTACCTTTGCAAGAATCTCTTTTATTGCTGGCAGCAATAAGTCTAGCTGCTATCAATTTTGTATTTATTTAAAGAGAACTTGTCATGTCCCCTGCGCCCCCAGAACTACCAGCAATTCCATCTGCACATGTAGACACACTGCCTAACAATACCTGTGTTATGTTACATACTGTACATAAACAGATCTTTAGAAAAAAGTATGTAAATTAAGGCTTTGACAAGTGCCGGCGACTTTGCAAGCGCTATACTTACCTTGCACATGCGCCTGGCTTCCCCACTCATCATTTATCTTCTGAAGCTGGGTATATGTGTGATAGGCTGGCTTCAGAGAAGTGCATGATGTCACCGAAGCTATTAAGTTATGATAACATGTTTAGTAGGCTGACTAGTCTGGGGAAACTAACGCCCTCTCAACTAGTCAAAGCCATCATTTACATATCGTAAATAGACATTAGAAATACAGTGTGTAAAGATCTGCTTATGTATATAATATAAGACATGGACTGTTCGACTGTGTGTCTACATATGCAGATGCAACTGTTGGTAGTTCTGGGCATATGGGGGACCTGACAAATTCCCTTTATACCCCATAATGACAACTAACACGACTTAAAACTGACCTGAGATATAAGAGAATAGCATCCTTCTGCAGGTAACAATCCAGCAGCTGTTGGCTGTACACGCTAGCTGACAACTTGATGCATCAGCCATAATCAGTGCTGGCACAGACCATGGCCGTTTAACCCCTTAGATACTGCTGTACATAGTAACTACAGCATCTAGAGGGTTAACAGAGTGTGGGGGCTCCCTCTTTCACCCAATCGGCACCCTGAAAGCTTGTTCGTGAGGTCCAAATGTTTGCAATGGCAATTCATGGCCAAATAACATCCTTAACCCCTTCACCCCCAAGGGTGGCTTGCACGTTAATGACCAGGCCAAATTTTACAATTCTGACCACTGTCCCTTTATGAGGTTATAACTCTGGAACGCTTCAACGGATCTTGGCGATTCTGACAACGTTTTCTCGTGAGTCGTGACATATTGTACTTCATGTTACTCATAAAATGTATTCGATATAACTTGCGTTTATTTGAGAAAAAAACAGAAATTTGGCAAAAATTTTGAAAATTTCGCAATTTTCCAAATTTCAATTTTTATGCCCTTAAATCACAAAAATATGTCACCCAAAATACTTAATAAGTAACATTTCCCACATGTCTACTTTACATCAGCACAATTTTGGAACCAAAATTTTTTTTTTGTTAGGGAGTTATAAGGGTTAAAAGTTGACCAGCAATTTCTCATTTTTACAACACCATTTTTTTTTAGGGACCACATCTCATTTGAAGTAATTTTGAGGGGTCTATATGACAGAAAATAACCAAGTGTGACACCATTCTAAAAACTGCACCCCCTCACGGTGCTCAAAACCACATTCAAGAAGTTTATTAACCCTTCAGGTGTTTCACAGGAATTTTTGGAATGTTTAAATAAAAATGAGCATTTAACTTTTTTTCACACAAAATTTATTTCAGCTCCAATTTGTTTTATTTTACCAAGGGTAACAGGAGAAAATGAACCCCCAAAGTTGTTGTACAATTTGTCCTGAGTACGCTGATACCCCATATGTGGGGGTAAACCACTGTTTGGGTGCATGGCAGAGCTCGGAAGGAAAGGAGCGCCATTTGACTTTTCAATGCAAAATTGACTGGAATTGAGATGGGACGCCATGTTGCGTTTGGAGAGCCCCTGATGTGCCTAAACATTGAAACCCCCCACAAGTGACACCATTTTGGAAAGTAAACCCCTTAAGGAACTTATCTAGATGTGTGGTGAGCACTTTGACCCACCAAGTGCTTCACAGAAGTTTATAGTGCAGAGCCGTAAAAATAAAAAATCATATTTTTCCACAAAAATGATCTTTTTGCCCCCAATTTTTTATTTTCCCAGGGGTATGAGAAGAAATTAGATGGCAAAGTTGTTGTGCAATTTGTCCTGAGTACGATGATACCCCATATGTGGGGGTAAACCACTGTTTGGGTGCATAGCAGAGCTCAGAAGTGAAGGAGCACCATTTTACTTTTCAATGCAAAATTGACTGGAATTAAGATGGGACGTCATGTTGCGTTTGGAGAGCCCCTGATGTGCCTAAACATTAAAACCCCCCACAAGTGACACCATTTTGGAAAGTAGACCCCCTAAGGAACTTATCTAGATGTGTTTTGAGAGCTTTGAACCCCCAAGTGTTTCACAACAGTTTATAACGCAGAACCGTGAAAATAAAAATTCTTTTTTTTTTCACAAAAATGATTTTTTAGCCCCCAGTTTTGTATTTTCACAAGGGTAACAGGATAAATTGGACCCCAAAAGTTATTGTCCAATTTGTCCTGAGTATGCTGATACCCCATATGTGGGGGGGAACCACTGTTTGGGCGCATGGCAGAGCTCAGAAGGGAAGGAGCGCCATTTGGAAAGCAGACTTAGATGGATTGGTCTGCAGGCGTCACATTGCATTTGCAGAGCCCCTGATGTACCCAAACAGTAGAAACCCCCCACAAGTGACCCCATATTGGAAACTAGACCTCCCAATGAACTTATTTAGATGTGTTGTGAGAACTTTGAAGCCCCAAGTGTTTCACTACAGTTTATAACGCAGAGCCGTGAAAATAAAAATTCTCTTTTTTTTTTCTTCACAAAAATGATTTTTTAGCCCCCAGTTTTGTATTTTCACAAGGGTAACAGGATAAATTGGACCCCAAAAGTTATTGTCCAATTTGTCCTTAGTACACTGATACCCCATATGTGGGGGGGAACCACTGTTTGGGCGCATGGCAGAGCTCAGAAGGGAAGGAGCGCCATTTGGAAAGCAGACTTAGATGGATTGGTCTGCAGGCGTTACATTGCATTTACTATAACTGGAGAACAAAGAGTTAAACTAGGTATAGGTAAAGTGGAAAAAGGTTCAAATTTTATTCAAGGTACACATAACATAAACTGAACATTAGACATGAATAAAGTGCAATGGTACATGTGCAAAGATAGTACATGAAAGTCACCGAAAGCCCTCCAACAACCCAAGTCACTTGAGGCCTATCAATCCATCTATAAAGTGCATATGCATAGTATAAGGGCACAAGAGAATAAATGTCCTGCCAAATAAAAACCTACCTGTCATGGTTCTCAATGGCAAGAGAACGTAATAAAGCATACAAAAGGACTAGCTCTTGGAAGATGGGAACTCGAGCTGACCATGAGCTAAACCTACCGCACAACTAACAGTGGCCGGGTAGCGTGCCTACATTTTATCCCTAGACGCCCAGCGCCAGCCGGAGAACTGACTGACCCTAGCAGAGGAAAATACAGACCTGGCTTACCTCTAGAGAAATTTTCCCCAAAAGGCAGACAGTAGCCCCCATATATATTGGCGGTGATTTTAGAGGAAATTGACATACGAAGTATGAAGATAGGTTTAGCAAATTGAGGTCCGCTTACTAGATAGTAGGAAGACAGAAAAGGGAACTTCACGGTCAGCTGAAAACCCTTTCAAAATACCATCCTGAAATTACTTTAAGACTCTAATATCAACTCATGACACCAGAGTGGCAATTTCAGCTCACAAGAGCTTCCAGCCTCAGAAATATTCAATCACAGAGAACTGGAACAAAAATGCAAAACAAACTTAGGACAACAAGTCCAACTTAGCTGATAGTTGTCTAGGAGCAGGAACATGCAACAGAAAGGCTTCTGGTAACATTGTTGGCCGGCATAGAAATGACTGAGGAGCAAGGCTAAATAGAAAACTCCCACATCCAGATGGAAAACAGGTGAACAGAGGAGATGAAGCACACAAGAGCAGTACCACCAGAAACCACCGGGGGAGCCCAGAAACCAAATTCACAACACCTACCTAACGCCACAGTGGGAAGATAATTAGTTAATGAGGAATTGGCAGTGACTCGGTGCAGATCATTCTATATAAAGTGCATATGCATAGTATAAGGCCACAAAACAGTAAGTGTCCTGCCAAACAAAAACCCTATCCAGCACCGCAGTGGGAGGATAAATGCTTCATAGGGAGTTGGCAGTCACTTACCGCTAGCAGGGGTTAGAGGGTCCTGGGACAGGTGTAGAAGTAAAAGCCCCCCAATACATTGCATTTGTAGAGCCCCTGATGTACCCAAACAGTAGAAACCCCCACAAGTGACCCCATATTGGAAACTAGACCTCCCAAGGAACTTATCTAGATGTGTTTTGAGAACTTTGAACCCCCAAGTGTTTCACTACAATTTACAACGCCGAGCCGTGAAAATAAAAAAGTATTATTTTTCCCACAAAAATGATTTTTAGCCCCCCAAATTTTTATTTTCCCAAGGATAAAAAGAGAACTTGGACCCCAAAAGTTGTTGTTCAATTTGTCCCGAGTACGCTGATACCCCATATGTTGGGGTAAACCCCTGTTTGGGCGCACGGGAGTGCTCGGAAGGGAAGGAGCACTGTTTTACTTTTTCAACGCAGAATTGGCTGGAATCGAGATCGGACGCCATGTCGCGTTTGGAGAGCCCCTGATGTGCCTGAACAGTGGAAACTCCCCAATTCTACCTGAAACCCTAATCCAACAACACCCCTAACCCTAATCCCAACGGTAACCCTAACCACACCCCTAACCCTGACACACCCCTAATTCTAATCCCAACCCTAATCCCAACCGTAAATGTAATCCAAACCCTAACCCTAACTTTAGCCCCAACCCTAACCCTAACTTTAGCCCCAACCCTAACCCTAACTTTAGCCCCAACCCTAACCCTTACTTTCGCCCCAACCCTAACCCTAACTTTAGCCCCAACCCTAACCCTAACTTTAGCTCCAACCCTAGCCCCAACCCTAACCCTAGCCCCAACCCTAGCCCTAACCCTAGCCCTAACCCTAGCCCTAACCCTAGCCCCAACCCTAACCCTAGCCCTAATGGGAAAATGGAAATAAATACATTTTTTTAATTTTATTATTTTTCCCCAGCTAAGGGGGTGATGAAGGGGGGTTTGATTTACTTTTATAGCGTTTTTTATATCGGATTTTTATGATTGGCAGCTGTCACACACTAAAAGACGCTTTTTTATAGCAAAAAAGTTTTTGTGTCTCCACATTATGAGACCTATAATTTTCCATATTTTGGTCCACAGAGTCATGTGAGGTCTTGTTTTTTGCGGGACGAGTTGGCGTTTTTATTGGTAACATTTTCGGACATGTGACGGTTTTTGATCACTTTTTATTCCGATTTTTGTGAGGCAGAATGACCAAAAACCAGCTATTCATGAATTTCTTTTGGGGGAGGCGTTTACACCGTTCCGCGTTTGGTAAAATTGATAAAGCAGTTTTATTCATCGCATCAGTACGATTACAGCGATATCTCATTTATATCATTTTTTTATGTTTTGGCGCTTTTATACGATAAAAGCTATTTTATAGAAAAATTATTATTTTGGCATCGCTTTATTCTGAGGACTATAACTTTTTTATTTTTTTGCTTATGATGCTGTGTGGTGGCTCATTTTTTGCAGGACAAGATGACGTTTTCAGTGGTACCATGGTTATTTATATCCGTCTTTTTAATCGTGTGTTATTCCACTTTTTAATTGGCGGTATGAGAATAAAGCGTTGTTTTTTGGCTCGTTTTTTTTTTTTTTTCTTACGGTATTCACTGAAGGGGTTAACTAGTGGTACAGTTTTATAGGTTGGGTTGTTACGGACGCGGCGATACTAAATATGTGTACTGTTATTGTTTTTTTGTTTTTTTTTTAGATAAAGAAATGTATTTATGGGAATAATATATATATTTTTTTCTTTATTTAGGAATTTTTTTTAATTTTTTTTACACATGTGGATTTTTTTTTTTACTTTTTTACTTTGTCCCAGGGGGGGACATCACAGATTGCTGATCTCACAGTTTGCACAGCATTCTGTGAGATCAGCGATCTCACTCATCGCTGCAGGCTTACATAGCTGCAGCTGCAGCCTGCTCCTGACCCGGAAGAAGACGCTCTGTACAAGGTGAGTTCATTCCCAGTTATGATCCCAGTGGCTGGGGATCACAGGAAATACTAGCTAAGTAACTAAACATAGACACGAGCTCTAGGGAGGTGGTAACTGGACTGACCGCAAAACCTGATCCTATCCAAACACACTAAAGGTAGCCGGTGAATGTGCCTAAAATCCTGGACGTCTCGACGCAGCCTGAGAAACTGACTACCCCTAAAGAGAAAGCAAGACCTCACTTGTCTCAAGAGAAATAACCCCAAAGATATAGGAAGCCCCCAACAAATAATAACGGTGAGGTAAGGAGAAAAGACACACGTAGGAATGAAAACAGATTCAGCAAATGAGGCCCGCTAATACTAGATAGCAGAAGACAGATAGCGAACTGTGCGGTCAGTAAAAAACCCTACCAAAATATCCACGCTGAGAATTCAAGAACCCCCACACCAACTAACGGTGTGGGGGGAGAAACTCAGCCCCCCAGAGCTACCAGCAAGCTGGGAAATCACATATTAGCAAGCTGGACAAGAAACATATAGAACACTGATGATCAAAAAATGAACAAAACGGAAACTTAGCTTCTCATGAAGAGACTGGGAGCAAGGTAGTCAGAAGGAATCAGAATAGCACTGAATACATTGTCAGCAGGCATAGACTTAGAGTCCAAGTGAGCTTAAATAGAAAACCAGCCCACAGATAACGAGACAGCTGATGCCAGTCACAAACCTGCAGAAAGACAGCACTCACACAGTACCACTTGTGACCACAAGAGGGAGCCCAGAAATAGAGTTAACAACAGTACCCCCCCTTGAGGAGGGGTCACCGAACCCTCATCAAGACCCCCAGGGTGATCAGGATGAGCCGCATGGAAGGCACGAACCAAATCGGCCGCATGGACATCAGAGGCGACAACCCAGGAATTATCCTCCTGACCATAGCCCTTCCACTTAACTAAATACTGAAGCCTCCATCTGGAAATACGAGAATCCAAGATCTTCTCCACCACGTACTCCAATTCGCCCTCAACCAGCACCGGAGCAGGAGGCTCAAGAGAAGGAACCACAGGCACCACATACCTCCGCAACAAAGACCTATGGAACACATTATGAATGGCAAACGATGCTGGGAGGTCCAAACGAAAAGACACCGGGTTAAGGATTTCCAAAATCTTATAAGGACCGATGAAGCGAGGCTTGAATTTAGGAGAGGAGACCTTCATAGGAACATACCGAGAAGACAGCCATACCAAATCCCCAACACGAAGTCGGGGACCAACACCGCGACGGCGGTTGGCAAAGCGCTGAGCCTTCTCCTGTGACAACTTCAAATTGTCCACCACATGGTTCCAAATCTGCTGCAACCTATCCACCACATAATCCACCCCCGGACAGTCAGAAGGCTCAACCTGACCCGAGGAAAAACGAGGATGAAAACCAGAATTGCAGAAAAAAGGCGAAACCAAAGTATCAGAACTAGCCCGATTATTAAGGGCAAACTCGGCCAATGGCAAAAAAGTCACCCAATCATCCTGATCAGCAGAAACAAAACATCTTAAATAAGTTTCCAATGTCTGATTAGTTCGCTCAGTTTGGCCATTCGTCTGAGGATGGAAGGCCGACGAAAAAGACAAATCAATGCCCATCTTAGCACAAAAAATCCGCCAAAATCTGGACACAAACTGGGATCCTCTGTCAGACACAATATTTTCAGGGATGCCGTGCAAGCGAACCACATTCTGAAAAAATAAAGGAACCAAATCGGAGGAGGAAGGCAACTTAGGCAAGGGCACCAAATGGACCATTTTGGAAAAACGATCACACACCACCCAGATGACAGACATTCTCTGAGATACTGGAAGATCTGAAATAAAATCCATGGAAATGTGTGTCCAAGGCCTCTTCGGGACAGGCAAAGGCAAAAGCAAACCGCTGGCACGAGAACAGCAAGGCTTAGCCCGAGCACAAATCCCACAGGACTGCACAAAGGAACGCACATCCCGCGACAAGGAAGGCCACCAGAAGGACCTAGCCACCAAATCTCTGGTACTAAAAATCCCAGGATGACCTGCCAACACCGAAGAATGAACCTCGGAAATAACTCTGCTGGTCCATCTATCTGGGACAAACAGTCTCTCTGGTGGGCAACGGTCAGGTCTATCAGCCTGAAATTTCTGCAGCACTCGTCGCAAATCTGGGGAAATGGCAGACAAAATCACTCCCTCTTTGAGGATACCAGCCGGCTCTGAAACTCCCGGAGAGTCAGGCACAAAACTCCTAGAAAGGGCATCAGCCTTCACGTTCTTCGAACCAGGCAGGAACGAGACCACAAAATCGAAACGGGAGAAAAACAACGACCAACGAGCCTGTCTAGGATTCAGGCGCTTGGCAGACTCGAGATAAATCAGATCTTTGTGATCAGTCAAGACCACCACATGATGCCTAGCTCCCTCGAGCCAATGTCGCCACTCCTCAAATGCCCACTTCATAGCCAACAACTCCCGATTACCAACATCATAATTCCGCTCGGCAGGCGAAAATTTTCTTGAAAAGAAGGCACAAGGCTTCATCACAGAGCCATCAGAGCTTCTCTGCGACAAAACAGCCCCTGCTCCAATCTGAGAAGCATCCACCTCGACCTGGAAAGGAAGAGAGACATCAGGCTGACATAAGACTGGAGCTGAAGAAAACCGGCGCTTCAGCTCCCGAAAGGCTTCCACTGCCGCAGGAGACCAATTAGTCACATCAGAACCTTTCTTGGTCAAATCCGTCAAGGGCTTAACCACGCCAGAAAAATTAGCGATGAAGCGACGGTAAAAATTAGCAAAACCCAAGAACTTCTGAAGACTCTTAACAGATGTAGGCTGAGTCCAGTCATGAATAGCCTGGACCTTGACTGGGTCCATCTCAATAGTAGAAGGAGAAAAAATAAAACCCAAAAAGGAAACCTTCTGTACTCCGAAGAGACATTTTGAGCCCTTCACAAATAAAGCATTAGCACGCAGGACCTGAAACACCATCCTGACCTGCTTCACATGGGACTCCCAATCATTAGAAAAGACCAAAATGTCATCCAGATACACAATCATAAATTTATCCAGATATTCTCGGAAAATGTCATGCATAAAGAACTGAAACACAGAAGGAGCATTAGAGAGTCCAAAAGGCATCACCAAGTACTCAAAATGGCCTTCGGGTGTATTAAATGCTGTTTTCCATTCGTCCCCCTGCTTGATACGCACAAGGTTATACGCACCACGAAGATCTATCTTGGTGAACCAACTGGATCCCTTAATCCGAGCAAACAGATCAGACAATAATGGCAAAGGATACTGAAATTTGACCGTGATTTTATTTAGAAGACGATAATCTATACAAGGTCTCAGAGAACCATCCTTCTTGGCCACAAAAAAGAATCCTGCACCAAGAGGGGAGGAGGATGGGCGAATATGTCCCTTCGCCAAAGACTCCTTTATTTAACTCTGCATCGTGGCATGTTCTGGTATAGACAAATTAAAAAGTCGTCCCTTAGGGAACGTACTGCCAGGAATCAAATTTATAGCACAATCACAATCCCTATGAGGAGGCAGGGCACCGGATCTGGGCTCATCAAATACATCCTGGTAGTCAGACAAAAACTCAGGGACCTCAGAAGGAGTGGAAGAAGCAATTGACACCAAAGGGACATCGCCATGAATCCCCTGACAACCCCAACTTGACACAGACATAGCTTTCCAATCCAGAACTGGATTATGGGCCTGCAGCCATGGCAGATCCAAAACTACAACATCATGCAAATTATGCAGCACAAGAAAGCGAATCACCTCCTGATGTACAGGAGTCATGCACATGGTCACATGAGTCCAATACTGAGGCTTATTCTCAGCCAATGGCGTAGCATCTATTCCCCTCAGTGGAATAGGAAATTCCAAAGGCTCCAGAACAAAACCACAGCGCTTGGCAAACGACAAATCCATAAGATTCAGGGCAGCACCTGAATCCACAAAAGCCATAACCGAGTAGGATGACAAAGAACAGATTAAAGTAACAGACAAAATGAACTTAGGCTGTATAGTACCAATGGTGACAGGTTTAGCGATGATTTTTTTTAAGCGCTTAGAGCATGCTGAGATAACATGAGTAGAATCACCAAAATTAAAAAAGACTAACTGTGATATCTTCACCACGTGATATGACACATACAAGGGACTTAAAAAAGAGGGGTAGGCGTACCCTCTTGGGACACAAAAGGTGCGTAGGAAAAAACAAATATATATGTGCTGATCCGTTCACACGAAAGATCCAGCAGCATACATTGGTTCCTATACAACAGGAATAGCAATGCTAGAGAGTCGGACAGGCACGGGTACAGATGTACGATGGTGATATGTGCAATGTCTACAAAAAGTCACCATAGGGCATTATACCCCTAATTATCCTCGTACAAGCACAGTACCCCCAACTTGAGTGCTCATTCAGTCCTTTAGACTAATCAACCTAGCTGTATGCCAAAACCAAATGTAAACATATATAAAGCAGCAGAAAAACACATCCCTGACTGGAATAATCAAAAATATATATGCGTTTTGTGGAACCATTCCCTACCCATACCAAGGGTTTCCACCTATATCGCAACTGTGTAATACTTCAGTCAGTCAAAATGTAATGTGAATTCAACCATAGCGCCTATATCACAGGCCAGGACTATCCAGGACTCATCAGGGGAATGACAGGGAACGCAGCCCCGCAGGTTCCCTGTCATTCCCCTGATGAGTCCTGGATAGGACGAAACGCGTCGGGAGACGCTATCTGCCACCTACAAACTCTCTCTCCATAATACATCAAATGGGTGAGATTATTCCAAGCTGCCTGTGATATAGGCGCTATGGTTGAATTCACATTACATTTTGACTGACTGAAGTATTACACAGTTGCGATATAGGTGGAAACCCTTATGGGTATGGGTATGGAATGGTTCCACAAAACGCATATATATTTTTGATTATTCCAGTCAGGGATGTGTTTTTCTGCTGCTTT
Organism: Ranitomeya variabilis; assembly: GCF_051348905.1. NCBI lineage: Eukaryota > Metazoa > Chordata > Amphibia > Anura > Dendrobatidae > Ranitomeya > Ranitomeya variabilis. The sequence continues at coordinate 252,518,130 of NC_135237.1, read as the reverse complement.
ATATATGTTTACATTTGGTTTTGGCATATAGCTAGGTTGATTAGTCTAAAGGACTGAATGAGCACTCAAGTTGGGGGTACTGTGCATGTACGAGGATAATTGGGGGTATAATGCCCTATGGTGACTTTTTGTAGACATTGCACATATCACCATCGTACATGTGTACCCATGCCTGTCCGACTCTCTAGCATTGCTATTCCTGTTGTATAGGAACCAATGTATGCTGCTGGATCTTTCGTGTGAATGGATCAGCACATATATATTTGTTTTTTCCTACGCACCTTTTGTGTCCCAAGAGGGTACGCCTACCCCTCTTTTTTAAGTCCCTTGTATGTGTCATATCACGTGGTGAAGATATCACAGTTAGTCTTTTTTAATTTTGTACATTAAAAGTTAAATTTCAGAAATAGAGTTCACAACAATTCCCTTGTACCGATCATCTCAGGGAAGCCCGCAGGGAGCCCCCTCCCTGCGCGATGCTTCCCTGTACCGCCGGCACACTGCGATCATGTTTGATCGCAGTGTGCCGGGGGTTAATATGCCGGGGGCGGTCCGTGACCGTTCCTGGCACATAGTGTCGGATGTCAGCTGCGATAGGCAGCTGACACCCGGCCGCGATCGTCCGCGCTCCCCCCATGAGCGCGGCCGATCGCGCTGGACGTACAATCCCGTCGGTTGTCATACGGGCCCACCCCACCTCGACGGGATAGTACGTCCAATGTCAGAAAGGGGTTAAAGTCTTCCAGCTATAGCCTGTTCAGAAGTTAGTGACATTTAGGTGGTAAAAATACATTTTTTCATTCCTGTCATGTCACCTGAAAACCACCTGATGGGTTATCAAACTACCAGAAAGCAATTTTGAATACATTGAGGGGCGCAGTTTTTAAAATCACTTTTGGGAGATTTCAATATATAGTACTCCCTAAGTAATTTCAAATCTGAATTGGTCCCTTTAAAAATAAGTTTTGTGAATTTCCTTGAAAAAAATTTAAAAATTATCATAAAGTACAATGTTTCATGAAAAAAATCAATATCCATATTAATGGAATATGTTGAAGCATTCCAGAGTTATTGCTACATAAAGTGACAATGGTCAGGTTTAAAAAATATGGCCTCGTCATTAAGGGGTTAAAAAAAACAAATTAGTCTGGTTATAACCTGCATTATGTGCAAAAGTGTAAGAGAATGTGGCCAATTCGTAGATAAAAGCTTAAAAAAAAAATACAAAATGAGCATATACCCTGAAGTAAATAAGTAAATAGTAAAAGTAAAACGCAAATAACATATAGTATTTAGGTAATGCTATTTTGGTCAAAGGAGCATAAAAGCCGCCCCACCAAACAGGGGACGTGGTAGACCCTTTCTTCTGAGCTAAGTATTTTTTCTGTATAATTTCCCATGGATAGGTGTCTCAGTCGGGGTCCTCTCTGCCTCTGTCCTGTGGCTCAAATCGCTCAAATAAATGGTCACAGTCTGAATAGCAATTTCCACTCAACACATTACGTGTTGAGTGGCTAAGGATAAAAGTGGCTAAGAATAAAAAGGTCTTCAAGGTGGAAAAACTCTGTTGAAATGGTGGTCAACTGGTACCTATAGTCTTCAAGTGCAGCTTAACAACAATATTACAGTCTGGATATTCAAATAATGATAAAAACCCACATTATATAAAAGCATGCTAGACTAATGTGGCATGCTCAGCTAATGCTCCACCCAGGGTTTCGGTTACACAACATCTATCGTGGCATGTCCAGCGTGTCCTAAATGCCACACCTTGAATAGTCCCCACTTCCACTTACAAAATATATAAAAATTAAGATTCATTGATCAATGTTTGTTGATTTTCATCCATTAAAATACCTGAAAAAACTCCCACCTCATAATCTAAGAAAGTAAGATAAATCAGGTACAATCTTATGTATCTATATATATAATTGTCTAAGGGGTACTTCCGTCTTTATGTCTGCAACTTCCGTCTCGGAAATCCCGCGTCGCTGATTGGTCTCGCCAGCTGCCTGTCATGGCTGCCGCGACCAATCAGCGATGGGCACAGTCTGATTAGTCCCTCCCTACTCCCCTGCAGTCAGTGCCCGGTGCCCGCATACTCCCCTCCAGTCACTGCTCACACAGGGTTAATGCCAGCGGTAAGGGACCGCGTTATGCCGCGGGTAATGCACTCCGTTAACACTGCTATTAACCCTGTGTGTCCCCAAATTTTTACTATTGATGATGCCTATGCAGCATCAATAGTAAAAAGATGTAATGTTAAAAATAATTAAAAAACAAAAAACCTGCTGTTCTCACCTTCCGTAGTCCACCAAGCCGCGTGCGCCTGCCGCCAGCTTCCATTCCCAGAGGTGCATTGCGAAATTACCCAGTAGGCTTAGCTGTCTCGCGAGACCGCTAAGTCATCTGTGTAATTTCGCAATGCATCCTGGGAACGGAAGATGGCGGTAGCCATGCGCGCATCGCCACAGCTTCGCTGGATCCCGGCGGGTGAGTATATAACTATTTTTTATTTTAATTACTTTTTTTTAACAGGGATATGGTGCCCACACTGCTATATACTGCGTGGCTGCTATATACTACGTGCCCAGTGTTAGATACTATGTGGGCTGTGCTATATATTACGTGGCCAGTGTAATATACTGCGTGGCCTGTGTTATATACTACGTCGCCTGTGTTCTATACTGCATGGCTGCTATATACTGCACGGGCTGTGTTATATAGTATGTGGGCTGTGTTATATACTGCGTGGGCTGTGTTATATACTGCGTGACTGCTATATACTGCGAGGATTGTGTTATATACTATGTGGGCTGTGTTATATAGTACATGGGCTGTGTTATATACTGCGTGGGCTGTGTTATATAGTACGTGAGCTGTGTTATATAGTACATGGGCTGTGTTATATACTGTTTGGGCTGTGTTATATACTGCGTGGCCACAGTTATATATTGCGTGGCCTGTATTGACGCATCGGGTATTCTAGAATATGTATGTATGTATGTATATATATATAGCAGCCACATAGTATATAGCACAGGTCACGTAGTATTTGTCTGCTATATACTACATGGCTCCTATATACTACGTGGCCTGTGCTATATACTATGTGGCTGCTATATACATACATACATATTCTAGAATACCCGATGTGTTAGAATCGGGCCACCATGTAGTTTAAATATATGCTCTAAAAAAGTAATCAAAAACAATTTTTAAAGGGAGATCTGTAATGGACAGTAAAGTCCAAACCCAGATGTTTAGAAAGTGTATGAATAAATGTTAATTCCACCCATAATAAACAACCTAAATTACAGCATAATTTCTTATTCCTTCAAAAAGGTACTTTCAAAATCCTTATTAGATTAGAGACAGTCAGTTCATTATCAGTTGTATTAAATTTGCTCATTTTTTGTATGAGGAGTTGCACTTTTGAATGACACCATCCATTTTATCATGTGATGTACCTGAAAATGGGGAAAAAAACGAAACAGAGCAAATGAATGTGTTCATTATACAGTAAAAGTGACCTGCAATATTATTCTCTAGGTTAGTTTGATGATACCTAAACATGCATTTTTTTTTATTTAAATTATGAAACCATATTGGAAATTCATAAAAAAAAGTTTTTGCATGTTTCGCCATTTTCCGAAACTCAAAACATTTTTAATTTTCAAGTGCTGGAGCTTTGTGAGGGCTTGTTCTTTTATCCATACACAAATGCTTTTATTGATGTCAGTTTTGGGATAGATGCAATCTTCAATTGCATTTTTTCATTTAGTTTTAGCTACCAAAAAATACTTTAAAATTTAGGCTTTTTAATTTTTTTTCTCATTACATTTAACAGTCAAGTTAATTAATTTTAGATTTTTAAAGCTAAAAACTATCTCAGTTATGGAGATATCACATATGTATATAGTGATGAGCGAGTATACTCATTGCTCGGGTGGTCTCCTATTATTTGTTAGTGTTTGGTAGTGTTGAGCGATACCTTCCGATATTCGAAAATATCGGTATCGGATTGGATCGGCCGATATACAAAAAATATCGGATATCGCCGATACCGATACCAATGCAAGTCAATGGGACAAAAATGCAAGTCAATGGGACAAAAATATCGGAATTTAAATAAACCCTTTCTTTCCTTGTAGGTTATTTCTACATGAAGGAAAATGACTAAGAATAATGTAGGATGTATTGGGGGAGGTGGAGGAGACATTAAAGGCATAGGGGTTTAGCCCAATCAAATGGAAAAGCAGAAATTAATTTTTTTTAAGACGTTCGGAGTTACAAAGATATTGACTATGTTAAGATTTTTTATATTTAGTCAGATTTTTATGTTTCACTACTTCCATGCTGTTCACCTTCTTTTTTACTTCTCCCACACTTTCTTCTTCATCATCCTCAGCAGCAGCATCTTTTTCATTAACTTCTCCTTCACCTTATTCATCATCTTCTTCTTCACCTTCTTCCTATTATTCTTTTTTTTTACATTCTTCATATTCTTTTTATTCAACTATTATTCTTCTTCATATTCTACTTCTTCATCTTCTTCACATTGTTCTTCATCATATTCTTATTTGTGACAGGCATTCCTGTAGTTGTCATCTATAAAAGTTTGAACATTACACCTTCCGTTCTGCGTGTCACAAAAGATTTACAACAGGATTTGTCCACGTTCAGTTTGGCGTGCAGCAGCTGTTTTTTTCCAGGGGCACCACGAGGAGGAACGGACTCACCCCCATACACTGCTTAGCCTTCTTCTGCTTATAATTTAGATAATATCTTTGGCTCTGATTTTTAGTCTTATGCTTAATGTTCTTCTGCTTTTTGTTCTGCAGACTCTTGTTCGTCTGCTTCTTGGTCTTCAGGGTCATCGTCTCCAGGGTCGTCGTCTTCTTCAGGGTGGTCTTCAGGGTCGTCATCTCCAGGGTCATCGTCTCCGGGTTCATCGTCTCTGGATTCATCGTCTCTGGGGTCGTCGTCTCCGGGGTCGTCGTCTCTGGGGTCGTTGTCTCCGGGGTCGTCGTCTTCTTCGGGGTGGTCTTCAGGGTCGTCGTCTTTAGGGTCATCCTCAGGGAGATCCAGAGTGATTAGCAAGAAGGTACAAGAAGGCTGAGGAACTGCCGAGAATCAGCTGACTGTACTGGAACCCGGATGGCTACCCGAAGGTACAAGAGCCAATGGACCAACCGAAGACCAGCTGACAGTACTGGAACCCCGTTACTAAGCAGGAGGTACCCGTGCTAGAAAGCACTACCAAGGACCACCAGACGTTGGTGGAACTCGGATACCCAGAAGGAGGCACCTAAGCCAAAGGCTCTGCCTGGAACCAGCTGACGGTACTGGAACCAGGATGGGGAGCAGAAGGTAGAAGAGCAAAAGACACTGCCGAGAACCAGCTGTCGGTTCTGGAACCTGGATGGGTAGCAGAAGGTACAAGAGCCAATGGAACTACTGAGGACCAGCTGACGGTACTGGAACTCGGTTACTAAGCAGGAGGTACCCGTGCCAGAAAGCACTACCAAGGACCACCAGACGTTAGTGGAACTCGGATACCCAGAAGGAGGCACCTAAGCCAAAGGCTCTGCCTGGAACCAGCTGATGGTACTGGAACCAGGATGGGGAGCAGAAGGTACAAGAGCCAATGGAACTATCGAGGACCAGCTGACGGTACTGGAACCCGGATGGGTAGCAGAAGGTACAAGAGCCAATGGAACTACCGAGGACCAGCTGATGGTACTGGAACCCGGTTACTAAGCAGTAGGTACCCGTGCTAGAAAGCACTACCAAGGACCACCAGAAGTTGGTGGAACTCGGATACCCAGAAGGAGGCACCTAAGCCAAAGGCTCTGCCCGGAACCAGCTGACGGTACTGGAACCAGGATGGGGAGCAGAAGGTACAAGAGCCAATGGAACTATCGAGGACCAGCTGACGGTACTGGAACCCGGTTACTAAGCAGTAGGTACCCGTGCTAGAAAGCACTACCAAGGACCACCAGACGTTGGTGGAACTCGGATACCCAGAAGGAGGCACCTAAGCCAAAGGCTCTGCCTGGAACCAGCTGACGGTACTGGAACCAGGATGGGGAGCAGAAGGTAGAAGAGCAAAAGACACTGCCGAGAACCAGCTGTCGGTTCTGGAACCTGGATGGGTAGCAGAAGGTACAAGAGCCAATGGAACTACTGAGGACCAGCTGACGGTACTGGAACTCGGTTACTAAGCAGGAGGTACCCGTGCCAGAAAGCACTACCAAGGACCACCAGACGTTAGTGGAACTCGGATACCCAGAAGGAGGCACCTAAGCCAAAGGCTCTGCCTGGAACCAGCTGACGGTACTGGAACCAGGATGGGGAGCAGAAGGTACAAGAGCCAATGGAACTATCGAGGACCAGCTGACAGTACTGGAACCCGGATGGGTAGCAGAAGGTACAAGAGCCAATGGAACTACCGAGGACCAGCTGATGGTACTGGAACCCGGTTACTAAGCAGTAGGTACCCGTGCTAGAAAGCACTACCAAGGACCACCAGAAGTTGGTGGAACTCGGATACCCAGAAGGAGGCACCTAAGCCAAAGGCTCTGCCCGGAACCAGCTGACGGTACTGGAACCAGGATGGGGAGCAGAAGGTACAAGAGCCAATGGAACTATCGAGGACCAGCTGACGGTACTGGAACCCGGTTACTAAGCAGTAGGTACCCGTGCTAGAAAGCACTACCAAGGACCACCAGGCGTTGGTGGAACTCGGATACCCAGAAGGAGGCACCTAAGCCAAAGGCTCTGCCTGGAACCAGCTGACAGTACTGGAACCAGGGGGACCTATTCAAGATTGTCGTCCAAAGAACCAGCTAATGGTGCTGGAACTCAGATAGGCAGCAGAAGGTCCACATGAAAAAAAAATTGCTAGGCCGCGACCTGGCCGTAGTTACCGAAAACCCACAGTCCTACAGGGGAGCTTGTATTATTGGCACTATGGAACCAGCCTTGATTGCCAGTTCCCGCAGCCCACATAGGAAGCACCTAAACTGCAGGCACCATAGAGTTGGCTAACCCGACAGGACAACGTATTGGAGGCAAAGTGACCTTGACACTACCCGGAAAAAGCTGGCGTGCTGGAACCAGGCTGGGCAGGAGGGAGTACCCGTGCCAAAGACACTTCTGAGCAGCAACTGGCGGTGTTGGAGCCTGGGGATTACATGAGAAACAGAGTGTAGGCTGAGGCCTAATTGGAGAAAGTTGAAAGGGAACCTGTAACCCCCCCAGGTGTTTGTAACTAAAAGAGCCATCTTGTGCAGCACTAATGCTGCACAAGGAAAAGGTGGCTCTTTTACTTATGATCCTTGCACATGCTGAAGTTAACACTTATAAAATGTGCCCCCTCATACCGTTAAACTGTCCCAGAGGCGGGGCTTTCCTTCTTAATTAGACGCAGCACAGCCATCATTCATATCCCCTTTGCGCTGGGCGCCTCCTCAGCATTGTTTGAGTCGGTCCCGGAGCCTGCGCTGTTATATTATACCTGGGGCATGCGCAGTTAGCGCTGCCCATACTCTGACATCATTTGTTGTCAGGCTGACTGCGCCTGTGCGGCTGCGCTGCCCGAGATCCCGCCCCACAGTGTCTTCTGATTTATTCACACTGCGGGGCAGGGATTCATGGGCATGCGCAGTGCATATCTTCGCCTCTCACTCATCTCCTTCCGCCTTCTTCAGACTGTGTAGCGTCAGCTGATCCCTAAGCACATGCCATGGCGAGAAGGGATCAGCTGATGCCGCACAGTCTGAAGAAGGCGAGGGAGATGAGTGAGAGGCAAAAATATGCACTGCGCATGCCCATGAATCCGAGCCCCGCAGTGTGAATAAATCAGAAGACACTGCGGGGCGGGATCTCGGGAAGCGCGGCCGCACAGGTGCAGTCAGCCTGACATCAAATGATGTCAGAAGATGGGCAGCGCTAACTGCGCATGCCCAAGAGATAACATAACAGCGCAGGCTCTGGGACAGATTCAAACAATGCCTAGGAGGCGGTGCCCGGTGCCAAGGGGGTATGAATGACGGCTGTGCTGCGTCTCATTAAGAAGGAAAGCCCCGCCTCTGGGACGGTTTCACGGTATGAGGAGGCACATTTTATAAGTGTTTAGTTCAGCGTGTGCAAGGAGCATAATTAAAAGAGCCACCTTTTCCTTGTGCAGCATTAGTGCTGCACAAGGTGGCTCTTTTAGTTACAAATGCCTGGGGGAAAAGGTTCCCTTTCATTTCTGTAGTAGTGTTAGTGTGGAGGGAGCAGGAGAAATTGCTGGATACACAGCAGGGGATCAGCTGGCGTTACTGAACCCCAAAAACAGAGGAGCAACTGTTGACTGTGCAGACAGCACTTCCGGGCAGCAACTTGGGGTGTTGGAGCCCAGGGTCAATGCTAGAAACTGAGTGGAGAACTTGCCGCACACACAGCAGGGGAGAAGCTGGCGTTACTGAAACCCAATAACAGAGGAGCAACTGCTGTCTGTGCAGACAGCACTTCTGGGCAGCAACTGGCGGTGTTGGAGCCCAGGGTCAATGCTAGAAACTGAGTGGAGAACTTGCCGCACAAACAGCAGGGGAACAGCTGGTGTTACTGAACCCCATTAACAGAGGAGCAACTGTTGACTGTGCAGACAGCACTTCCGGGCAGCAACTGGTGGTGTTGGAGCCCAGGGTCAATGCTAGAAACTGAGTGGAGAACTTGCTGCACACACAGCAGGGGAACTGTTATGATCCGGTGACCTTGGAGCCACATGAGACTTTCTCAGGAGAAGGTGGAACCTGTACTGACCGCAAACCCTAAACTGACACCGCAACTAGAAGTAGCCGTGGGGTGTACCTAACACATCCTAGACACCTCGACACAGCCGGAGGACTAAATACCCCTATAGATGGAAATGGGAATTCTATCTTGCCTCAGAGCAGAACCCCAAAGAATAGGTAGCCCCCCACAAATATTGACTGTGAGTATTAGAGGAAAGACACACGCAGGCAGAAATCGGGATTTAGCAAAAGAGGCCACGCTAGCTAAATAGGAAAGGATAGGACAGAATACTAAGCGGTCAGTATTAAAACCCTAAAAATATCCACAGCAGATAATACAAAAATTCCACCATCTAACTAAAGACATGGAAGGTATATCTGCATCTCCTGAGAATCCAACTTGACTGAAATATCCAAACACAGTCTAAGCTGGACAAGAAAAAACAATGAATAGCACTGAATAGTAAAGCACACAGCATGTGTGCTGTAGAAACAAAAACCAGACACTTATCTTTGTTGATTTGGCAGCAGGGCAGGAGGAACCAGACAGAGATGCAAAACCTCCAAGAACAATGGACAACTGGCAAGGGCTAATGAATCATGCACACCTAAATACCCCAGTCAGAGCTGCAATCAGCAGGGACACCTGCCCAGGATTGCAACCCAGGGACAACTGCACTACCACCAACAACCACCGGAGGGAACCCAAGAGCAGAATTTACAACAGGGAACAGCTGGTGTTACTGAACCCCAATAACAGAGGAGCAGCTGTTGACTGTGCAGACAGCACTTCCGAGCAGCAACTGGCGGTTTTGGAGCCCAGGGTCAATCAGGGTGTAGGCCGAGGCCTAATTGGAGCAAGTTTAATATCTGATGTAATTTGACTGTGGAGGTAGGAGGAGCAATTGCCGGACACACAGCAGTGGAACAGCTGACGTTACTGAAACCCAATAACACAGGAGCTAGTGTTTTTCTCTGTGCAGACGGCACTTATGAGCACCAACTGGCGGTGTTGGAGCCCAGGGAATCTAGGAGAAACAGAGTGTAGGCTGAGGCCTACACTCAAGGCAGTTTAATATCTGTTGTAGTGTGAGTGTGGAGGTAGCAGGAGAAATTGCCGGATACACAGCTGGGGATCAGCTGACGTTACTGAAACCCAATAACACGGCAGCAAGTGTTGACTGTGCAGATGGCACTTCTGAGCACCAATTGGCAGTGTTGGAGCCCAGGGAATCCAGGAGAAACAGAGTGTAGGCTGATGCCTACACTCAAAGCAGTTTAATATCTGTTGTTGTGTGAGTGTGGAGGTAGCAGGAGAAATTGCCGGATACACAGCTTAAGGATCAGCTGACGTTACTGAAACCCAATAACACTGGGTCATGTGTTGACTGTGCAGACGGCACTTCTGAGCAGCAACTGGTGGTGTTGGAGCCCAGGGATTACAGTTCAGGTGGTAGAAACATGAACACAACAGGAGACCTGAATACTGTTGCCATCCAATTATTTAATCTGGAAGAGGACTGGCAAATTCCTGCGAGATCCAGGCCTTGCTCATTTTCAGAAAAGTAAGCCGGTCAACGTTATCGGAGGATAGTCGCATGCGACTGTCTGTTAGTACACCACCTGCGGCACTAATGGCGCATTCCGATAATACACTAGCAGCAGGGCAAGCCAGCACCTCCAATGCATACTCATAAGCTCTGGCCATGTATCCAGCTTAGAGACCCAAAACTTTAAGGGGGAAGAGCCATCTGGGAGTACTCTGAGAGGGCAAGACATCTGATGGAAACGTTGCCTCCTGCTGACTGGAGCCGTCTGTGATGGTGTAGACATTTGTGGCGGGCACACAAAACTTTGCCACATTTGGGCCAAACTGGTCTTGCCTTGTGTTGAGGCTCTGCTTCTGCTCCCTCTTTGTGCAGAGCTTCCTCCACTGCCTCGAAGCACTGAGCTGGTTGGTAAAGCACCAGCAGCACTGCTCTCAGTTGGACTGGAGAAGATGATGGAATGCATCAGTGTGTCTTGGTACTCCCGCATTTTACGCTCCCGGTTCAACAGTGTTAGGAGGCTTTGACAGTTGTCCCGGTAGCGAGGATCTAGGAGGGTGTACACCCAATAATCAGCCGTGTTGAGAATGTGGGCGATGCAGCAGTCATTTCTCAGGCACTGCAGCATGAAATCAACCATGTGCTGCAGACTGCCAACTGGCCAAGAAACGCTGTCCCCTGCTAGAGGCGTGATCTCTGCCTGCTCTGCATCAGCCCACCCTCGCTCTACATACTGACTACTGGAGAATTGTGTAACTCCCTCCTCTGGACAGATGTCTTCCTCCTCCATTGACTCCTCCTCATCCTCCTCACAAAGTGTCCCCTTCCTAGGCCTTTGTGAGGAACCACATTGCAGATGGCATTTGTAACTCCTCATCCTCCACCTCTTCCACAACCTCCTCCCTTAGTGCTTGCAGTGTTCTTTCAAGCAGGCAGATAAGGGAGATAGTCATGCTGACTAGTGCATCATCTGCACTCGCCATCTGTGGGGAATCATCGAAGGCACGCAAAACCTGGCAGATGTCCTTCATAGTGGCCCACTCAGTGGTTATGAAGTCTGAACGGATAAATATTACAAGAGGAAAGGTAGGCCTTATAAATGGGAATAGCCACCAAGTCAATATCAAATCACAGCTTTATTGAACAAATGTACATGCAAAAGGCAAAACACACTTAAAAACATTTAAAACAAGGGGACATGAAATAACCCCATACTCACAAAAGCCCAAAATAAGGCCAAGAACCCGCACAAACCCAAACAGAGTGAAATACACATGCCCATAAATAAAAATGGCCTAAATGACAGCATAATGACAGAATGTAGCCAGCCCACCCAGCCCCATTTGGTCACTCACATAAAGAGATATCATGAAAGCCTGAGGACAAACAAAACCCAAAAGCACCTTGTGATAAACGGGTCATGATGTCCACAAATAAAGCGGTTATACACAACATGAGACCGGCTATGAAAATAGTGCAGGCAGGGCTGAGAATGCTAGAGCAAATGAATAAGCTGTCCTATACAAACCAAAAATGAGACCGAATGCCTGGAATAGAATGAAAGCATAAGGTGCATAAATGGCTGAATCTCATAGGCACCGGTCATGGGCAGGACCAAGGGGGCATGTGTACCCTGAACACCCAACGCGTGTCGCCACGCACTGGTGGCTGACGAAGCCACCAGTGCGTGGCGACACACGTTGGGTGTCTGCAGCCCGCACTCCCCTTGTTCAGGGTACACATGCCCCCTTGGTCCTGCCCATGACCGGTGCCTATGGGATTCAGCCATTTATGCACCTTATGCTTTCAATCTATTCCAGGCGTTCGGTCTCATTTTTGGTGGGTATAGGACAGCTTATTCATTTGCATTAGCATTCTCAGCCCTGCCTGCACTATTTTCATAGCTGGTCTCATGTTGTGTTTAACCGCTTTATTCGTGGACATCACGGCACGTTTATCACAAGGTGCTTTTTAGGTTTTGTTTGTCCTCAGGCTTTCATGACGTCTCTTTATGTGAGTGACCAAATGGAGCTGGGTGGGCTGGCTGCTGCTCACACAACCGCTCCAACATGTGTAACATTGAATTCCACCTGGTGGGTAGGTCACATATGATGTGATGTTCCAGAAGGCGGACTCGGCGCTGCAGAGCTGCAATGCGCGATCTTGCCATGCTGGAACGCCGCAAGTGAGCACACTCTAGGCGGACCTTGTGCAGCAGTGCATCAAGATACAGATAGTCCCTCAAAAAACTCTGCACGACCAAGTTGAGCACACGTGCCAGACATGGGATGTGAGTGAGGTTGCCTAGGGCCAGAGTTGCCACCAGATTTCAGCCATTGTCACACACTACCATGCCTGGCTGGAGATTTTCTGGCAAAAAACTACACGTCGCTCTCCTGCTTGATGGCATTCCAGAGCTCCTGCGCTGTGTGGCTTCGATTCCACAAAGAAATTAATTTCGATATGGCCTGTTTATGTTTGGCCACAGCTGTGCTCATATCGGTCGTAACAGGTAAGTGTTCACGGGTCCATGTGGAGGTGGACTGTGACTGCTCCTGCAGCGCTGATTCAGAGGAACTAGAGTATGAGGAGGAGTCAATGTGTACAGACTGGATTCCTGCAATCCTTGGAGTTAAATAGCAAAGCCACTAAAGACTCAAGGTCTACAAAAATTCAATTTTCAACAGCAGAAAAAAAAAAGGCAGCAACACTTACCTGCCCAGATCTTAGAACAAATGCACTGCAGGGTGCAGCCAGCCCATAAAGCAAGATGTTAGCAACACAGGTGCAAAATACCAGATCAACAGCCACTCACCACCTACCAACTCCTGGAGGGGGTGACTGCCCAGTATACAAGTGCACAATAAAGGCCCACATATTTTTTTCTGCCGTTGAAAATCCTTGGCGTTAGCAGAACACGTACAGCGCCACTCAAGATCTGTACCTGGCTCCACAAGATTTACCCAATGGGCAGTGAGGGAAAGGTATCGTCCCTGTCCATGGTGACTGGTCCACGCATCGGTAGGGAGGTTGACTTTGCCACTGACGGCTTTCAGTAGCAAGTGTTTAATGTTTCCCTCCACATGCTTTTGCAGGGCAAGGACGGCTTGCCTGCTGAAATAAAAGCGGCTGGGCACATTGTATTGTGGGACTGCCAATGCCATCAAGTTGGGGAAGGTGTCAGTCTCCACCAGCCTGAATGACAGCATTTCAAGGGACAGTAGTTTTGAAATTCTAGCATTCAGAGCCTGTGCTCGGGGGTGGTTTGCCGAGAATGGCCGCCTTTTCTCCCATGCCTGTGCTACCGATGGCTGTAGACTGGGCTGGGAGTGTGAGGGTGACAGGGAACGTGGTGCTGTGCGTGGAATTATACTGGGTCTCTGTACAACAGTGCCAGAGGTTCTTCCATGGCGATCCTGTGAGGAAGCCGAACAAGCTGTGTGTGAACTGAAGGAAGAGGCTACAACATGAGCTGAAGAGGTGGTAGGTACCGCTGTAGGTTGGTCTAGGGCTTCAGTGTGTTTTTGTAACTCCACCGCGTGCTTGATCCGCACATATTTCCACATATTTGTTGTATTGAGGTTGCTGACATTTTTCCCTCTTTTGACTTTCTGATGACACACCTTGCATTTGACAAAGCAAATGTCATCTGCAACTGTGTCAAAAAAGGACCAGGCACTGCAAGTCTTGGGAACGCCCGTTTTGGCTTTTGAAAGAGGCATGCTTCTAATGGGTGCCGAAGTGGAGGCTACAGGCAACACAGTCTCCCCCTCCCTCTCCCTCCTTTTTGGGCAGTTCGGGAAATCTCTTCCTCAGAGCTGCTCCCACCACCTTCCTGTACCTCATGCCATAATGGGTCTAGGACCTCATCATCTACACTACCCTCTTCCACCAACTGCTTCTCCTGGGTAGTCTCGGCAGCACAGTACGCACCAGAAAGTGGCACCTGAGTCTCATCATCAGATGCGTACTGAGGTGTGCTGACCGGAGGCACTGGCCCACCTGCCTTTTCAGATTCAGAGAGACAAAGCTGTTGGGCATCACTGCATACTGCCTCTTCTTCCATTTGTCGAATGCTGCTTGGCTGGCCCCCTATTTCCAAGCCAAGAGATTCAGAGAACAGAAGTAGAGATGGCTCCTGTCCTGGGCTCTCTGACTGCCTGGGCAATTTGGCAGGTGGTGAAGAGACAGATGGTTGCTCTTCAGTGCTCTGTGCCTGAGAGGATTTGGCACTAATTAAAGTTGATGCATTAGCTGCCATCCATCCACCAACGGCTTCAATTTGTTCGTCCCACAGCAGTAGGGTACGGCGAGCTCCTACAAAGCTGCGCCCTGAAGGACTGTTCCCTGCTAAAACTGGGGGATGATGAGTCACCGGTGCCCACAGCAGGCACAGAATCCCCACGTCCTCTCCCTGCAGAAACTCCACGCCCATGCCCACGTGTCTTGCTCTCTGCCTTCTTCATCTTGGTAGACTGATAAAGATAGGCAGAAAAGTACTAAGGGCTAAGTGTGCTTATTCCTGAACAGCTGCTAACAGGTATGAGAAACACTAATTTTATAAAGTGTGGACTAGACTTTAATATGAGCTAATGTGGCCTACACACCTCTAAAGTGGAGTGTTTGGTGAACTTTATAAACTTTTTGTTTTTTCCGCAGAACAGACTACATAGTGAGCTGCACTCACACAGAGACCGTGCAGACAGCCATAAACGGCGCTGCAAGACCAAAAAAGCTCCTCTATGTAATCCTATATAGTGTTTTTCCACAATCTATCAGGATAAGGATGGAAAGCCACTAATAGGATAAATTTGAAAAAATGTGCAGCAGGCTGCACTAATTGAGAAACGGACTATGGAACGGTATGAGGCAGTGACGCACCCTGAGCTGACTACAACTGGCTGTGGTGGCAGAACAGACTACAGAGTAAGATGCACTCACACTGAAACCGTGCAGACAGCCGTAAACGGCGCTGCAAGGCCAAAAAAAGCTCCTCTATGTACTCCTATATAGTGTTTTTCGACAATCTAGCAGGATACGGATGGAAACCTGTTGTGAACTCTATTTTTGGGCTCCCTCTAGTGGTCACAAGCGGTACTGTGTAGTGTTGTCTTTCTGCAGGTTGGCAGCATCAGCTGGTTCGTTATCCTTGGTTGGTTTCCTATTTAGCTCTCCTGGATACTCAGTTCCTTGCCTGCTATCAATGTATTCAGTGCTCTTCAGATTCCTTGTGACTACCTTGCTCCCAGTCTCTCCAAGACAAGCTAAGTTTTTGTTTGTTCCTTTTTTGATTATCAGCATTCATCATGTTTCTTGTCCAGCTGCTAAAATGTGATCTCCTCACTTGCTGGTTGCTCTAGGGGACTGAGTTTCTCCCCCCCACACCGTTAGTTGGTGCGGGGGTTCTTGAAATCTCAGGGTGGATATTTTGTAAGGGTTTTTTACTGACCGCACAGACCCCTTTCCTATTTTCTGCTATCTAGTATTAGTGGGCCTCATTTGCTGAATCTGCTTTCACCCCTGTGTATGTGCCTTCCTCTTACCTCACCGTTATTATATGTTGGGGGCGTCTATATCTTTGGGGATTATTTCTCTGGAGGCAAGAGAGGTCTTTCTTTCTCTCTAGGGGTAGTTAGTTCCTCAGGCTGGCTCAAGACGTCTAGGATTTTTAGGCACGTTCACCGGCTACCTCTAGTGTGTTGGATAGGTTCAGTTTTGCGGTCAGTCCAGTTTACCACCTCCCTAGAGCTTGTCCTATGTTTGTTACTTAGCTGGAGTAATTTGTGATCCTCAACCACTAAGGATCATAACAGTATAGCAGGCCCAAAAGTGTTTAATGCATCGCAGAAGTGGGATAAAAAGAAGACCTGAGTACATTTTTTTTTTTCCCCTCCGGCTTTTCCTTTGCTGCAGTCTGTTTAGCTTCTTTCATCCCCTTGAACTCTGGGTGGTTTTGAGCTCAGCTGCAGACATGAATATTCAGACTCTGACTTCTAGTGTGGATCATCTTACTGCACGGGTGCAAAGTATTCAGGATTTTGTTATTCATAGCCCTATGTCAGAACCAAAGATACCCATTCCTGAGTTGTTTTCTGGAGATAGATCTAGGTTTCTAAATTTTAAAAATAATTGTAAGTTATTTCTATCTCTGAGACCTCGTTCCTCTGGTGATTCTGCTCAGCAAGTTAAAATTGTTATCTCCTTGTTGCGTGGCGACCCTCAAGATTGGGCTTTCTCTCTGGCGCCAGGAGATCCTGCATTTCTTAATGTAGATGCATTTTTTCTGGCTCTTGGACTGCTTTATGAGGAGCCTAATCTTGAGAATCAGGCAGAAAAAGTGTTGCTGGCTATCTCTCAAGGTCAGGATGAAGCAGAGGTGTATTGTCAAAAATTTCGGAAATGGTCGGTGCTTACTCAATGGAATGAGTGTGCCCTGGCTGCAAATTTCAGAGAAGGTCTTTCTGAGGCCGTTAAGAATGTTATGGTGGGGTTTCCCACCCCTACAAGTCTGAGTGATTCTATGGCTTTAGCCATTCAGGTTGATCGGTGTTTGCGGGAGCACAAATCTGCTCATCCTTTGGCGGTATTTTCTGAACAGAGACCTGAGTCTATGCAATGTGACCGAACTCTGACCAGAATTGAGCGACAAAGTCATAGACGTCAAAATGGGTTGTGCTTTTACTGTGGTGATTCTACTCATGTTATCTCAGCATGCTCTAAATGCTTAAAAAAAAATCGCTAAACCTGTCACCATTGGTACTATACAGCCTAAATTTATTTTGTCTGTTACTTTGATTTGTTCTTTGTCGTCCTACCCGGTTATGGCTTTTGTGGATTCGGGTGCTGCCCTGAATCTGATGGATTTGTCGTTTGCCAGGCGCTGTGGTTTTGTCCTGGAGCCTTTGGAATTTCCTATTCCTCTGAGGGGAATTGATGCTACGCCATTGGCTGAGAATAAGCCTCAGTATTGGACGCAAATGACCATGTGCATGACTCCCGTACATCAGGAGGTGATTCGCTTTCTGGTTCTGCATAATTTGCATGATGTTGTCGTTTTGGGTCTGCCATGGCTGCAGGCTCATAATCCAGTTTTAGATTGGAAAGCTATGTCTGTGTCAAGTTGGGGTTGTCAGGGAATTCATGGCGATACTCCATTGGTGTCTATTGCTTCTTCCACTCCTTCTGAGGTCCCTGAGTTTTTGTCTGACTACCAGGATGTATTTGATGAGCCCAAGTCCAGTGCCCTGCCCCCTCATAGGGATTGTGACTGTGCTATAAATTTAATTCCTGGTAGTAAATTTCCTAAGGGACGACTTTTTAATTTGTCTATACCAGAGCATGCCGCGATGCGGAGTTATATAAAGGAGTCTTTGGAGAAGGGACATATTCGCCCATCCTCTTCCCCTCTTGGTGCAGGATTTTTTTTTGTGGCCAAGAAGGACGGTTCTTTGAGACCTTGTATAGATTATCGTCTTCTGAATAAAATCACAGTCAAATTTCAGTATCCTTTGCCACTATTGTCTGATTTGTTTGCTCGGATTAAGGGTGCCAGTTGGTTCACCAAGATAGATCTCCGTGGTGCGTATAACCTTGTGCGCATTAAGCAGGGAGATGAATGGAAAACAGCATTTAATACGCCTGAAGGCCATTTTGAGTACTTTGGTTTCGCCTTTTTTCTGCAATTCTGGTTTCCATCCTCGTTTTTCCTCGGGTCAGGTTGAGCCTTCTGACTGTCCTGGGGTGAATTCTGTGGTGGATAGGTTGCAGCAGATTTGGAACCATGTGGTGGACAATTTGAGGTTGTTACAGGAGAAGGCTCAGCGCTTTGCCAACCGCCGCCGCGGTGTGGGTCCCCGACTTTGTGTTGGGGATTTGGTGTGGCTGTCTTCTCGGTATGTTCCTATGAAGGTCTCCTCTCCTAAATTCAAGCCTCGCTTCATCGGTCCTTATAAGATCTTGGAAATCCTTAACCCGGTGTCTTTTCGTTTGGATCTCCCAGCATCGTTTGCCATTCATAATGTGTTCCATAGGTCTTTGTTGCAGAGGTATGTGGTACCTGTGGTTCCTTCTGTTGAGCCTCCTGCTCCGGTGCTGGTCGAGGGCGAATTGGAGTATGTGGTGGAGAAGATTTTGGATTCTCGTATCTCTAGACGGAGGCTTCAGTATTTGGTTAAATTGAAGGGCTATGGTCAGTAGGATAATTCCTGGGTTGTCGCCTCTGATGTTCATGCGGCCGATTTGGTTCGTGCCTTCCACGCTGCTCATCCTGATCGCCCTGGGGGTCTTGATGAGGGTTCGGTGACCCCTCCCCAAGGGGGGGGTACTGTTGTGAACTCTATTTTTGGGCTCCCTCTAGTGGTCACAAGCGGTACTGTGTAGTGTTGTCTTTCTGCAGGTTGGCAGCATCAGCTGGTTCGTTATCCTTGGTTGGTTTCCTATTTAGCTCTCCTGGATACTCAGTTCCTTGCCTGCTATCAATGTATTCAGTGCTCTTCAGATTCCTTGTGACTACCTTGCTCCCAGTCTCTCCAAGACAAGCTAAGTTTTTGTTTGTTCCTTTTTTGATTATCAGCATTCATCATGTTTCTTGTCCAGCTGCTAAAATGTGATCTCCTCGCTTGCTGGTTGCTCTAGGGGACTGTGTTTCTCCCCCCCACACCGTTAGTTGGTGCGGGGGTTCTTGAAATCTCAGGGCGGATATTTTGTAAGGGTTTTTTACTGACCGCACAGACCCCTTTCCTATTTTCTGCTATCTAGTATTAGTGGGCCTCATTTGCTGAATCTGCTTTCACCCCTGTGTATGTGCCTTCCTCTTACCTCACCGTTATTATATGTTGGGGGCGTCTATATCTTTGGGGATTATTTCTCTGGAGGCAAGAGAGGTCTTTCTTTCTCTCTAGGGGTAGTTAGTTCCTCAGGCTGGCTCGAGACATCTAGGATTTTTAGGCACGTTCACCGGCTACCTCTAGTGTGTTGGATAGGTTCAGTTTTGCGGTCAGTCCAGTTTACCACCTCCCTAGAGCTTGTCCTATGTTTGTTACTTAGCTGGAGTAATTTGTGATTCTCAACGACTAAGGATCATAACAGAAACCCACTAATAGGATAAATTTTAAAAATGTGCAGCAGGCAGCACTAATTGAAAAAAGGACAATGGAACAGTATGAGGCAGTGACGCACGCTGAGCTGTCTACAACCGGCTGTGGCTGTAGAACAGACTACAGAGTGAGCTGCACTCACACACACAGAGACCGTGCAGACAGTTGTGAACAGCGCTGCAAGGCAAAAACAAGGTTCACTAGTGTTGAGCATTCCGATACCGCAAGTATCGGGTATCGGCCGATACTTGCGGTATCGGAATTCCGATACCGAGATCCGATACTTTTGTGGTATCGGGAATCGGTATCGGATCCATATTAGTGTGTAAAATAAAGAATTAAAATAAAAAAATATTGATATACTCACCTCTCCGGAGGCCCCTGGACATCACCGCTGGTAACCGGCAGCCTTCTTTGCTTAAAATGAGCGCGTTTAGGGCCTTCCATGACGTCACGGCTTCTGATTGGTCGCGTGCCGCTCATGTGACCGCCACGCGACCAATCACAAGCCGTGACGTCATTCTCAGGCCCTAAACTCCTCATTCTAGAAATTTAGGACCTGAGAATGACGTCGCGGCTTGTGATTGGTCGCGTGGCGGTCACATGAGCGGCACGCGACCAATCAGAAGCCGTGACGTCATGGAAGGCCCTAAACGCGCTCATTTTAAGCAAAGAAGGCTGCCGGTTACCAGCGGTGATGTCCAGGGGCCTCCGGAGAGGTGAGTATATCAATATTTTTTATTTTAATTCTTTATTTCACACAGTAATATGGATCCCAGGGCCTGAAGGAGAGTTTCCTCTCCTTCAGACCCTGGGAACCATCAGGATACCTTCCGATACTTGGTGTCCCATTGACTTGTATTGGTATCGGGTATCAGTATCGGCGATATCCAATACTTTTCGGGTATCGGCTGATACTATCCAATACCGATACTTTCAAGTATCGGACGGTATCGCTCAACACTAGTTCTCACACAGCGGTTGCTAAATTAGCCTGGGTAAAGCACAATGAGGTAAATCGGTATCTCAAACTGGCCCTCTCAGTCAGAACACAGCATCCTGTCCCTAACTGATTCACAGAAGAGTGAACCCAAAATGGCGGCGGCGGTGGCAACTTTTATAGTGCATCATGTCATCATTTCAGCAGCCAATCGCAGCCATGCCAGTAGTTACATGACTAACATGCAGAACAGGATGTGCCCACACTTCTAATGATTAGTGTTGAGCGATACTTTCCGATATCCAGAAGTATCGGTATCGGATTGGATCGGCCGATATCCAAAAAATATCGGATATCGCCGATACCGATACCCGATACCAATGCAAGTCAATGGGACACAAATATCAGAATTAGTGTTGAGCATTCCGATACTGCAAGTATCGGGTATCGGCCGATACTTGCTGTATCGGAATTCCGATACCGAGATCCGATATTTTTGTGATATCGGGTATCGGTATCGAAACAACATTAATGTAAAAATGTGTAAAAGAGAGAATTAAAATAAAAAATATTGCTATACTCACCTCTCCGACGCAGCCTGCACCTTACCGAGGGAAGCGGCAGCGTTCTTTGTTTAAAATTCGCGCTTTTCTTTCCTTTACGTGAGTCCCGGCTTGTGATTGGTTGCGTGCCGCCCATGTGACCAGGACGCAACCAATCACAGCAAGCCGTGACGTAATTTCAGGTCCTTCAGGATTTTAAAATTACGTTCCGGCGTTGTGATTGGTTGCGTCGCAGTCACATGGGTGACGCAACCAATCACAGCAAGCCGTGACGTAATTTCAGGTCCTTAAGGATTTTAAAATTACGTCCCGGCTTTGTGATTGGTTGCGTCGCAGTCACATGGGAGACGCAACCAATCACAGCAAGCCGTGACGTAATTTCGTCACGGCTTGCTGTGATTGGTCCGCGTCCCGGCAACATGGCGCCGTGACCAATCATAAGCCGGGACGTCACTGGAGGCTGGACACGCGCGCTTTTTAAAAAGCGCGCGTGTCCAGCCTCCCGTGACGTCACGGCTTGTGATTGGTTAATGGTGG
This sequence comes from Ranitomeya variabilis, assembly GCF_051348905.1. Classification (NCBI taxonomy): domain Eukaryota; kingdom Metazoa; phylum Chordata; class Amphibia; order Anura; family Dendrobatidae; genus Ranitomeya; species Ranitomeya variabilis. The sequence goes on along the minus strand of NC_135237.1, from coordinate 252,496,662 downwards.
CCATGTTGCCGGGACGCGGACCAATCACAGCAAGCCGTGACGTAATTTCGTCACGGCTTGCTGTGATTGGTCCGCGTCCCGGCAACATGGCCGCCCTGACCAATCACAAGCCGGGACTTCACGTAACCAAGTAAAAGCGCGAATTTTAAACAAACAACGCTGCCGGTTCCCTCGCTGAGGTCCAGGCTGCGTCGGAGAGGTGAGTATAGCGATATTTTTAATTTTAATTCTTTCTTTTACACATTTATATGGATCCCAGGGCCTGAAGGAGAGTTTCCTCTCCTTCAGACCCTGGGAACCATCAGGAATACCGTCCGATACTTGAGTCCCATTGACTTGTATTGGTATCGGGTATCGGTATCGGATTGGATCCGATACTTTGCCGGTATTGGCCGATACTTTCCGATACCGATACTTTCAAGTATCGGACGGTATCGCTCAACACTAATCAGAATGTAAATAAGCCCTTTCTGTCCTTCTACATCCTCTTCTGGAGGGGGGAAGAGTGTGGGCGATGCGTGGGCGGACACTGAGTGTCTGTGTGCGGGCGGGGTCTGTGCGGGCCTGCCAGGGATGTGTACCTGCCTGCTGGGGCTCTGTGCGGGCCTACCGGGGCTCTCTGGGGTCTGTGCGGCGTGCGAGGCTCTGTGCAGCGTGCGAGGGTGTCTGTGCGACGTGTCTCTGTGCGGCGTGCGGGGTCTCTGTGCGGTGTGTCTCTGTGCAGCGTGCGGGGTCTCTGTGCTGCGTCCGGGGTCTCTGCGCGGCGTGCGGGGTCTCTGTGCGGCATGCGGAGTGTCTCAGTGCGGGCATCATCTTCCGAAAGGACTACAATTTCCATCGGATGATGCCTGCTACATTGACAGTGATTGACACATTGGCCAATGATGGGACAGTAGTATTCCCATCATCCGGCTAATGTGTTGAATGAAAAAAAAAAAAAAAAAATATTCCATACATACTCCATGCAGTACATACATACTACATACATACAGTACATTCATACATTACATACATGACATACATATAGACATACAGTGCATTAAACATAGAGTACATACTCACCATTACTTGTCATTTTGATCCCCGAAGCCAGTGTCATCTGTAAAAAAGATGAAAAAAACAAACAACCAATATACTCCCTGTCTGCAGAAATCCACGAGTGTCCCACGACGATCTCCTGTGGAGAACGGCAGCAACAGCTGTTGCGACCACTCACCAGGGGCCCCAGAAACACAATAACGGGAAAAAGGTATTCCTTCGCCGCTGTAAAAAAATAGTCCCTAGCCTCACTTATGGCATTGCTGGGTGAGAAATTTTCCCAGGCAGCAATTGCCATAAAGTGAGCCTTTGTCCTAAGGTAACCTCTCAGTGATACACTGCAGGAGCCATTGTCTCCTGTCAGTGTGTCACTGAGGGTCCTATACAGCAGTGACATCACCCGATGTCACTGTTCTATAGGGGAGATCGTCATGGGACAGTCGTTATTAATTGGACTACGTCGGACAGGTAGTATACGGTTTATTATTTTACGTTTTTTGCAGGTACTGAAGTATGGTAAGTATGGTTAAATGAAGAATATTAAAATACTTTTTTCCTAATGTGTGCGTGTTTTATTAACCCTTTCTTACGATTGGATTAATAATGGATAGGCATCTTATTGACGCCTCTCCGTTATTAACCCGGCTTAATGTCACCTTACAATAGCAAGGTGACATTAACCCCTTATTACCCCATATCCCACCGCTACACGGGAGTGGGAAGAGAGGGGCTAAGTGCCGGAATTGGCACATCTTACAGATGCGCCATTTCCGGGGCGGCTGCAGACTGGTATTTGTAGCCGGGGGGGGCAATATCCATGGCCCCTCTCTAGGCTATGAATATCAGCCCGCTGTCTGCATAGCCTTTCTGGCTATAAATTATAGGGGAACCCCACATCATTTTTTTGGGGGGTCCCCCTATTTTAATAGCCAGTAAAGGCTATGCAGACAGCTGCGGGCTGATATTCATAGCAGGCTGCAAATATTGGCCCCTGCGGACAGGGAGTATATTGGTTGTTTGTTTTTTTCAGCTTTTTTACAGATGACACTGGCTTTGGGGATCAAAATGACAAGTAATGGTGAGTATGTACTCTATGTTTAATGTACTGTATGTCTATATGTATGTCATGTATGTAATGTATGAATGTACTGTATGTATGTAGTATGTCATGTATGTAGTATGTATGGAGTATGTATGGAGTATTTTTTTTTTCATTCAACACATTAGCCGGATGATGGGACTACTACTGTCCCATCATTGGTTAATGTGTCAATCACTGTCAGTGTAGCAGGTGTCATCCGATGGGACTTGTAGTCCCATCGGACGATGCCCGCACTGAGACACCCCGCACACCACACAGAGACCCCGCACAGAGACACCCCGCACGCCGCACAGAGACACCCCGCATAGAGACACCCCAACAGTGACACCCCGCACAGAGACACCGCATGCCGCATAGAGCCCCACGGTCACATACAGACACCGCCCGCACACGCGCACACACGCAGTCTCCGCCCACACTTCATTATACTGCATAATTTCACTATAGGAACTTCCAATTCCGATATCGCAAAAATATCGGAACTCGGTATCGGAATTCCGATACAGCGAATATCGGCCGATACCCGATATTTGCAGTATCGGAATGCTCAACACTACTAATGATTCCTCATTGGCTGAATTAAATGAAAGTGGCTCATTGAACTATGGGAACTTCCGATTCCGGTATTCAATATACTGAAAGTATCGGAACTCAGAATCGGAATTCCGATACCGTGAATATCGGCCGATACCCGATATTTGCGGTATCGGAATGCTCAACACTACCCATCACCATCACGTCCACTTCCCTGTCCCTTGCCATGCGCCTTGCCCATTGTAAATGGACTAGAATATTTTACACGTTCACTACAAATGGCTGAATTGGGAGCGAACTTATATGTGATATGTGTGAGGGAAAACCACACTTTAAACTATCTGGACTGTAGTTAATTTTTTTGGTTATCAAATTGGTATCAATAAGTAGGGAAACTGACATCAAAAACACTAGAATATATAGGCCTAAAATGGCCACATTTTTAGCACAGATAGATGAGGCCTATCATGTAAATACCACACTGCCAAATATGTGGCCTGTATTTTTTATTTTTTTAAATGAAAAATAGTGCTGTATATAAATAGAGTAACAGACAGGAAAATTACTTGACTAACGGCCAATCTTGGAGCATGCAGATATATGAGGCCTGCGTTAGGTGTTGAGTTCCTGCAGCTGCACAGGGGGAATCTCGAACCATGTCTGCTGCGGTCTCCCATTCTCCTCCAGCTGCAGTGAAACCTGCTGAGCGGAGATGTCGGTCCCAGCGTTTGGCTCAGCCTGATACTGTGCGAATGGTTACTGTTGCCTTTCCAGGCTCTGCCCTTGTAGCCAGCACTGGTCAGTGTTGAGCAGACTTTTCTGGGTGTAAATCCTGCTTTTCACGCACTGAGCATGCCCACGAGAGGTCCTCTCATTGGAGGTCGGGGGTCACACGCTCAGGCCCTGTTGCAGCTCCTATTGGTCCACGAGGAAGGTCCTGTAGAGCTGCAGCTATAAAAGGTTGGGCATGGCCGCACGGCCATGCGCTAGTATCAAATGTGTTTGGCCGTGTGTTATGCCAGTGGATACTATACCACTCTTTCCATATGTGGTTTGAGGCTGAATCTTTGGGACTGTACACTCAGGCAGGCAGCTAGGGTCAGTGGGGGCAATTAGCCTTGGCTTAGCATCTGGTTCCTTCTTGTGTGCGGTTAACACAGAAGAGTTCCAGAGCAAGCACAACCCGTAGTTAGGGTAATAGTTTTATGTACAGCGTGACTCAACAGAGTTGTGAGTCAACAGAGATTGCTTCCAGTTCACACGGGGTGAAGCTTAACCCACGTGTGAGCTCAGAGGTTATCCGCCGTTACTTTGCAGCAGATATCTCTACACGGTGGACCCCTGGCTGCGAACGCACCTTGCAGCTACCTATCTATACTTAGTGTGTTCCGCTAGCCCTAACAGCCTGTCACAGAAATACGGCACTGCACCCCTTCTGAGGAAGATATTCTCGAAACGCGCATCAAAAGGGTACATTGTGGCAGCCTGGACTTTGGGTAATTATATGCACCTTTTAGCCAGCATATTGTGTACTTTCTCTATTATGTTTCTATGCTCGGCTATGATGTGCAGAGAAATGTTCTTTTTTTGAAGCTCCTAAGTGACCTTGCCTACTATGCATTATATTTTGTTTCTTGAATTTTGTGGAGTTCTTTTTGGTATTCAAATAATTGTACCCAGTCCTGCAGGGTGTGTTTGGTCCTTTTTAATGTGCATTTTTGCAATTAAACCTTCTTAAGCACTGTGCTGTCATTTATTTACTTAGGGACCATATTGTTGCCACCAGCTCCAATTTCTTAAATTAACGGGTCTGGAGCCAACCTAGATTTGTAGCGTAATTCACCTTAAGACGTGATAGTTCGTTATAGAGCAAAGAGAGACAAAGCTAGTAATTTTATATATTTTACTCTAAAAAAGCTAGGCAGTGTTTACAGAATAAGTATAAAAAGATATTATAAGGAAGACAAGTATTGTATGTACAGTATAATTATAAATAAAATGGGATTAAAGTTGAAGAGACCACTTATATTTTGTTCAGAACATTTAATCACCTGGCTGCCCACGTGCTCAGGGGGACACATCAAGATGCATATCACACATCTGTATAGCAGCTAGATCTCGGACAAAAGACTTTGGAAGACTGCTGCTTCACTGCCTAAAACCAAGGCACTCCCCCTGTGGTAACCTCACTCAGTGCTGAATCCTCCCCTTTCTTAGAGCTGTGACAAACCTGTTTTATACATAGCTCACTGTATGAACCTCATATATGAGCGACACAATGATCCGGATGTGCACCATGTCGGGGGGAATCTTTTAAGTGTAAACATGGCATAGTTACATGACCTGCTTACAGAGAAGCCAGCTCCTTGCACTCGTTAGATTTAGCTCCTAGCTATTTCCATGAGCTATAGATCTCTCGATGGACATCTGGAATATATAATCCTTATTTCATTAACCCGGATCGGTGTCAATATACATAACCTCAAAAGAACAAAAGAATCCCATGCTTGCTGTACCAGTTTTGTCCAGTATCAGGTGGGAGGGGGAAATGAGGGGTTTAGGATTACACATGCAGGCAGAGGCAGAAGGAGAAAAGCTGTTTTTTCCTCAGGTGAAGGGGGTCTGTCATCACCCACAGGCATGGGTCTGAAAAGCCATGGACCTTTTTGGTATGTACTCAAATATGGCATATTCATATTATCGTGACACCTCCCCCTTTTGGACAGCGCTACGGAGGCAGAACCTCTTGGTACTCCTCTATGCGCACCTCGGCAGGTTTGTCCCAGCGGGACAACCCATCTGCATTGCCATGCTCTGGCTTTATGGAGTTCCCACCTGCCCGGTGCCCCAGGTAGTGGACCTCTCATGCCCATCTGGCACTTTCACAGCTTGATGGTCAGATCTGCTTGGTGAATTTGCCTGAGCACCTCCTGAAAATGCTGCAGCTGTTTGTCCCAGGAGGAACTGAAGATGGCAAAGTCATCCAAGTACACCACCACGTACTTCTGAAGTCCCTGAAGCAGGTGATTGACCATCCATTGGAAAGTGTCAGGGGCATTATTCATGCCAAAGGGCATGACCATGGACTTATGCAGTCCGAAGGGTATGATAAAGGCGGACTTCTCATGTGCCTCGGGGCTCAGGGGTATCTGCCAGTATCCTCGACTCAGATCCATTTTGGTCAGATATTCTGTGCCAGCTAACCACTCAAGCAGCTCCTCAATGCATGGCATTGGGTGCGCGTCAGAGGCTGTGATGGCATTGAGCCCCCTGTAGTCCATGCAGAACCAGGTGGTCCGATACTTCTTTGGCATGAGAACTACAGTTGAGGCCCATGTGCTCTTTGACCATTGAATCACCCCCAGCTGTAACATCTCATCGATCTCCTGGCGCATAACCTGCTACACCTCGTCAGAGATCCGATAGGGTGTTCGCCGTAGTGGGGAATGATTCCCAGTGTCCACCTCATGGACCGCTAACTCAGTCCTTTCAGGTTGGTTGGAGAGCACGGCCTGGAAGGGTTACAGCGTAGTCCGCAACTGACCGCTGGGATTCGGTTAACAAGACTTTTACCTCCATGTCCTCGATGGACCACCGGCCATGGCTTGGGCCAGCATGTCCAGGAGGGGGTCTTCCTCCCTGTTTTTGGGCAGGCTGCAGACCAGGAGGATGTATGCTTCACGTTCGTGATGAACCTTCATCATATTGACGTGAAAGGCCTTTCGCCTACCCCGAGCGTGGTCAAGCTTGACCACATAGGTGACAGTGTTGAACTGTTGGTGGATGACATACGGGCCTTCCCAGGTTGCCTGAAGCTTATCCTTTTGTACAAGGACCAGCACCCACACCTTTTGTTCCAGCTGGTAGGTCCACTTCTGGGTGTTCTGGTCGTACCAGTGCTTCTGATCAGCCTGAGCCTGCGTCATGTTGCCATGCACCAACTGTGTCAAGGTCTGCATTTTGTCACAGAAACGCGTTACATACTCCACTATGGGCACTTCAGAAGGATTTGGCTGCTCTTCCCAGGATTCCCTTGCGAACTCAAGGGATCCCCGGACTCGCCTGCCATACAGGAGCTCGAAGGGGGAGAACCCCGCTGAAGCCTGCGGAACCTTTCGGTAAGCGAATAGCAGGTGTGGGAGGTACCACTCCCAGTCGCGTCCTTGGGTCTCAACCAGCATGCATAGCATCTGCTTGAGGGTACCATTGAAGCACTCACACAAGCCATTGGTCTGTGGGTGATACGCACTCAATACCAGATGCTTCACCTGCATTCTCTTACAGAGAGCCTCCATTAGGCGAGTCATGAATTGGGTCCCTTGATCGGTAAGCATCTCCCTGGGAAATCCTACTGTGAAAAAGTGTCCAACAGTGCATCCACCACCTTATCCGCCCTGGTTAAGGACAGAGCCACTGCCTCTGGGTACCGGGTAGCATAGTCTACCACAGTGAAGACATATTGCTTTCCAGAGCTGCTGGGTACAGCCAGCGGGTTCACAATGTCCACCTCGATCCTCTGGAAACACTCCTCTATCACTGGCAAAGGGATCAGGGGAGCCTTAAGAGCAGGCCCCGCCTTCCCCACTGACAGGTGAAACAGGTGCGGCAGTAGTTTGTCATATCTGTCCCCATCTTGGGCCAACAGAAGTGTTGAGACAGCCAGGCCTTAGTTTTGCTGATCCCCAAGTGTCCAGCGAGCAGCATCTCATGGGCAATATGCAACAACTCACCCCTGAATTGGTGCGGGATGACCAGCTGTCTTTCCCTCAACCACTCCTTTTGGATTTTCTGGGTACTGTCTCCCAGTAGAACCTCCCTTGTTCCCAGAACACCCTCTCCTTATCCGTCATGGAGATGGGCGTCTCAGAGAGGTGTCTCAAATTCTCCAGGCTCACATCTGAGTGCAGAGCAGCCTGGAACTCCTGGCTAGGGTCAGCCAGAAGGGACATCAGGGTCCTTTCCCCAGGGGAACCCTCTAGGACCTGCTCTAGGTCCATCTCTGGTTCAGTCACGTCTGTGACTGAGGAGGGTCCGGACGGCAGAACGTTATTTGCGTTCTGGGCACTCTGACTGTGGGTGACAGCAGCTATGTAGACTGTCTCCCTGTGGATTTCCACAGACTCATTAGCCTGCGCTGCTATGGGTACTACCTCTCCATCCACCCCCAACATCTCAGGAGCAGTGCTACTTATGGGGCAGTTACCTTCATCTGTGGCACTGGTCAGTTGCACGGCATCACCTTCCTCACGGTTCCCATGCACCTCAACCACCCTGCAGAGTGACGAAGCTGAGCACTCCGGTACCTGTGAACACATCATCCCTAGGACATTAATGATCAGCAGGTAAAACATGCTAATTTTTATCATCAGCATTATCAGTATTACCCTCGGCATTTTCAGAAAAATGATTATCAGGTATATCATTAATCGGTAAAGCATTGTCAGGTAACACATGCAATTTCCCACTGCTATCATCAGCATTCGATCGGGGAGGGGAGTCAGGGACATAATATGCAATCATCCTCCCCAAATCAGTCCCCAATAAAACATCAGTGGGCAAGTTATCAGACAGCCCCACTTCCTTCACCCCGCTCCCAGCACTCCAATCAACATGCACCCAGGCAATTGGCAGGGGACAGTGGATGCCCCCAATCCCAGTGACAGTCAGGGTTTTCCCCAGAATAATCTCTTCAGGGGCCGTCAGTTTGGGTTGGATGAGGGTTTGTTCAGCCCTGGTGTCCTTGAGGCTAGTAGCGACATGGCCCCCCATGGTGACACGCTGTACGTTGTCATACACCCTCCCAACCGCCCCACCCACCAAAAGAACTGCTGCATTAGGCCCTGGGGCCTTGGCTAGGGGGGTTCTTCTGCTTCTCTGGACAGTAGGCACTGATATGACCAGTCTGTTTGCAGGAAAAACACTGGTGAAGGTCGGTGGTAGGTCTGGTGCTGTTGGCAATGATGACATGGCCTCTGGTGAGTTGGCTGGCAGGGGCACTGGGGTTGGTTGCAGGATTACCCCCTCTCCAGCTGGCAGTGACTGGCTTCTGCACTTCTGATTTACGGTTGGCCTAACAGGCTTCGGCAATCTGCGCTGCTTTTTCCTCTTCTTTGGGCTCTCAGTCCATCGTGAGCTGTCGCACCTCAGCTGGGCACAGATGCAGAAATTGGTCTTTGATCATCAGGTCTCCGAGCTGCTCAATGGTGGTCACTGACAGTCCTTGGATCCACTGGTTAAAGTGCTTCCTTAGTCCATGCAGCACATCGCTATGACTGTCGTGTGGGCCACGTTGGAGGTTCTGGAACTTTTTACGGTAAACATCAGGAGTTAGCTGGTACTTCTTTATCAGGGCCTGTTTGATGACCCCATAGTCTTCATCTTGGTCTGGCTGGAGAGAAGCAAATGTCTCCAGATCTTTGTCTTTAAGCCCTGGGGTCAGGTATCGGGCCTATTGGTTCCCAGGCAGCCAGTACTGTCTGCAGGCTTTCTCAAATGCACGCAGAAAAGTGTCCAAGTCCCCATACTTTTTCATCACAGGAAAGTGCTCTGGATGGGGTTTAGTGCTTGACTCACTGCTCCTTTTTTAGTTTAATAAAAATAATATAGAGCCAGGGAAAAATAGTCAAATTGTGTAACATGTAATCCCTTTAAAAATATATCGTGGAGTGGGTGTGCCAAAAAATCATATCTAAAAGGGTGCCAACCCCCACTGATAGGAAGGGACAGCAGGCAAGCTTAGGGATTTGCTAGGTTATTGTTAGACCTATGTTACTTTGTTTTGCACTGGGAGGGTATTTTTAATACTTTTTTCATTAAAGATATATTGACTCACTGCTCCGCATGGCAGATTGTACGGCTCTGAGTTCGGCCAGCTGCAGTTCATGGCTCCGCTGGACCTCCCGCTCAGCTTGGAACTCGGCTTGGGCCTCCTGCTGGTATTGCTGGATCAGGCTCAGCCATCCATCATGGTCGTCAGCGGGGAGTTGTTCCAAGGCCACCTGCAGGTGGGGGTCCAATCTGCCCTGGTTGCAAGTAGTTCCAGCCTTCAGTGGTTGGACCTCTGCTGCAGCTCCATTTTCGCTGGTGCTGGCGTCTGCATCCACTGGGCTCTGAGGCTGGGCTTGGGCTGCTTCAAATTGCACCAGTTCCATGACCAATTGGGTCTTGGTTTTGCCATGGGGGTCCAGGCTGTGGTATGTACATACTCCAACAAGAGTGTCCTGCTAGGTGTACCAGCCTCCTCCCTTTGCAGCTAACATTGCCAAATAAAAGATAGGATAGAAAAACAAAGAGAAAGGGAGGGGGTAATCACAAGTACACACGGTATCGTCTGAGGACTAGTAAACACTGAGCTTGTTCTCCAAAACTTTTTGCGCCAAGTCCTCATAAGAACTGTGCAAGTTTAGTGAAAGGAATGATTGCTCAAACCAGATCACTAATGCTCTATTATCTCATCGCTCTGCTACCAATATGTCACTGTTCACAAGGAGGATGCCTTTATCATCCCCACCACTCACAACAATTTGTCAAGAACCAGGGTTGTTTGGTTATCCCTGGTTCTTTCTGAAAAAGATGTATCTATATCCCACTTCCCATTTCTGGTTTGGAACTTGCAGCTCTTTGGCGCCCCCCTTACCCTCAGGTCAGACAGGCCACTGCACCTAGGATAATTAGTCGCCAGAAAGGCTGCCTTACTTTGTACTGACTAATGGGCACACTGCAGCGAGGGCGATATAACTACTCCCACTCAGGTGGGAGCAATAATTATCAATGTCGCAGACACTACACCGCCTCCCAAACGCACAGGACAAATCATGCTGCCACCAGCTTTGAGTTTTTAATTATTAATGGGTCCGGAGACAACACAGAATAGTAGCATAATTCACCTCAGAGGACATGACAGTTCGTTAAAGAGCAAGGAGAGACAAAGCTAGTCATTTTATATATTTTACTCCAAAAATGTAGGCAGTGTTTACAGAAGTATAAAAAGATATTATAAAAAAGACAAGTATCGTGTGTACAGTACAATTACAAATAAAATGGGATTAAAGTTGAAGAGAACACTTAGATTTTGTTCAGATCATTTCATCTCCTGGCTGCCCATGTGCTCAGGGGGACACATCAAGATGCATATCACACATCTGTATAGCAGCTAGACCCCGGACAAAAGACTTTGGAAAACTGCTACTTCACTCACTTATTTATCAGCCTAAAACCAAGGCACTCCCCCTGTGGTAACTTCACTCAGGGCTGAATCCTTCCCTTTCTTAGAGGTGTGACAAGCCATTTTTTATACATATCTCGCTGTACGAACCTCGTATACGAATGACACAATGATCCAGATGTGCAACACATTGGTGGAAATCTTTTAAGTGTAAACACGGTGTAGTTACATGATCTGCTTAAGGAGAAACCCACTCCTTGCACTCGTTGGGTTTAGCTCTTAGCGATTTCCGTTAGCTATAGATCTCTTGATGGACATCTGGAATATATGATCCTTACATCTCTAGCCTGGATCGGTGCCAAAATACTTAACCTTAAAAGAACAATAGAATCCCATGCTTGCTGTACCAGTTTTGGCCAGTATCAGGTGAGACGGGGCAATGAGGAGTTTTACACCAAGACTGGTTTTTGCAGCACCAAGCCACAAACATTCTGGTGGGAGGGGGGAAATGAGGGGTTTAGGATTACACACGCAGGCAGAGGCAGAAGAAGAAAAGCTGTTTTATCCTCAGGCAAAGGTGGGCTGTCATCACCCACAGGAATGGGTCTGAAAAGCCATGGACCTTTTTGGTATGTACTCAAACATGGCAAATTCATATTACTGTGACATGTGGCCTGTATTTTTTTAAATGCAAAATAGGGCTGTATATAAGTAGAGTAACAGACAGGAAAAAAACTGGACTAATGGCCTAATATGCCCAAACTTGGAGCACGCAGATATATGAGGCCGGTCACAGAAATATCACACTGCCAATTATGTGGCCTGTATTTTTTTAAATGAAAAATAGTGCTGTATATAAGTAGAGCAACATACAGGAAAAAAACTGGACTAACGGCCTAAAATGCCCAAACTTGGAGCACGCAGATATATGAGGCCTGCCACGGAAATACCACACTGCCAAATATGTGGCCTGTATTTCTTATTTTTTTAAATGAAAATAGTGCTGTATATACAGTGCCTTTCGAAAGTATTCGGCTCCTTGGAACTTTTCAACCTTTTCCCACATATCATGCTTCAAACATAAAGATACCAAATGTAAATTTTTGGTGAAGAATCAACAAGTGGAACACAATTGTGAAGTTGAATGAAATTTATTAATTATTTTAAATTTTTGTGGAAAATAAAAAAACTGAAAAGTGGGGCGTGCAATATTCGGCCCCTTTAACTTAATACTTTGTTGCGCCACCTTTTGCTATGATTACAGCTGCAAGTCGCTTGGGGTATGTCTCTATCAGTTTTGTACATCGAGAGACTGAAATTCTTGCCCATTCTTCCTTAGCAAACAGCTCGAGCTCAGTGAGGTTTGATGGAGAAAGTTTGTGAACAGCAGTTTTCAGCTCTTTCCACAGATTCTCGATTGAATTGAGGTCTGGATTTTGACTTGGCCATTCTAACACCTGGATATGTTTATTTGTGAACCATTCTATTGTAGATTTTGCTTTATGTTTGGGATCATTGTCCTGTTGGAAGACAAATTTCCGTCCCAGTCTCAGGTCTTTTGCAGACTCAAACAGGCTTTCTTCAAGAATGGTCCTGTATTTGGCTCCATCCAATCTTCCCATCAATTTTAACCATCCTCCCTGTCCCTGCTGAAAAAAAGCAGGCCCAAACCATGATGCTGTCACCACCATGTTTGACAGTGGGGATGGTGTGTTCAGGGTGATGAGCTGTGTTGCCTTTACACCAAACATATCGTTTGGCATTGTTGCCAAAAAGTTTGATTTTGGTTTCCTCTGACCAGAGCACGTTCTTCCACATGTTTGGTGTGTCTCTCAGGAGGCTTGTTGCAAACTTTTTATTAATATCTTTGAGAAATGGCTTTCTTCTTGCAACTCTTCCATGAAGGCCAGATTTGTGCAGTGTACGACTGATTGTTGTCCTATGCAGTCCATCCAGAGTGATAATGGGCCTCTTGGCTGCATCTCTGATCAGTTTTCTCCTTGTTTGAGCTGAAAGTTTAGAGGGACAGCCGGGTCTTGGTAGATTTGCAGTGGTATGATACTCCTTCCATTTCAATATGATCGCTTGCATAGTGCTCCTTGGGATGTTTAAAGTTTTGGAAATCATTTTGAATCCAAATCCAGTTTTAAACTTCTCCACAACAGTAACACAGACCTGCCTGTTGTGTTCCTTGGTCTTCATGATGCTCTCTGTGCTTCAAACAGAACCCTGAGACTATCACAGAGCAGGTGCATTTATATGGAGACTTAAATATAATCCACCTGTGTGTAATCATCATCATTAGGCATTTAGGACAACATTGGATCATTCAGAGATCCACAATGAACTTCTGGAGTGAGTTTGCTGCCTGAAAGTAAAGGGGCCGAATAATATTGCACGCCCCACTTTTCATTTTTTGATTTTCCACTAAAATGTAAAATAACCAATAAATTTCATTCAACTTCACAATTGTGTTCCACTTGCTGTTGATTCTTCACCAAAAATTTACATTTAGTGTCTTTATGTTTGAAGCATTATATATGGGAAAAGGTTGAAAAGTTCCAGTGAGCTGAATACTTGAGCAAGGCACTGTAAGTAGAGTAACAGCCAGGAAAAAACATGACTAATGGCCTAAAATGCCCAAACTTGGGGCACGCAGATATATGAGGCCTGTCAGGGAAATACCACACTGCCAAATATGTGGCCTGTATTTTTTAAAATACAAAATAGTGCTGTATATAACTAGAGTAACAGACAGGAAAGAAACTGGACTAATGGCCTAAAATGCCAAAACTTGGAAAACACAGATATATGAGTCCTGTCAGGGAAATTCCACACTGCCAAATATGTGGTGTGCATTTTTTTAAATGCAAAATAGTGCTGTATGTAAGTAGTGTAATAGACAGGAAAAAAACTGGACTAACAGCCTAAAATGCCCAAACTTGGAGCACGCAGATATATGAGGCCTGTTGCGGAAATACCACAATGTCAAAAATGTGTCCTGTATTTTTTTTAAATGCGAAATAGTGCTGTATATAAGTAGAGTTACAGACAGGAAAAAACTGGACTAACGGCCTAAAATGCCCAAACTTGGAACACGCAGATATATGAGGCCTGTCACAGAAATACTACACTGCTAAATATATGGCCTGTATTTTTGGGGGGTCTGCAAAATAGTGCTGTATATATCCAGAGTAGCATACAGCAAAAAAATGGAATACCGGCCTAAAATGCCCAACTTTTTAGCACACGGTTGTATGATGCGTGTCACAGATATACCACACTGTAAAATATGTGGCCTGTATGTATTTTTTTTAGTTCAGCAAAATGGTGTCAAGAAATTGTGTAAGACGCTCCAAAAAAAAATTCTAAATTCTACTCTACCATGCCAAAGAAAGATTTTTCTGCGCTCTCATGAGTGATTTTTGTGACCCCTTTAAAATTGCTGGATTTTCACGCTGTGAAAAAGCATATGGACAAGAAAAGGGCTCTGGATTGCTTTGCAATAAAATAAGATCTATTAACCTGGCAAAAAAAATTTCATAGCCAATTATACCCTGAGCTAGGCATATACGGTCAATATATGCTATAGTTAGCAGCAGCAGACAGTAATGGAATGGACCCTCTTGTTGTATGCAATGATATCTATATACACACACACAGTGCCTGCAGGTCTCGCACTGATATGTATAGAGCGACGTACACTCCCCTGCCTCCCTAACACTGCAACCTATATACTCCGGAATTAGTCTTTAAAAGGACTGTTAGTTTAGCTGGATTTGAGTATTTTAGAATGGTAGACCCCACACTGACTTAGAAATCCCCAAATCTGACCCATCTAAGCAGCAGTTCTCCCTACTATGTCTGATTCCGGAGCTGAATGCGTCAAGCAGGGCGGCGTCCGGTCTCTTATACCCCTGGCGATGCTGTGCGGCTAGCCAATCACTGCAAGACCACAACAAAGATGGCTGCGGCATTACAGTGCCTGGCAGACAGACTCTGCATGTTGATTAGACCGCCAAAAATGCAGAGTGGAGACCCGAGTTTCACCGACTTTATCCCAGAAATGCTCAGTGCTCGATGAGTACACAGAGTACAGTGATACTCATGAGAGTAACGAGTAGTGGCAAGCACATTCACTCATCACTAGTTAGCAAGAAATAAATGAGCAGACTCACCTAGCTGCCTGGGCGCTGTGAACCCAGCTTCCAGAGATCCGGAATCCTGTAGGTGATGTCCCGGATTCAATCCCACACTGTGGTAGTCTGGAGTTGATTCTACAGCCCCCGAGTCTCCCTGTTCCACAGACAGCCGACTAATTTGATAAGCCGTGCCAGCTGTCTGTGCAGGGACCCTTAGAGTTGCTGCTGACATGGTATATACAGGGCCAACATCCTGCTGCCTGTAACGTGATGCTTGCATCATGCCTGGTGAAGTCCCCCTCGCTCTGATGACCAAGGCAGCAGCCTGCTGCCCTTTTCCTGATGACCACAGGTCTGCTGCATCACCGGGACCAGCACTACATCACACATTGCTCTCCTGTGTTGCCGCCGGTGACGCGCTGCTTGCAAAGCCAGCGAACTGCCGCTTCGATGTTCACCATGCTGTGGGGCCGGATGGTAAGGCCCCCGCCTCCACGATTTGCAGGATCTCCTCCACCAAGTAGGCCCTGCCATGGTACAGGCACCCGCCGCTCCTGCTCCTGGAATCTACTGCACCGCCTCAGAAGAGAGGGAGGCAGACTCCTCCTCCTGCTGTAGGCCCCACTGGATGGTCAGATTCCTCCCAGTCCTAGGACACCGGGCCGCCATCCTGCGACCTGCACCACTAACTGGAGGGTCCACGGAGGGGCTCCTAACACAGAGCCAGACCGGGGGGGTGACTTTGGGACTTAAGCGCGCTGGAGGCCTAGACCTCCGTGGCCATTGTCCATCCTGAGGAGCCTGTGAAGCTCCAGCCACAGCCTCATGCAGCAGACCGTGCACCAATACCTGCAGCTAATCTGTGCCCTGCATGCTTGCCACGCCCCTCAGCCGTTGAAGCAGAGCCTCAACGTCCATGATTACAGATACCCCTATAAAGCTTCTTAACTCTTACAGGGGAGTTCCTAAAATGGCTACCCGCATCAAGATGGCCGACCCTTATATTACTGCCCCATAACCCCACCTCTAACCCTTTCTTACCCCAATGACCTTGCCCCAGCTCCTGCTTTAAGCAATCTGTTAACCTCCACACTAGGGTTGAGCGAAACGGATCGGTCATTTTCATAAGTCGCTGACTTTTGGCAAAGTCGGGTTTCATGAAACCCGACCCGATCCCAGCGTGGGATCGGCCAAGCGGTACACGATCTTCGCGCTAAAGTCACGTTTCATATGACGCTTAAAGCGCCATTTTTCAGCCAATGAAAGTGCACGCAGGGTGTGGGCAGCGTGATGACATAGGTCCTGGTCCCCACCATCTTAGAGAAGGGCATGGCAGTGATTGGCTTGCTTTCTGCGGCGTCACAGGGGCTATAAAGGGGCGTTCCTGCCGACCGCCATCTTACTGCTGCTGAACTGAGCGTAGGGAGAGGATGCTGTCGCTTCGTCAGAAGCAGGGATAGCGTTAGGCAGGGTAAATTGACCCCAAAACCGCTTGTGCTGTAGCGATTTCCACTGTCCAACACCACCTTTTCTTTGCAGGGACAGTGGAGGCTAGATTTCTCTTCATCAGCTCTGTAGCTTATAAGGCTCCCTGATAGCTGCGTTGCTGTGTGTATGCCGCTGTGCAAAGCAACTGCTTTTTTCAAAGCACAAATCCTGTTGCTCCTTCCTTTCTGCACAGCTATCTTGTTTGTTTGTCCACACTTTTGACTTTTGTGTGCAGCACTCCTTTTTATTGCTGCCTGCCACACTTTTCTGAGATTACTGTAGGGAGATAGTAATTGTAGTACTTTTTTTTTTTTTTGTTATATCTCTTCAAGCCACTTTCTGCCACAGAAAACCTACTCTATAACAGTGTGCCTGATTTCTTCCTAATTCTCCCATAAAACAAAAAAAAAAAGTGGGAGATTAAGCTGGCAAATCTGCAGTAGTGCCAGCCCTGTGTGTGGCATCTGTCTTTTTTTCTGCCACAGAAAACCTACTGTATAACAGTGTGCCTGATTTCTTCCTAATTCTCCCATAAAACAAAAAAAAAGTGGGAGATTAAGACTGGCAAATCTGCAGTAGTGCCAGTCCTGTGTGTGGCATCTGTCTTTTTTTTCTGCCACAGAAAACCTACTGTATAACAGTGTGCCTGATTTCTTCCTAATTCTCCCATAAAACAAAAAAAAAGTGGGAGATTAAGACTGGCAAATCTGCATTAGTGTCAGTCCTGTGTGTGGCATCTGTCTTTGTTTTTCTGCCACAGAAAACCTACTGTATAACATTGGGCCAGATTAAATCACTTGTCTCACATATCCCCCAAAAAAATTAAAATAAAGGGAGAATAATCTTGCCAAACCTGTGCATCTGTGCGAGTGCTGTCTGTGGTATCTGTCAGTCATTTTGTGCCACAGGAACTATACCGTGATATAGTGGGCCTGATTCAATCCCTTGTCTCCCATATCAAAAAAAGAGGGACATTTCTATTGCCAGTGTGTGCATCTGCGTCAGTCCAGCTAGTGCCATATCTGCCAGCCTCTTTCTGCTAATCAAACTGTGTTGTTGTGTAATACAGTGGGCCTGATTTTTCCCTGGATTCTCCCACACATAAAGAGGGACATTTCTATTGCCAGTGTGTGCATCTGCGTCACTCCTGTTACTGCCATATCTGCCAGCCTCTTTCTGCCAATCAAACTGTCTACTGTAATATAGTGGGCCTGATTTTTCACTGCATTCTCCCACACACAAAGAGGGACATTTCTATTGCCAGTGTTTTTATCTGCGTCACTTCTGTTAGTGCCATATCTGCCAGCCTCTTTCTGCCAATCAAACTGTCTAGTGTAATACAGTGGGCCTCATTTTTCACTGCATTCTCCCACACATAAAAAAGGGAGATTTACATTCCCAACAAGTTCACGCACACCTTGTACCTGGTTTTACAGGACCCCATAACGGTTGTTAGTTTGGTAACATTTTTCCAAGAATGAGGAAGTCTGGTGGAAGAGGTCATGGCCGTGGGCGGTCATTGGCAGCTGGTAATGATGGTAGTGGTGGTGGTCGTGGAGCATCAGGTGGTCATGGGAAAAGCAGTATAGCCCCTAAGTCTCGAGTTGTTTAGCCAGCGTCATCGTCTGGCTGCACAAGGCCTCGGAGGCTCCCTTTTCTGGGAGTAGGAAAACCGCTTTTGAAGCCAGAGCAGCAGGAACAAGTATTGGCTTTCATTGCTGACTCTGCCTCTAGCTCTTTTGCCTCCTCCTCGGAAAGTGCCAAATGTCAGAGCAGTGCATCGTCAGTGGATGCTCCCAGTCAGGAACAAGTCGCTTCCTTGTGTCCTTCACCCAGAACAACAGTGAAGGCTGCGTCAGGCAACACAACTGGTTACTCCATGGAGCTCTTTACACATACCGTGCCTGGGTTAGAAAGGGAAATTGTTAACAGGCCATGCCCATTACAAGATGAATCGGACATGGAGTGCACAGATGCACAGCCACAGCCAGATTATTATGCTGTTCCTTTGACTCAGATCAGAACATTGCCCTTGCAGTGTACTGATCCAGAATCTGACCCCGATGAGACTATGGAGCCCCGTCACGAACGCTATAGCACCGGCTTACACGGTGACCCAGAGGAAGGTGCACAGAACATAGAAGGAGGTCATAGATGACCCAGTTGTTGACCTCTATTGGCAGCCATTGGGGGAACAGGGTGCAGGCGGAAGTAGCTCTGAAGCGGAGGAGGAGGAGGAGCCGCAGCAGGCATCAACATCGCAACAGGTTCCATCTGGCAGGCCCGTATCTGGCCAAAAACGTGTGGCAAAACCAAAACCAGTTGTAGGACAGCGTGGCCATCAGGTTAAAGTAGCTCAGTGTGCAATGCCTGAAAAGGTATCCGATAGGAAGAGTGCAGTCTGGAATTTTTTTAACCAAGATCCCAATGATCAGCCCAAAGTCATCTGTAAGAAATGCTCAAGGACCTTCAGCAAAGGTCAGAATGTTAAAAATGTAAATACAAGTTGCATGCATAGACATTTAACCACCATGCACTTGCAAGCCTGGACAAACTACTAAACGTCCCTTAACGTTGTAGCACCCTCTCACAATGAAGCTAATCAGCAAGGCGACATCCCTTCCCTCACTGTAAGCCCACCGTTTACCACACCACCTGCAGGTAATGTTGCGGTTTCGTCGCAAGGCCAAAGCAGTCAGGGAATCACCAGGTTCGTGGTCGGAAAAACTGTATGTAGGGCGCCATCAAGAATACCATCACCAACCCTCTCTCAGTGACCCATGTCCACCGGCACCCCCACTAGTTCCACCGTATGCAGCTCTCCAGTCCAGCTCACACTACATGAGACTTTCGTTAGGAAAAGGAAGTACTCATCCTCGCATCCACATACACAGGGTTTGAACGCCCACATTGCTAGACTAATCTCGTTAGAGATGATGCCCTACCGGTTAGTTGAAACCGAAGCTTTCAAAGCCCTGATGGACTACGCTGTACCCCGCTACGAGCTACCCAGTCGACACTTCTGTTCGAGAAAAGCCATCCCACCCCTCCACCAGCATGTAAAAGACCGCATTGTCCATGCGCTCAGGCAATCTGTGAGTAGAAAGGTGCACCTGACAACAGATGCATGGACCAGTAGGCATGACTAGGGGCGTTACGTCTCCATCACGGCACACTGGGTTAATGTGGTGGATGCAGGGTCCACAGGGGACAGTAATATTGGGACAGTTCTGCCTAGCCCAAGGTCTAGGAAACAGTTGGCTATAGGCGTTCGTCCCCCCTCCTCCTCCTCGTCCTCCAGCAGAAGCGAGAGCTCGTCCACAGACCGCAGTCGCACGACCACTCCATCGGCAGCTGTTGCACACGAGGTGTCCAATTATGGAACAGCTAGTGGCAAGCATCAGCAGGCTGCATTGGCAATGAAGTGTTTGGGCGACAACAGACACACCGCTGAAGTTCTGTCACAGTTCTTGCAGCAAGAAACTCAGTAATGGCTGGGCACTGTACACCTTGAGGCAGGCAAGGTAGTGAGTGATAACGGAAGGAATTTTATAGCTGCCATAGCCCTTTCACAACTGAAACACATTCCTTGCCTGGCTCACACCTTAAACCTGGTGGTGCAGTGCTTCCTGAAAAGTTATCCGGGGTTACCCGACCTGCTGCTGAAAGTGCGCAGACTTTGCTCTCATATCCGCCGTTCGCCCGTACACTACAGCCGTATTAGTAACAGACACAGAGATGACACCAATATAAGAAATCCAAATAAAGATATCCAAAAATTATTATAATCAATAGGTCACCCGTGTGCCAAAATTATTGTGTAAAACCACTACCTAGAAGGAAAAGTTGCACCGAAACACAAAATTGGACCAATAAGAAAGTGACAGGGAATAATTATCACAAACCGACGCGCGTTTTGGACGCACAGTCCTTCGTCAGGGGACCTGACGAAGGACTGTGCGTCCGAAACGCGCGTCGGGGTGCACATTCAGCCGCTGGCAGCCTTGGAACTATTCCCTGACAATTTGTAAGTAATCTGGCGTATTTTCTAATATAGCACTGAGCACTTTACTTGGCCCTTGTATCAAGATGCCCCTTGTGATGGTAACCAGTCATTGCACATAGCACTTTTTTTCTACCACATTTGTTTTGATTTGGTCTATTGCACCACCCCCTGGTGGGAATTAGTTTTTGCACACAGCACTTTTACATCTTATATATTTATATATATCTTTTATGGTTTATATACACTGTTTTTGTGACATTTTTATATTTGGCTGCTGTCCTGCACATATATTTTTATCCATTATCTCAGGATAATACATGCTATAGATTGCTTTTTATTATTATCTTTTATATTAACTGGCTTGCCCTATTATATGTGGCTTAATCTGTGCACATTTTTGTATTGTACTATATATAATATATACATTTTTTAACATATATTTTTATGCTTGTCACTATTGCTACCTAATAAAAATTAATTTTGTGATAATTATTCCCTGTCACTTTCTTATTGGTCCAATTTTGTGTTTCGGTGCAACTTTTACTACAGCCGTATGCAGAACCATCAGCGGTCTTTGAACCTTCCCCAGCATCGCCTAATCATCGACGTTGCAACAAGGTGGAACTCCACACTGCACATGCTTCATAGACTGTATGAACAGAGGCGTGCTGTTATGTATTTGTGGGAGGATACACATACACGGGCAGGCAGTTGGATGGCAGACATGGAGTTGTCAGCTGTGCAGTGGTCGAAGCTCCAAGACCTGTGTCAAGTCCTTAAGTGTTTTGAGGAATGCACACGGCTGGTTAGTGCAGACAACGCCCTAATAAGCATGAGCATCCCCCTAATGCGTCTGCTGATGCAAAGTTTGACGCACATAAAGGAACAGGCGTCTGCAGCCGAGGAGGAGGGAAGCCTTGATGACAGTCAGCCATTGTCTGCTCAGGGAAGTCTACAGGACGAGGTGGCGGGCGAAGAGGATGATGGGGATGACTATTTTTTGGATGAGGAAGCTTCTCAGGGGGCAATAGAAACTGCTGGCGGTGCAAGGCCGGGTTCAGGGTTTTTGAGGGAGACAAGTGACGTTGATTTGCCAGAAAGTGCTCCTCAACCCAGCATATGCACTGACTTGACAACTGGAACATTGGCCCACATGGCGGATTATGCCTTGCGTATCCTCAAAAGGGACCTACGCATTATAAAAATGATGACCGATGACGATTTCTGGTTGGCCTGCCTCCTTGATCCTAGCTATAAAGGCAAATTGCAAAATATCATGCCACATGAGAACCTCGAACAGATATTGGCACCCAAACAAGCTACTTTTGTAGACCGTTTGATTCAGGCATTCCCAGCACACAGCGCCGGTGATGGTTCTCACACGAGCTGCAGGGGGCAACAGGGCAGAGGTGTTAGAGGTGCACAGATCAGAAGTGGCGTAGGACAGAGGGGTTTTCTGACCAGGTTGTGGAGTGATTTCGCAATGACCGCAGACACGACAGGTACAGCAGCATCCATTCAAAGTGACAGGAGACAACATTTGTCCAGTATGGTTACTAACTATTTTTCCTCCATTACCGATGTTCTCCCTCAACCGTCATTCCCCTTTGATTACTGGGCATCCAAAATAGACACCTGGCCTGAATTGGCTGAATATGCATTGCAGGAGCTTGCTTGCCCAGCAGCTAGTGTGCTGTCAGAAAGAGTATTCAGTGCTGCTGGTTCAATACTAACCGAAAAAAGGACTCGTCTGGCTACCCAAAATGTTGATGATCTAACCTTCATTAAAATGAACCACTCCTGGATTTCAAATTATTTTGCCCCACCTTTCCCGGCTGACACCTAGCTTTCCTGTAAAAAGGTCTTGCTTTGGGACTGGTGTTACTGACTGTTCCAATCTAGTAATTTGCAGCTGCTGTTTGTCCAGCATACGACATCTTTACACCTCCCTAAATGCCCTAACTCCCCCCAGGGGGCCGTGGTCTCGCCACTTGTGGCAAGCACCCGTCAGAGTGCCGTTTGTCTGAAGAGGTGGGTGTGCCCACTTTTGGTCGACGGCACTGGCACTGGGTCCCTCATAGTACAATGAAGTGTCTCTGGTGGTGGTGGCGCGCTCCCAACGTCAGACACACCATTGTTACATGAGGGGCCCTGGCCTTGTACCGCCGGCCAGGAGAGAGTGTCCCCCCCCAAGGTAAAACAGTGCTCTACCACTTGCAAAATTATCTGTCGCTGCTCCACCACTGTTTAGTCTATGCGCTGAAATCCTTCCATGCCTGGCACAGACAATAACAATTTGTTGACATGTATGATGCTATTTAAAATAGTCAGGGGCCCTGTCCTACATTTACACCAGTAAATACTTTGCGCAAAATTACAATGTCTGAAAGTCAGCATAGGAGCTCACCCCTGTACCTAAGTATGCCACCCTTTTTTTTGGGGGGGGTTTGGGTTTTTTTTGGGAGACATTAACATCTAGTTTGTTTTTTGGAGTACTTACTGTGTCAGACACAGAAGCCTAGGAAGTCTGTCTGCGGTCCCTCCTTCCAATTGTGCTCCACTGACCACACCAATGCTGCCTGAGTACCCCTGTTGCCAAATTTAAGCTGCATAGAGCCTATTTTATTATTTTAGGCCTAGGAAGTCTGTCTGCGGTCCCTCCTTCCAATTGTCCTCCACTGACCACACAAATGCTGCCTGAGTACCCCTGTTGCCAAATTTAAGCTGCATAGAGCCTATTTTATTATTTTAGGCCTAGGAAGTCTGTCTGCGGTCCCTCCTTCCAATTGTCCTCTACTGACTACACCAATGCTGCCTGTGTACCCCTGTAACCAATTTAAAACTGCATAGAGCAAAGTTTTTTAGTTAACACATACTACCTTTGTCTGTCTGCGCCACTAAATCACGCTGTCCTCCACTGAAAAGCTGAGCTTCAACCTTCAGGCTCTCATTAAGTATTTTTAAATGTAACACTGCAATTGCCCTACTACTTGGGTTGGGGCCTAGTAACGGTGTCTGCCGCTCCTTGGTGTTCTCCTCCTCCTTGGTGTTTTCCTCCAGGTTTCCTTGTCAGAGCTTCAACCTTCAGGCTCTCATTAAGTATTTTTAAATGTAACACTGCAGTTGCCCTACTACTTGGGTTGGGCCTAGTAACGGTGTCTGCCGCTCCTTGGTGTTCTTCTCCACTGAACAAAGCAGTGCCGCCTGTTTCCTACTGTTAGCAATTTAGAACTGCATTTAGCCTAGTTACTTATTTGGCCCTACTCACTGTGTCAGCCTCTCATTACAGTTGTCCTCCACTGAACAAAGCAATGCCGCCTGGTTAGTCCTGTTACCAATTTTGAACTGCATTTAGGCCACTTTATTATTTGGGCCTAGATCTGTGTTTCCTCCTCATCCTGCCCATTGCCCAGCCACTGCTAGATTAGCCCGCTGGTACATTGACCCAGACCACTACATTCCCCTTGCACTCTACACAGCCTGAATCTGACCCTGCTGAAAGTCTGGTTCCTCTTCCCGCATACTATACCACCTTACACGGGGACAAAGAGGAAGGTGCAGGTGAAAGTGCAGGTTCCTTCATCAGGTGGGGGGGCCCACTCGTTGGCGACGTCACTGGCACAGGGCCCCTCATAGTACGCAAAAGTGTCGCTGCCGGTGGGAGGCGCCCCCGCCGTGCAAACACACCGCCGTACTGTGAGGGGCCCTGTGCCAGTGCCAATGCGAACGAGTGGGACCCCCTGCTTGCTCAGGATCACAGCACTTGCAACGTTGCAATACTTACCTCTAACTGCTCCACCGCCGTGACGTAGTCCACGTTTCCTGGGCCCACTAAAAACTTGAACCAGCCCTACCCCCCACAACTTTAGCCAAATGACCCCCCAATTTTCAATGGCTACCTATTAATGTAAGGTAAATTAAGATTGACAAGCGTAAGTAACAAGAATTGATGTTTTTGGCATTAAAATGGGCACTGTAGGTGTTTTCCTGGCCTCCACTCACTGCCGACTATGCTTCCCCATTGACTTGCATTGGGTTTCGTGTTTCGGCCGAACAACGACCTCGACTTTTCAAGAAGATCGGCCGATTTCACTCGACTCGACTTTTGACAAAGTCGGGTTTCGCAAAACCCGACTCGACCCAAAAAAAGTAAAAGTCGCTCAACCCTACTCCACACTACTAAATAACCCTCCAGCTCACTAATTTCCTACATTAACCTTGTCCTGTTCTCCAGTTTTGCTTGTGATGGTGCTAAACACGAATCACCTAGCATTAAATTAAATCCACTAAGTGAATCTCATCTAAGTAATTTGTCCAACATTTAGTGATATTACACAACTAGTTTATAAACATCTGGCAGTCAAACCAAAACCAAACCAAAATCATTTTTTATCCTTTGCAGATTAGGGTCCCACACTTTCTACAGTGTCAGATAGCTTTAAAAACCTCTCAATTTCTACCAAAATGATAATTTGAATCTCTCCAAAAATAAATCACCTAAAACATTTCAAAATAGGACAATATCTTCATCATCAGAGACACTTATAAGAGGAAGGGGTGGTGATTTTAGATAAGGAAGATAATTATAGGAATGCCTTTTTTCTCTTTGATGCTAATTACTGCGAAAGTATTCCGCATGACCCAATTACGACATATCATGTGGACCTAAAAATGATGATACAGAAAGCACATGCCACACATATAATAAACAAAAATAAACATTTTATTTTGACCCGAGAAATCCAAATGCTTTATTTTATTACCTCCTAAAGATTCACAAAAGTCTTATTGACTCCCCTGGTTAAAAAAAAATCATCTCTAGAATTAATGCTTTCACTTGTTATTTGTTCAATTTTATTGATGTTCATTTACAGTGATACCTACAACTACTCACCTACTTGAAAGACCGCACTCGACTGATAAGGGAAAGTTATGGTATCTCTTGAAAAAAAGACTTCCTTTTATTGACCCCGAATGTTTATTTTCTACATTTAGTAGAATATAGAGCATTCCTGGGGTTTGGAGTAGTAAGGCTTTTTCTATTTCAGAATTAACTCTACTCCTGTGACAAAAAAACTTTTGTATTAAGTGAGGGGGACAGTCGGTGCACAAGATCAAGAGAGAGGGGAGGGGAAAGAACTGACCAAAAATAGTCCCTGAACTGGAAATAGATATGGACCCTCAAAGTCCACCCGCATGGGCTTAATGAATAAATAATAATAATCTTTATTTTTATATAGCGCTAACATATTCCGCAGCGCTTTACAGTTTGCACACATTATCATCACTGTCCCCGATGGAGATCACAATCTAAATTCAATATCAGTATGTCTTTGGAATGTGGGAGGAAACCGGAGTACCCGGAGAAAACCCACACAGACACGGGGAGAACATACAAATTCCTTGCAGATGTTGTCCACAATACAATACCTTTGGCCCTTTTCTTTGACCACCATGGGTTATCTGTTAACCATTACGCATGCATATTTTAATATATATGTTATTTTAGCCAATCTTTTTTTCATAATTATATGTAATGTCGTTTTCTATTTAATCATGTATTTTTATTTACTCTTAGAGTCCATTTGGGTTCTACCATACTAAAGAGCCTTGGAACTGGTACCAACTGAGAACTGTAATGATTGCCGCAACTTGTTTACAGATATTTGCTACAAGCAACTTTATGTAAAGCATGAACTTTCCTGGATCTCCAATCCTTGTTCCTCCTTCCCCCTCTCTTTTTTAACTATTATATAAATAACTATTTTACTTGTGGTTGGTTGTATATGAGCACGTGTATCTTAGTAAATATATTTTTTTGGTATAGAGATATAGTCTCCCCCTTTGATATATGATTATATGTATGTGTTATATATAGTGTTGAGCATTCCGATACTGCAAATATCGGGTATCTGCCGACATTCACGGTATCAGAATTCCGATACTGAGTTCCGATACTTTCAGTATATCGGAATCGGAAGTTCCCATAGTGCAATGAGCCAGTTTGATTTAATTCAGCCAATGAGGAATCCTAAGAAGTGTGGACACATCCTGTTATGCATGTTAGGCATGTAAGTAAGGGCATGGCTGTGATTGGCTGCTGAAATGATGTCAAGATGCACTATAAAAGCCGCGGCCGCCATTTTGGGTTCACTCTGCTGTTATTTCAGTTAGGGACAGGACGCTGCTGTTCTGACTGAGGGATAGTTTGAGATAGCGATTTGCTTCATTGTGCTTTACCCAGGGTAATTTAGCAACCGCTGTGTGAGGACCTTGTTTTTGCCTTGCAGCGCTGTTCACGGCTGTCTGCAAGGTCTCTGTGTGAGTGCAGCTCACCATATAGCTTGTTCTGCCGCCACAGCTGGTTGTAGTCAGCTCAGCGTGCGCCACTGCCTCATACTGTTCAATTGTCCTTTTTTCAATTAGTGCTGCCTGCTGCACATTTTTCCAGATTTATCCTATTAGTGGGTTTCCAACCGTATCCTGCTAGATTGCGGAAAAACACTATATAGGAGTACATAGAGGAGCCTTTCTGCAGCCTTGTGCCCTGCAGCCCCAGCCAGATTAGTATTAGCCTATTTTTTGGAGCCTCATCTATTGCATTGTAGGTTACCTTCCTGCATTGTAATCGCTACAATCGATACTATCGGTTTTACATCTTTGGGCACATCCAGTGTCTTCTTGTGAAAAAAACAAAAAGTTAATAAAGTTCACCAAACACTCCACTTTAGAGATGTGTAGGCCACATTAGCTCATATTAAGTGTGGTCTAGTCCACACTTTATAAAATTATTGTTTCTTATAACTGTTAGCAGCTGTTCAGGAATAAGCACACTTAGCCCTTAGTACTTTTCTGCCTATCTTTATCAGTCTACCAAGATGAAGAAGGCAGGAAGCAAGACACGTGGGCATGGGCATGGAGGTTCTGCAGGGAGAGGACGTGGGGATTCTGTGCCTGCTGCGGGCACCAGTGACTCATCATCCCCCAGTTTTAGCAGGGAATAATCCTTCATGCGCAGCTTTGTAGGAGCTCACCGTACCCCACCTCTGCGTGACGAACAAATTGAAGCCGTTGTCGGATGGATGGCAGCTAACGCATCAACTTTAATTAGTGCCACATCCTCTCAGGCACAGAGCACGGAAGAGCACCCATCTGTCTCTTCACCACCTGCCAAATTGCCCAGGCAGTCAGAGAGCCCAGGACAGGAGCCACCTCTACTTCTGTTCTCTGAATCTCTTGGCTTGGAAAGAGGGGGCCAGCCAAGCAGCATTCAAGAAACTGAAGAAGAGGCAGTATGCAGTGATGCGCAACTGATTTGTCTCTCTGAATCCGAAGAGGCGGGTGGGCCAGTGCCTACGCAGTATGCATCTGATGAGGAGACTCAGGTGCCACTTTCTGGTGCATACTGTGCTGCCGAGACTACCCAGGAGAAGCAGTTGTTGGAATAGGGTAGTGTAGATGATGAGGTCCTTGACCCATCATGGCGTGAGGTACAGGAAGGTGGTGGGAGCAGCTCTGAGGAAGAGATTTCCTGAACTGCCCAAAAAGGAGGGAGGGTGGAGGGGGAAGATTGTCTTGCCTGTAGCCTCCACTTCAGCACCCATTAGGAGCATGCCTCTTCCAAAAGCCAAAATGGGCGCTCCCAAGACTTGCAGTGCCTGGTCCTTTTTTGACACAGTTACAGATGACAATTTGCTTTGTCAAATGCAAGATGTGTAATCAGAAAGTCAAAAGAGGGGAAAGTGTCAGAAACCTCAATACCACAAATATGTGGAAACATGTGCGGACCAAGCACGTGGTGGAGTTAAACACACTGAAGACCTAGGCCAACCTACAGCGGCACCTACCACCTCTTCAGCTCGTGTTGTAGCCTCTTCTCCAGCTCACACACAGCTGGTTCGGCTTCCTCACAGGATCGCCATCGAAGAACCTCTGGCACTGTTGTACAGAGACCCAGTGTAATTCCAGCCACAGCACCACGTTCCCTGTCATCCTCACACTCCCAGGCCAGTCTACAGCCACCGGTAGAACAGGCATGGGAGAAAAGGCGGCCATTCTCGGCAAACCACCCCCGAGCACAGGCTCTGAATGCTGGCATTGCAAAACTACTGTTCATTGAAATGCTGTCATTCAGGTTGTTAGAGACTGACACCTTCCGTAACTTGATGGCATTGGCAGTCCCACAATACAACGTGCCCAGCCACTTTTATTTCAGCAGGCAAGCCGTCCCTGCCCTGCAAAAGCATGTGGAGGGAAACATTAACCATGCGCTACTAAACGCCATCAGTAGCAAGGTCCACCTGACCACCGATGCGTGGACCAGTCACCATGGACAGGGACAATACATTTCCCTCACTGCCCATTGGGTAAATGTTGTGGATCTGGGTACAGATCTTGAGAGTGGCGCTGTTCGTGTTCTGCCAACTCCAAGGATTGCAGGAATACAGTCTGTACACATTGACTCCTCCTCATACTCCAGTTCCTCTGAATCACCGCTGCAGGTGCCGTCACAGTCTACCTCCACATGGACCTGTGAACGCTTACCTGTTATGACCGATATGAGCACAGACGTGGCCAAACATCAACAGGCCGTATTGAAATTAGTTTCTTTGGGGAATCGAAGCCACACAGCGCAGGAGCTCTGGAATGCCATCAAGCAGGAGAGCGACGTGTGGTTTGTGCCAGCGAATCTCCAGCCAGGCATGGTAGTGTGTGACAATGGCCGAAATTGGTGGCAGCTCTGGGCCTAGGCAACCTCACTCACATCCCATGTCTGGCACATGTGCTCAACTTGGTCGTGCAGAGTTTTTTGAGGGACTATCTGTATCTTGATGCACTGCTGCACAAGGTCCGCCTAGAGTGTGCTCACTTGCGGCGTTCCAGCATGGCAAGATCGCGCATTGCAGCTCTGCAGCGCCGATTCTGCCTTCCGGAACATGGCATCATATGTGACCTACCTACCAGGTGGAATTCAACGTTACATATGTTGGAGCGGTTGGGTGAGCAGCAGTAATGGATTACCAGCTGCATCAGGCGCAAAAAAGTCGCAATGCAGGCCATTCAGACTTTACAATCACTGAGTGGGCCACTATGAAGGACATCTGACAGGTTTTGCGTGCCTTCGATGATTCCACGCGGATGGCAAGTGCAGATGATGCATAGTCAGCATGACTATCCCCCTTATCTGCCTGCTTCAAAAAACACAGCAAGTGCTAAGGGATGAGGTTGTGGAAGAGGTGGAGGATGAGGAGTCACAAATGCCATCTACTTCTGGACAGTCTGTGCAACGTGGTTCCTCACAAAGGCCTAGGCAGGGGACACTTTGTGAGGAGGATGAGAAGGAGTCAATGGAGGAGGAAGACATCTGTCCAGAGGAGGGAGGTACACAATGCTCTAGTAGTCAGTATGTAGAGCGAGGGTGGGGTGATGCAGAGCAGGCAGAGATCACACCTCTAGCAGGGGACAGCATTTCTTGGCCAGTTGGCAGTCTGCAGCACATGGCTGATTACATGCTGCAGTGCCTGAGAAACGACTGGCGCATCGCCCACATTCTCAACATGGCTGATTATTGGGTGTACACCCTCCTAGATCTTCGCTACCGGGACAACTGTCAAAGCCTCATAACACCGTTGAACCGGGAGTGTAAAATGTGGGAGTACCAAGACACACTGGTGCATTCCATCAGAGTCAAAACAAAAGAAAGTCAAAACCGCACCCTTTCTTATATAGATTGAAGGTCTCAGCGGACACAGCGGCGCACGTCCAAAACCAGGGAGCCCATCCCGGACAGTACCAAGACCATAAAGAACAAAAAGACAGCGCCACAATGGATGGTGAAAAAAAATAAGATCTTACATTTATTCTGCCTCCTGTAGCGACGTTTCGGTCAACAGACCTTTATCAAGCACAGTATACAGCGTTCTAACCACCATTATATACACATAACCCCTCCCACTAATTAACATAGCACCAATAGGGTGTCAATACAAAAGTGAGAAAAACACATTATAACATTAACACATACAAAAATATTAAAAACAGTCCCATAGAGTCATTGTCACAAAGGCCCTTCATATACTAGGCAGTTAAATAGCTCTGATCGCTCTTATGAGTAAATCATATAATTTTAGAGCTCCTATTCCTTAAATTTGTAAACAAAGGGATACCACCAATCAATACACAGCATTATAGTCCCCATGGCGATAATCACCCCCACAGGTATGCCCTCTTAGTGCACAATCCAATCATGGCAGTAGCTACGCCGCAACCCACAGCACACACACCAGTGTGTATGTCCACTCGCAATGTCCAGACCCTATCAATCAAACACTGATAGGCAAGATCGATGTAGCTGTGAATCATGAGTTCCTCCATGTGTGTAGTTGAATCAATCCTCTGGTGAACACACAGCTGGCTAAACTGCGCACGTCCAAAATAACCCCGGCTTGCGCTTCTCCAATGAAGGTATTGTGCATGTCATCCCAAGTCCTTCTCCGTCAGCAGTGTCTAAGTACCGAAAGGCACTCGCTGCATATGTCCCCATCCAAAGGCTCCCTCTGGCCTGCCAAACCGCGCACACCTTCCGGAGTTACAACAGCGAACCCATTTTCTTCACATCACTTTTTCAGCGGTCCAGCTACTGGACCGAGAATGTGCTCAGGGTACATAAATTCAAAATGTTATACATATGAAAAATCTTAATTCCCAAAATGGGAAAACCATATATGCTGCCATAAATGTGGATCAACTATCAAGACAACCTACATATCCATATACAATTATACTACGTGTAATTTGTGTAATCCATTCATTCCACACAATAAATACAAATGCAACATCAGACCCAACTGGAGCATAACAGAGTAAATAATGAATGAGCAACAGGTCAGAAAGAGTCACAAGGAAACACAGACTAACCATATACCCGTCTCCCTTACTGATATCAGCCCAGCCTCAAGCTACTTCGTATTCACAATCCGACAAGGGCATAAGCATTCTACAAATTAGATGTTCCAGTTGGGTTTGCTGTAAACAACACTCAACCACAAAAGGCAATCAGTCACAGAGTAAATATAATATAACAAAATTTGTAGGTATATACTGTATATATATATATATATATTAATGCTGTCATAAATGTGGATCAATTATCGAAACAACTTACATATCCATATATAGTTATACTACGTATAATCTGTGTAATCAGTTTGTTCAGCACAATAAATGCATGCACATGCAAAAAATGCATGTGCATGCAAAAAAACAGACATGTGCAACATCACACACAACCGGAGTATAATAAAATAAATAATAAGTATTATAAATAATCATTAGGTCAAAAAAAATCATAAAGAAACATAAACCGACCATATGCTCATCTCTCATACTGATACCTGCCCAGCCTCAAGCCGCTTAGCATTTGCAATCCGACACGGGAATAAGCATTCCACAAGTTAGACGTTCCCGTTGCGTCTGATGTAAACAACAAAACCACAAAAGACAATCAGTCACAGAGTGGATATAATAACAGATTTGTAGGTATATAGAAAACACATCAACTAAGGGGCACTTGCCACCTAAGTTACAGAGTGCAAAAAAGATTCTCATATGGGACAAGGTAAGTATATAATAGAAAGTTAAAAACAATACACAGACGAAGAGCTACATTAGAACCACAGATTACTAGAGGAAACAATTCTGCTGATCTTCAATATTCATCCCCTTTGGATAAAGGGTATCAAGTTAAAAAATCCATTTCAATGCCTTCTTCTTCAGAAGGGAGATACGATCACCCCCCCCCCCCCGTCTGAAGGTTGGTACGTCATCTATTACTCTAAATCTCAACTGATTTATTGAATGACCCATACTCAGAAAATGTCTAGGCACGGGGAGCTCAGTCAGTCCAGTCCTAATGGTACTTTTATGTTTACTGATTCTCGCTTTGATCTCCATAGTGGTCTCTCCCACATAGAAGAGACCACAAGGGCAGCTCAGGACATAGACCACGAAACTACTCGTGCACGTAAACTTCCTACGTATCTCATAATTCTTCCCCGTAAGTGGATGACAGAAAGAGGAACCATTAATCATGTTATTACAACAAGCACATCCCAAGCAAGGGAAATTACCCAAACTTGGGCGGCTAAAGGTAGTTTGCAAATCTTTTTTCGTACTTCTTATATCCGATACTACCAATTGGTCTTTCAGATTCCTATTTCGTCTATAGGAGAACAATGGAGGCTGTTGAAATTCCACAAAATCAGTATGACCCCTATCCAAGAGTGGCCAATGTCTACGTATAATATTAGAGACTTGTTTACTCATTCCATTTTAAGTGGTAACAAACGGTATCCTTTTCTGGGATTGCACAGCCATCTTTGGGACCAAGAGTTAATCCCGACTTCTGTTCAAGGCACGTTCTCTAAATTTATCAAGTTCAACCTTTGGGTATCCCCTACAAAGAAACTTTTTGCACATTTAATCAAGTCTCACACGAAACAATTCTTCTCACTCTTAATAGCTGACTCCATGGTAGGGATTCCACCATCCTCCGCGGATGTTCACTAGAAAAGTGTAAGGCTAGGTTCACATTGCGTTAGGGCAATCCGTTTAGCGCTAGCGCTAGCGGATTGCGCTAACGCAATGTTTTTTTCGGGGCCGCGTTTAGGGGTCGCGATAACGTCCCCGCTCTAGCAGATCCACAATCTGCGAGAGTGGGGAACGGACCTCGGGCGCGCCGCGGACGCTGCTTGCAGCGTCCACGGCGCGTCACAAAAGAACGGCACATCGCTAGCGCGAGCCGAAAAAGGCACGCGCTAGCGATGCGCTACAGGCGAAATTTACATTGCTGTCAATGGGTGTGCTAACGGACCCATTGCACAGCGTTAATTGCGACATTTTCGCCGTGCAACGCTGTCCGTTAGCGTGCACACATTAACGCAATGTGAACCTAGCCTAAGATATTATTTCTATCCGTACCTTTCACAAATAGATCAGTGTGCTACTTCCCCCCACTCTTATACACACATGTATCCAAAAACTGCAACTGGACTGACTGAACTCCCCGTGCCTAGACATTTTTTGAGTATGGGTCATTCAATAAATCAGTTGAGATTTAGAGTAATAGATGACGTACCGACCTTGAGACGGGGGAGTGATCGTATCTCCCTTCTGAAGAAGAAGGAATTGAAATGGATTTTTGAACTTGATACCCTTTATCCAAAGGGGATGAATATTGAATATCAGCAGAATTGTTTCCTCTAGTAATGTGTGTTTCTAATGTAGCTCTTCATCGGTGTATTGTTTTTAACTTTCTATTATATACTTACCTTGTCCCATATGAGAATCTTTTTTGCAGTCTGATCCACATTTATGACAGCATTAACCCCTTTCTGACATTGGACGTACTATCCCGTCAAGGTGGGGTGGGCCCGTATGACCACCGACGGGATAGTACGTCCAGCGCGATCGGCTGCGCTCAAGGGGGGAGCGCGGCTGATCGAGGCCGGGTGTCAGCTGCCTATTGTAGCTGACATCCGGCACTATGTGCCAGGAGCGGTCACGGACTGCCCCCGGCACATTAACCCCCGGCACACCGCGATCAATCATGATCGCGGTGGGCCGGCAGTATAGGGAAGCATCGCGCAGGGAGGGGGCTCTGTTGTGAACTCCGTTTTCAGGCTCCCTCTTGTGGTCACAGATGGTATTGTGTGACTTTGGTTTTTTGGCTCCCCCTGGTGGTTTGGTTTATTATCCTGCGGTTCTGCTGGATCAGCTGCCTCGTTATTCACCAGGGAGGCTCCTATTTAGCTCTGCTTCACTCCCACTTGTTGCCGGCTGTCAATGTATTCAGTGCTATTCTGATTACTCCTGATTATCTCGTTTTCTGCCTCTTCAGGATAAGCTAAGTTCTGTTTGAATATTTTTTGCTCATCTGCCTGCAATATGATTTCTGTGTATGATGAATCTAGTCCAGCTTGCTAACATGTGATTTCTTTTTGCTGGTAAGCTCTGGGGTACGGAGTTGCTTCCCCCGCACCGTTAGTTGGTGCGGGGGCTCGAGCAATCTCTGTGTGGATATTTTGAATAGGGTTTTTTATTGACCGCACAGTTTCCTTCCTATTTTCTGCTATCTAGTATTAGCGGGCCTCATTTGCTAAATCTGATTTCATCTCTGCGTTTGTGCTTTCCCCTTAACTCAAAGTTAATATTTGTGGGGGGCTATTCTATATCTTTGGGGTCTTCCACTGAGGCAAGTGAGGACTTACTTTCCCTTCAGGAATAGTCAGTTTCTCAGGCCGTGACGAGATGTCTAGGATTTTTTAGGTAATGTTCCACGGCTGCCTATAGTTGTTTGCGGATAGGATCAGGTTGCGGTCAATCTAGTTACCACTTCCCCAGAGCTAGTAGTCTGTTCAGTTACTCAGCTAGTCCGACCTGCGATCCTTGCCACTAGGATCATAACAGTACAGCCGGCCCATAAAGTGTTAATTGCATGGCAGAAGCAGGAGAAAAGAAGCTTGGAGATATTTTTTTTTTTTTGCTGCCGTGTGTCTAGCTGCTGTGTGTCTGGCTTCTCTCCTCCTCTTAATCTTGGTGTGGCCCTGAGTTCAGCTGCTGATATGGATATCCAGAGTTTAGCCTCCAGTGTAGATCATCTTGCTGCAAGGGTACAAAGTATTCAGGATTTTGTTGTGCACAGTCCTATGTCAGAGCCTAGAATACCTATTCCGGAGTTGTTTTCTGGAGATAGATCTAGGTTCCTGAATTTTAAGAACAATTGCAAGTTGTTTCTTTCTTTGAAACCTCGTTCCTCTGGGGATTCTGTTCAGCAAGTTAAGATTATTATTTCTTTCTTGCGTGGCGATCCTCAAGATTGGGCTTTCGCATTGGCTCCAGGGGATCCTGCGTTGCTCAGTGTGGATGCATTTTTTCTGGCCTTTGGATTGCTCTATGAGGAACCTAATCTTGAGAACCAGGCTGAAAAAGCGTTGTTGGCCCTCTCTCAGGGGCAAGATGATGCAGAGGTGTACTGCCAGAAATTTCGGAAATGGTCGGTGCTTACTCAATGGAATGAGTGTGCCCTGGCTGCAAATTTCAGAAAAGGTCTTTCTGAAGCCATTAAGAATGTCATGGTGGGGTTCCCTACGCCTGCAGGTCTGAATGAGTCAATGAATCTGGCCATTCAGATTGATCGGCGTTTGCGGGAGCGCAAACCTGCGCACCATTTGGCGGTGTCTTCTGAACAGACACCTGAGTCTATGCAATGTGATAGAATTCTGACCAGAAGTGAACGGCAAAATTATAGACGGCAAAATGGGTTGTGCTTTTACTGTGGTGACTCAGCTCATGTTATCTCAGCATGCTCTAAGCGCACAAAAAAGATTGATAAATCTGTCACCATCGGTACTTTACAGCCTAAGTTTATTTTGTCTGTTACAGATCAGATAACAATTGCAAAGGATACTGAAATTTGACCGTGATTTTGTTTAGAAGGCGATAATCAATACAAGGTTTCAAGGAACCATCCTTCTTAGCCACAAAAAAGAACCCCGCACCAAGAGGGGAGGAGGAGGGGCGAATAAGTCCTTTCTCCAAAGACTCCTTTATATAACTCCGCATAGCAGCATGCTCCGGCACTGACAAATTGAAAAGTCGTCCCTTGGGAAACTTACTACCAGGAATCAAATTTATAGCACAATCACAATCCCTATGAGGAGGTAGAGAACTGAGTTTGGGCTCATCAAATACATCCTGGTAATCTGACAAAAACGCAGGGACCTCAGAAGGAGTGGATGAAGCAATTGCTGACTCCATGGTAGGGATTCCACCATCCTCCGCGGATGTTCACTAGAAAAGTGTAAGGCTAGGTTCACATTGCGTTAGGGCAATCCGTTTAGCGCTAGCGCTAGCGGATTGCGCTAACGCAATGTTTTTTTCGGGGCCGCGTTTAGGGGTCGCGATAACGTCCCCGCTCTAGCAGATCCACAATCTGCGAGAGTGGGGAACGGACCTCGGGCGCGCCGCGGACGCTGCTTGCAGCGTCCACGGCGCGTCACAAAAGAACGGCACATCGCTAGCGCGAGCCGAAAAAGGCACGCGCTAGCGATGCGCTACAGGCGAAATTTACATTGCTGTCAATGGGTGTGCTAACGGACCCATTGCACAGCGTTAATTGCGACATTTTCGCCGTGCAACGCTGTCCGTTAGCGTGCACACATTAACGCAATGTGAACCTAGCCTAAGATATTATTTCTATCCGTACCTTTCACAAATAGATCAGTGTGCTACTTCCCCCCACTCTTATACACACATGTATCCAAAAACTGCAACTGGACTGACTGAACTCCCCGTGCCTAGACATTTTTTGAGTATGGGTCATTCAATAAATCAGTTGAGATTTAGAGTAATAGATGACGTACCGACCTTGAGACGGGGGAGTGATCGTATCTCCCTTCTGAAGAAGAAGGAATTGAAATGGATTTTTGAACTTGATACCCTTTATCCAAAGGGGATGAATATTGAATATCAGCAGAATTGTTTCCTCTAGTAATGTGTGTTTCTAATGTAGCTCTTCATCGGTGTATTGTTTTTAACTTTCTATTATATACTTACCTTGTCCCATATGAGAATCTTTTTTGCAGTCTGATCCACATTTATGACAGCATTAACCCCTTTCTGACATTGGACGTACTATCCCGTCAAGGTGGGGTGGGCCCGTATGACCACCGACGGGATAGTACGTCCAGCGCGATCGGCTGCGCTCAAGGGGGGAGCGCGGCTGATCGAGGCCGGGTGTCAGCTGCCTATTGTAGCTGACATCCGGCACTATGTGCCAGGAGCGGTCACGGACTGCCCCCGGCACATTAACCCCCGGCACACCGCGATCAATCATGATCGCGGTGGGCCGGCAGTATAGGGAAGCATCGCGCAGGGAGGGGGCTCTGTTGTGAACTCCGTTTTCAGGCTCCCTCTTGTGGTCACAGATGGTATTGTGTGACTTTGGTTTTTTGGCTCCCCCTGGTGGTTTGGTTTATTATCCTGCGGTTCTGCTGGATCAGCTGCCTCGTTATTCACCAGGGAGGCTCCTATTTAGCTCTGCTTCACTCCCACTTGTTGCCGGCTGTCAATGTATTCAGTGCTATTCTGATTACTCCTGATTATCTCGTTTTCTGCCTCTTCAGGATAAGCTAAGTTCTGTTTGAATATTTTTTGCTCATCTGCCTGCAATATGATTTCTGTGTATGATGAATCTAGTCCAGCTTGCTAACATGTGATTTCTTTTTGCTGGTAAGCTCTGGGGTACGGAGTTGCTTCCCCCGCACCGTTAGTTGGTGCGGGGGCTCGAGCAATCTCTGTGTGGATATTTTGAATAGGGTTTTTTATTGACCGCACAGTTTCCTTCCTATTTTCTGCTATCTAGTATTAGCGGGCCTCATTTGCTAAATCTGATTTCATCTCTGCGTTTGTGCTTTCCCCTTAACTCAAAGTTAATATTTGTGGGGGGCTATTCTATATCTTTGGGGTCTTCCACTGAGGCAAGTGAGGACTTACTTTCCCTTCAGGAATAGTCAGTTTCTCAGGCCGTGACGAGATGTCTAGGATTTTTTAGGTAATGTTCCACGGCTGCCTATAGTTGTTTGCGGATAGGATCAGGTTGCGGTCAATCTAGTTACCACTTCCCCAGAGCTAGTAGTCTGTTCAGTTACTCAGCTAGTCCGACCTGCGATCCTTGCCACTAGGATCATAACAGTACAGCCGGCCCATAAAGTGTTAATTGCATGGCAGAAGCAGGAGAAAAGAAGCTTGGAGATATTTTTTTTTTTTTGCTGCAGTGTGTCTAGCTGCTGTGTGTCTGGCTTCTCTCCTCCTCTTAATCTTGGTGTGGCCCTGAGTTCAGCTGCTGATATGGATATCCAGAGTTTAGCCTCCAGTGTAGATCATCTTGCTGCAAGGGTACAAAGTATTCAGGATTTTGTTGTGCACAGTCCTATGTCAGAGCCTAGAATACCTATTCCGGAGTTGTTTTCTGGAGATAGATCTAGGTTCCTGAATTTTAAGAACAATTGCAAGTTGTTTCTTTCTTTGAAACCTCGTTCCTCTGGGGATTCTGTTCAGCAAGTTAAGATTATTATTTCTTTCTTGCGTGGCGATCCTCAAGATTGGGCTTTCGCATTGGCTCCAGGGGATCCTGCGTTGCTCAGTGTGGATGCATTTTTTCTGGCCTTTGGATTGCTCTATGAGGAACCTAATCTTGAGAACCAGGCTGAAAAAGCGTTGTTGGCCCTCTCTCAGGGGCAAGATGATGCAGAGGTGTACTGCCAGAAATTTCGGAAATGGTTGGTGCTTACTCAATGGAATGAGTGTGCCCTGGCTGCAAATTTCAGAAAAGGTCTTTCTGAAGCCATTAAGAATGTCATGGTGGGGTTCCCTACGCCTGCAGGTCTGAATGAGTCAATGAATCTGGCCATTCAGATTGATCGGCGTTTGCGGGAGCGCAAACCTGCGCACCATTTGGCGGTGTCTTCTGAACAGACACCTGAGTCTATGCAATGTGATAGAATTCTGACCAGAAGTGAACGGCAAAATTATAGACGGCAAAATGGGTTGTGCTTTTACTGTGGTGACTCAGCTCATGTTATCTCAGCATGCTCTAAGCGCACAAAAAAGATTGATAAATCTGTCACCATCGGTACTTTACAGCCTAAGTTTATTTTGTC
Organism: Ranitomeya variabilis; assembly: GCF_051348905.1. Taxonomy (NCBI): domain Eukaryota; kingdom Metazoa; phylum Chordata; class Amphibia; order Anura; family Dendrobatidae; genus Ranitomeya; species Ranitomeya variabilis. Next base: position 252,457,469 of record NC_135237.1, on the reverse strand, counting down.
TGTTACAGATCAGATAACAATTGCAAAGGATACTGAAATTTGACCGTGATTTTGTTTAGAAGGCGATAATCAATACAAGGTTTCAAGGAACCATCCTTCTTAGCCACAAAAAAGAACCCCGCACCAAGAGGGGAGGAGGAGGGGCGAATAAGTCCTTTCTCCAAAGACTCCTTTATATAACTCCGCATAGCAGCATGCTCCGGCACTGACAAATTGAAAAGTCGTCCCTTGGGAAACTTACTACCAGGAATCAAATTTATAGCACAATCACAATCCCTATGAGGAGGTAGAGAACTGAGTTTGGGCTCATCAAATACATCCTGGTAATCTGACAAAAACGCAGGGACCTCAGAAGGAGTGGATGAAGCAATTGCTGACTCCATGGTAGGGATTCCACCATCCTCCGCGGATGTTCACTAGAAAAGTGTAAGGCTAGGTTCACATTGCGTTAGGGCAATCCGTTTAGCGCTAGCGCTAGCGGATTGCGCTAACGCAATGTTTTTTTCGGGGCCGCGTTTAGGGGTCGCGATAACGTCCCCGCTCTAGCAGATCCACAATCTGCGAGAGTGGGGAACGGACCTCGGGCGCGCCGCGGACGCTGCTTGCAGCGTCCACGGCGCGTCACAAAAGAACGGCACATCGCTAGCGCGAGCCGAAAAAGGCACGCGCTAGCGATGCGCTACAGGCGAAATTTACATTGCTGTCAATGGGTGTGCTAACGGACCCATTGCACAGCGTTAATTGCGACATTTTCGCCGTGCAACGCTGTCCGTTAGCGTGCACACATTAACGCAATGTGAACCTAGCCTAAGATATTATTTCTATCCGTACCTTTCACAAATAGATCAGTGTGCTACTTCCCCCCACTCTTATACACACATGTATCCAAAAACTGCAACTGGACTGACTGAACTCCCCGTGCCTAGACATTTTTTGAGTATGGGTCATTCAATAAATCAGTTGAGATTTAGAGTAATAGATGACGTACCGACCTTGAGACGGGGGAGTGATCGTATCTCCCTTCTGAAGAAGAAGGAATTGAAATGGATTTTTGAACTTGATACCCTTTATCCAAAGGGGATGAATATTGAATATCAGCAGAATTGTTTCCTCTAGTAATGTGTGTTTCTAATGTAGCTCTTCATCGGTGTATTGTTTTTAACTTTCTATTATATACTTACCTTGTCCCATATGAGAATCTTTTTTGCAGTCTGATCCACATTTATGACAGCATTAACCCCTTTCTGACATTGGACGTACTATCCCGTCAAGGTGGGGTGGGCCCGTATGACCACCGACGGGATAGTACGTCCAGCGCGATCGGCTGCGCTCAAGGGGGGAGCGCGGCTGATCGAGGCCGGGTGTCAGCTGCCTATTGTAGCTGACATCCGGCACTATGTGCCAGGAGCGGTCACGGACTGCCCCCGGCACATTAACCCCCGGCACACCGCGATCAATCATGATCGCGGTGGGCCGGCAGTATAGGGAAGCATCGCGCAGGGAGGGGGCTCTGTTGTGAACTCCGTTTTCAGGCTCCCTCTTGTGGTCACAGATGGTATTGTGTGACTTTGGTTTTTTGGCTCCCCCTGGTGGTTTGGTTTATTATCCTGCGGTTCTGCTGGATCAGCTGCCTCGTTATTCACCAGGGAGGCTCCTATTTAGCTCTGCTTCACTCCCACTTGTTGCCGGCTGTCAATGTATTCAGTGCTATTCTGATTACTCCTGATTATCTCGTTTTCTGCCTCTTCAGGATAAGCTAAGTTCTGTTTGAATATTTTTTGCTCATCTGCCTGCAATATGATTTCTGTGTATGATGAATCTAGTCCAGCTTGCTAACATGTGATTTCTTTTTGCTGGTAAGCTCTGGGGTACGGAGTTGCTTCCCCCGCACCGTTAGTTGGTGCGGGGGCTCGAGCAATCTCTGTGTGGATATTTTGAATAGGGTTTTTTATTGACCGCACAGTTTCCTTCCTATTTTCTGCTATCTAGTATTAGCGGGCCTCATTTGCTAAATCTGATTTCATCTCTGCGTTTGTGCTTTCCCCTTAACTCAAAGTTAATATTTGTGGGGGGCTATTCTATATCTTTGGGGTCTTCCACTGAGGCAAGTGAGGACTTACTTTCCCTTCAGGAATAGTCAGTTTCTCAGGCCGTGACGAGATGTCTAGGATTTTTTAGGTAATGTTCCACGGCTGCCTATAGTTGTTTGCGGATAGGATCAGGTTGCGGTCAATCTAGTTACCACTTCCCCAGAGCTAGTAGTCTGTTCAGTTACTCAGCTAGTCCGACCTGCGATCCTTGCCACTAGGATCATAACAGTACAGCCGGCCCATAAAGTGTTAATTGCATGGCAGAAGCAGGAGAAAAGAAGCTTGGAGATATTTTTTTTTTTTTGCTGCCGTGTGTCTAGCTGCTGTGTGTCTGGCTTCTCTCCTCCTCTTAATCTTGGTGTGGCCCTGAGTTCAGCTGCTGATATGGATATCCAGAGTTTAGCCTCCAGTGTAGATCATCTTGCTGCAAGGGTACAAAGTATTCAGGATTTTGTTGTGCACAGTCCTATGTCAGAGCCTAGAATACCTATTCCGGAGTTGTTTTCTGGAGATAGATCTAGGTTCCTGAATTTTAAGAACAATTGCAAGTTGTTTCTTTCTTTGAAACCTCGTTCCTCTGGGGATTCTGTTCAGCAAGTTAAGATTATTATTTCTTTCTTGCGTGGCGATCCTCAAGATTGGGCTTTCGCATTGGCTCCAGGGGATCCTGCGTTGCTCAGTGTGGATGCATTTTTTCTGGCCTTTGGATTGCTCTATGAGGAACCTAATCTTGAGAACCAGGCTGAAAAAGCGTTGTTGGCCCTCTCTCAGGGGCAAGATGATGCAGAGGTGTACTGCCAGAAATTTCGGAAATGGTCGGTGCTTACTCAATGGAATGAGTGTGCCCTGGCTGCAAATTTCAGAAAAGGTCTTTCTGAAGCCATTAAGAATGTCATGGTGGGGTTCCCTACGCCTGCAGGTCTGAATGAGTCAATGAATCTGGCCATTCAGATTGATCGGCGTTTGCGGGAGCGCAAACCTGCGCACCATTTGGCGGTGTCTTCTGAACAGACACCTGAGTCTATGCAATGTGATAGAATTCTGACCAGAAGTGAACGGCAAAATTATAGACGGCAAAATGGGTTGTGCTTTTACTGTGGTGACTCAGCTCATGTTATCTCAGCATGCTCTAAGCGCACAAAAAAGATTGATAAATCTGTCACCATCGGTACTTTACAGCCTAAGTTTATTTTGTCTGTTACAGATCAGATAACAATTGCAAAGGATACTGAAATTTGACCGTGATTTTGTTTAGAAGGCGATAATCAATACAAGGTTTCAAGGAACCATCCTTCTTAGCCACAAAAAAGAACCCCGCACCAAGAGGGGAGGAGGAGGGGCGAATAAGTCCTTTCTCCAAAGACTCCTTTATATAACTCCGCATAGCAGCATGCTCCGGCACTGACAAATTGAAAAGTCGTCCCTTGGGAAACTTACTACCAGGAATCAAATTTATAGCACAATCACAATCCCTATGAGGAGGTAGAGAACTGAGTTTGGGCTCATCAAATACATCCTGGTAATCTGACAAAAACGCAGGGACCTCAGAAGGAGTGGATGAAGCAATTGCTGACTCCATGGTAGGGATTCCACCATCCTCCGCGGATGTTCACTAGAAAAGTGTAAGGCTAGGTTCACATTGCGTTAGGGCAATCCGTTTAGCGCTAGCGCTAGCGGATTGCGCTAACGCAATGTTTTTTTCGGGGCCGCGTTTAGGGGTCGCGATAACGTCCCCGCTCTAGCAGATCCACAATCTGCGAGAGTGGGGAACGGACCTCGGGCGCGCCGCGGACGCTGCTTGCAGCGTCCACGGCGCGTCACAAAAGAACGGCACATCGCTAGCGCGAGCCGAAAAAGGCACGCGCTAGCGATGCGCTACAGGCGAAATTTACATTGCTGTCAATGGGTGTGCTAACGGACCCATTGCACAGCGTTAATTGCGACATTTTCGCCGTGCAACGCTGTCCGTTAGCGTGCACACATTAACGCAATGTGAACCTAGCCTAAGATATTATTTCTATCCGTACCTTTCACAAATAGATCAGTGTGCTACTTCCCCCCACTCTTATACACACATGTATCCAAAAACTGCAACTGGACTGACTGAACTCCCCGTGCCTAGACATTTTTTGAGTATGGGTCATTCAATAAATCAGTTGAGATTTAGAGTAATAGATGACGTACCGACCTTGAGACGGGGGAGTGATCGTATCTCCCTTCTGAAGAAGAAGGAATTGAAATGGATTTTTGAACTTGATACCCTTTATCCAAAGGGGATGAATATTGAATATCAGCAGAATTGTTTCCTCTAGTAATGTGTGTTTCTAATGTAGCTCTTCATCGGTGTATTGTTTTTAACTTTCTATTATATACTTACCTTGTCCCATATGAGAATCTTTTTTGCAGTCTGATCCACATTTATGACAGCATTAACCCCTTTCTGACATTGGACGTACTATCCCGTCAAGGTGGGGTGGGCCCGTATGACCACCGACGGGATAGTACGTCCAGCGCGATCGGCTGCGCTCAAGGGGGGAGCGCGGCTGATCGAGGCCGGGTGTCAGCTGCCTATTGTAGCTGACATCCGGCACTATGTGCCAGGAGCGGTCACGGACTGCCCCCGGCACATTAACCCCCGGCACACCGCGATCAATCATGATCGCGGTGGGCCGGCAGTATAGGGAAGCATCGCGCAGGGAGGGGGCTCTGTTGTGAACTCCGTTTTCAGGCTCCCTCTTGTGGTCACAGATGGTATTGTGTGACTTTGGTTTTTTGGCTCCCCCTGGTGGTTTGGTTTATTATCCTGCGGTTCTGCTGGATCAGCTGCCTCGTTATTCACCAGGGAGGCTCCTATTTAGCTCTGCTTCACTCCCACTTGTTGCCGGCTGTCAATGTATTCAGTGCTATTCTGATTACTCCTGATTATCTCGTTTTCTGCCTCTTCAGGATAAGCTAAGTTCTGTTTGAATATTTTTTGCTCATCTGCCTGCAATATGATTTCTGTGTATGATGAATCTAGTCCAGCTTGCTAACATGTGATTTCTTTTTGCTGGTAAGCTCTGGGGTACGGAGTTGCTTCCCCCGCACCGTTAGTTGGTGCGGGGGCTCGAGCAATCTCTGTGTGGATATTTTGAATAGGGTTTTTTATTGACCGCACAGTTTCCTTCCTATTTTCTGCTATCTAGTATTAGCGGGCCTCATTTGCTAAATCTGATTTCATCTCTGCGTTTGTGCTTTCCCCTTAACTCAAAGTTAATATTTGTGGGGGGCTATTCTATATCTTTGGGGTCTTCCACTGAGGCAAGTGAGGACTTACTTTCCCTTCAGGAATAGTCAGTTTCTCAGGCCGTGACGAGATGTCTAGGATTTTTTAGGTAATGTTCCACGGCTGCCTATAGTTGTTTGCGGATAGGATCAGGTTGCGGTCAATCTAGTTACCACTTCCCCAGAGCTAGTAGTCTGTTCAGTTACTCAGCTAGTCCGACCTGCGATCCTTGCCACTAGGATCATAACAGTACAGCCGGCCCATAAAGTGTTAATTGCATGGCAGAAGCAGGAGAAAAGAAGCTTGGAGATATTTTTTTTTTTTTGCTGCCGTGTGTCTAGCTGCTGTGTGTCTGGCTTCTCTCCTCCTCTTAATCTTGGTGTGGCCCTGAGTTCAGCTGCTGATATGGATATCCAGAGTTTAGCCTCCAGTGTAGATCATCTTGCTGCAAGGGTACAAAGTATTCAGGATTTTGTTGTGCACAGTCCTATGTCAGAGCCTAGAATACCTATTCCGGAGTTGTTTTCTGGAGATAGATCTAGGTTCCTGAATTTTAAGAACAATTGCAAGTTGTTTCTTTCTTTGAAACCTCGTTCCTCTGGGGATTCTGTTCAGCAAGTTAAGATTATTATTTCTTTCTTGCGTGGCGATCCTCAAGATTGGGCTTTCGCATTGGCTCCAGGGGATCCTGCGTTGCTCAGTGTGGATGCATTTTTTCTGGCCTTTGGATTGCTCTATGAGGAACCTAATCTTGAGAACCAGGCTGAAAAAGCGTTGTTGGCCCTCTCTCAGGGGCAAGATGATGCAGAGGTGTACTGCCAGAAATTTCGGAAATGGTCGGTGCTTACTCAATGGAATGAGTGTGCCCTGGCTGCAAATTTCAGAAAAGGTCTTTCTGAAGCCATTAAGAATGTCATGGTGGGGTTCCCTACGCCTGCAGGTCTGAATGAGTCAATGAATCTGGCCATTCAGATTGATCGGCGTTTGCGGGAGCGCAAACCTGCGCACCATTTGGCGGTGTCTTCTGAACAGACACCTGAGTCTATGCAATGTGATAGAATTCTGACCAGAAGTGAACGGCAAAATTATAGACGGCAAAATGGGTTGTGCTTTTACTGTGGTGACTCAGCTCATGTTATCTCAGCATGCTCTAAGCGCACAAAAAAGATTGATAAATCTGTCACCATCGGTACTTTACAGCCTAAGTTTATTTTGTCTGTTACAGATCAGATAACAATTGCAAAGGATACTGAAATTTGACCGTGATTTTGTTTAGAAGGCGATAATCAATACAAGGTTTCAAGGAACCATCCTTCTTAGCCACAAAAAAGAACCCCGCACCAAGAGGGGAGGAGGAGGGGCGAATAAGTCCTTTCTCCAAAGACTCCTTTATATAACTCCGCATAGCAGCATGCTCCGGCACTGACAAATTGAAAAGTCGTCCCTTGGGAAACTTACTACCAGGAATCAAATTTATAGCACAATCACAATCCCTATGAGGAGGTAGAGAACTGAGTTTGGGCTCATCAAATACATCCTGGTAATCTGACAAAAACGCAGGGACCTCAGAAGGAGTGGATGAAGCAATTGCTGACTCCATGGTAGGGATTCCACCATCCTCCGCGGATGTTCACTAGAAAAGTGTAAGGCTAGGTTCACATTGCGTTAGGGCAATCCGTTTAGCGCTAGCGCTAGCGGATTGCGCTAACGCAATGTTTTTTTCGGGGCCGCGTTTAGGGGTCGCGATAACGTCCCCGCTCTAGCAGATCCACAATCTGCGAGAGTGGGGAACGGACCTCGGGCGCGCCGCGGACGCTGCTTGCAGCGTCCACGGCGCGTCACAAAAGAACGGCACATCGCTAGCGCGAGCCGAAAAAGGCACGCGCTAGCGATGCGCTACAGGCGAAATTTACATTGCTGTCAATGGGTGTGCTAACGGACCCATTGCACAGCGTTAATTGCGACATTTTCGCCGTGCAACGCTGTCCGTTAGCGTGCACACATTAACGCAATGTGAACCTAGCCTAAGATATTATTTCTATCCGTACCTTTCACAAATAGATCAGTGTGCTACTTCCCCCCACTCTTATACACACATGTATCCAAAAACTGCAACTGGACTGACTGAACTCCCCGTGCCTAGACATTTTTTGAGTATGGGTCATTCAATAAATCAGTTGAGATTTAGAGTAATAGATGACGTACCGACCTTGAGACGGGGGAGTGATCGTATCTCCCTTCTGAAGAAGAAGGAATTGAAATGGATTTTTGAACTTGATACCCTTTATCCAAAGGGGATGAATATTGAATATCAGCAGAATTGTTTCCTCTAGTAATGTGTGTTTCTAATGTAGCTCTTCATCGGTGTATTGTTTTTAACTTTCTATTATATACTTACCTTGTCCCATATGAGAATCTTTTTTGCAGTCTGATCCACATTTATGACAGCATTAACCCCTTTCTGACATTGGACGTACTATCCCGTCAAGGTGGGGTGGGCCCGTATGACCACCGACAGGATAGTACGTCCAGCGCGATCGGCTGCGCTCAAGGGGGGAGCGCGGCTGATCGAGGCCGGGTGTCAGCTGCCTATTGTAGCTGACATCCGGCACTATGTGCCAGGAGCGGTCACGGACTGCCCCCGGCACATTAACCCCCGGCACACCGCGATCAATCATGATCGCGGTGGGCCGGCAGTATAGGGAAGCATCGCGCAGGGAGGGGGCTCTGTTGTGAACTCCGTTTTCAGGCTCCCTCTTGTGGTCACAGATGGTATTGTGTGACTTTGGTTTTTTGGCTCCCCCTGGTGGTTTGGTTTATTATCCTGCGGTTCTGCTGGATCAGCTGCCTCGTTATTCACCAGGGAGGCTCCTATTTAGCTCTGCTTCACTCCCACTTGTTGCCGGCTGTCAATGTATTCAGTGCTATTCTGATTACTCCTGATTATCTCGTTTTCTGCCTCTTCAGGATAAGCTAAGTTCTGTTTGAATATTTTTTGCTCATCTGCCTGCAATATGATTTCTGTGTATGATGAATCTAGTCCAGCTTGCTAACATGTGATTTCTTTTTGCTGGTAAGCTCTGGGGTACGGAGTTGCTTCCCCCGCACCGTTAGTTGGTGCGGGGGCTCGAGCAATCTCTGTGTGGATATTTTGAATAGGGTTTTTTATTGACCGCACAGTTTCCTTCCTATTTTCTGCTATCTAGTATTAGCGGGCCTCATTTGCTAAATCTGATTTCATCTCTGCGTTTGTGCTTTCCCCTTAACTCAAAGTTAATATTTGTGGGGGGCTATTCTATATCTTTGGGGTCTTCCACTGAGGCAAGTGAGGACTTACTTTCCCTTCAGGAATAGTCAGTTTCTCAGGCCGTGACGAGATGTCTAGGATTTTTTAGGTAATGTTCCACGGCTGCCTATAGTTGTTTGCGGATAGGATCAGGTTGCGGTCAATCTAGTTACCACTTCCCCAGAGCTAGTAGTCTGTTCAGTTACTCAGCTAGTCCGACCTGCGATCCTTGCCACTAGGATCATAACAGTACAGCCGGCCCATAAAGTGTTAATTGCATGGCAGAAGCAGGAGAAAAGAAGCTTGGAGATATTTTTTTTTTTTTGCTGCCGTGTGTCTAGCTGCTGTGTGTCTGGCTTCTCTCCTCCTCTTAATCTTGGTGTGGCCCTGAGTTCAGCTGCTGATATGGATATCCAGAGTTTAGCCTCCAGTGTAGATCATCTTGCTGCAAGGGTACAAAGTATTCAGGATTTTGTTGTGCACAGTCCTATGTCAGAGCCTAGAATACCTATTCCGGAGTTGTTTTCTGGAGATAGATCTAGGTTCCTGAATTTTAAGAACAATTGCAAGTTGTTTCTTTCTTTGAAACCTCGTTCCTCTGGGGATTCTGTTCAGCAAGTTAAGATTATTATTTCTTTCTTGCGTGGCGATCCTCAAGATTGGGCTTTCGCATTGGCTCCAGGGGATCCTGCGTTGCTCAGTGTGGATGCATTTTTTCTGGCCTTTGGATTGCTCTATGAGGAACCTAATCTTGAGAACCAGGCTGAAAAAGCGTTGTTGGCCCTCTCTCAGGGGCAAGATGATGCAGAGGTGTACTGCCAGAAATTTCGGAAATGGTTGGTGCTTACTCAATGGAATGAGTGTGCCCTGGCTGCAAATTTCAGAAAAGGTCTTTCTGAAGCCATTAAGAATGTCATGGTGGGGTTCCCTACGCCTGCAGGTCTGAATGAGTCAATGAATCTGGCCATTCAGATTGATCGGCGTTTGCGGGAGCGCAAACCTGCGCACCATTTGGCGGTGTCTTCTGAACAGACACCTGAGTCTATGCAATGTGATAGAATTCTGACCAGAAGTGAACGGCAAAATTATAGACGGCAAAATGGGTTGTGCTTTTACTGTGGTGACTCAGCTCATGTTATCTCAGCATGCTCTAAGCGCACAAAAAAGATTGATAAATCTGTCACCATCGGTACTTTACAGCCTAAGTTTATTTTGTCTGTTACAGATCAGATAACAATTGCAAAGGATACTGAAATTTGACCGTGATTTTGTTTAGAAGGCGATAATCAATACAAGGTTTCAAGGAACCATCCTTCTTAGCCACAAAAAAGAACCCCGCACCAAGAGGGGAGGAGGAGGGGCGAATAAGTCCTTTCTCCAAAGACTCCTTTATATAACTCCGCATAGCAGCATGCTCCGGCACTGACAAATTGAAAAGTCGTCCCTTGGGAAACTTACTACCAGGAATCAAATTTATAGCACAATCACAATCCCTATGAGGAGGTAGAGAACTGAGTTTGGGCTCATCAAATACATCCTGGTAATCTGACAAAAACGCAGGGACCTCAGAAGGAGTGGATGAAGCAATTGCTGACTCCATGGTAGGGATTCCACCATCCTCCGCGGATGTTCACTAGAAAAGTGTAAGGCTAGGTTCACATTGCGTTAGGGCAATCCGTTTAGCGCTAGCGCTAGCGGATTGCGCTAACGCAATGTTTTTTTCGGGGCCGCGTTTAGGGGTCGCGATAACGTCCCCGCTCTAGCAGATCCACAATCTGCGAGAGTGGGGAACGGACCTCGGGCGCGCCGCGGACGCTGCTTGCAGCGTCCACGGCGCGTCACAAAAGAACGGCACATCGCTAGCGCGAGCCGAAAAAGGCACGCGCTAGCGATGCGCTACAGGCGAAATTTACATTGCTGTCAATGGGTGTGCTAACGGACCCATTGCACAGCGTTAATTGCGACATTTTCGCCGTGCAACGCTGTCCGTTAGCGTGCACACATTAACGCAATGTGAACCTAGCCTAAGATATTATTTCTATCCGTACCTTTCACAAATAGATCAGTGTGCTACTTCCCCCCACTCTTATACACACATGTATCCAAAAACTGCAACTGGACTGACTGAACTCCCCGTGCCTAGACATTTTTTGAGTATGGGTCATTCAATAAATCAGTTGAGATTTAGAGTAATAGATGACGTACCGACCTTGAGACGGGGGAGTGATCGTATCTCCCTTCTGAAGAAGAAGGAATTGAAATGGATTTTTGAACTTGATACCCTTTATCCAAAGGGGATGAATATTGAATATCAGCAGAATTGTTTCCTCTAGTAATGTGTGTTTCTAATGTAGCTCTTCATCGGTGTATTGTTTTTAACTTTCTATTATATACTTACCTTGTCCCATATGAGAATCTTTTTTGCAGTCTGATCCACATTTATGACAGCATTAACCCCTTTCTGACATTGGACGTACTATCCCGTCAAGGTGGGGTGGGCCCGTATGACCACCGACGGGATAGTACGTCCAGCGCGATCGGCTGCGCTCAAGGGGGGAGCGCGGCTGATCGAGGCCGGGTGTCAGCTGCCTATTGTAGCTGACATCCGGCACTATGTGCCAGGAGCGGTCACGGACTGCCCCCGGCACATTAACCCCCGGCACACCGCGATCAATCATGATCGCGGTGGGCCGGCAGTATAGGGAAGCATCGCGCAGGGAGGGGGCTCTGTTGTGAACTCCGTTTTCAGGCTCCCTCTTGTGGTCACAGATGGTATTGTGTGACTTTGGTTTTTTGGCTCCCCCTGGTGGTTTGGTTTATTATCCTGCGGTTCTGCTGGATCAGCTGCCTCGTTATTCACCAGGGAGGCTCCTATTTAGCTCTGCTTCACTCCCACTTGTTGCCGGCTGTCAATGTATTCAGTGCTATTCTGATTACTCCTGATTATCTCGTTTTCTGCCTCTTCAGGATAAGCTAAGTTCTGTTTGAATATTTTTTGCTCATCTGCCTGCAATATGATTTCTGTGTATGATGAATCTAGTCCAGCTTGCTAACATGTGATTTCTTTTTGCTGGTAAGCTCTGGGGTACGGAGTTGCTTCCCCCGCACCGTTAGTTGGTGCGGGGGCTCGAGCAATCTCTGTGTGGATATTTTGAATAGGGTTTTTTATTGACCGCACAGTTTCCTTCCTATTTTCTGCTATCTAGTATTAGCGGGCCTCATTTGCTAAATCTGATTTCATCTCTGCGTTTGTGCTTTCCCCTTAACTCAAAGTTAATATTTGTGGGGGGCTATTCTATATCTTTGGGGTCTTCCACTGAGGCAAGTGAGGACTTACTTTCCCTTCAGGAATAGTCAGTTTCTCAGGCCGTGACGAGATGTCTAGGATTTTTTAGGTAATGTTCCACGGCTGCCTATAGTTGTTTGCGGATAGGATCAGGTTGCGGTCAATCTAGTTACCACTTCCCCAGAGCTAGTAGTCTGTTCAGTTACTCAGCTAGTCCGACCTGCGATCCTTGCCACTAGGATCATAACAGTACAGCCGGCCCATAAAGTGTTAATTGCATGGCAGAAGCAGGAGAAAAGAAGCTTGGAGATATTTTTTTTTTTTTGCTGCCGTGTGTCTAGCTGCTGTGTGTCTGGCTTCTCTCCTCCTCTTAATCTTGGTGTGGCCCTGAGTTCAGCTGCTGATATGGATATCCAGAGTTTAGCCTCCAGTGTAGATCATCTTGCTGCAAGGGTACAAAGTATTCAGGATTTTGTTGTGCACAGTCCTATGTCAGAGCCTAGAATACCTATTCCGGAGTTGTTTTCTGGAGATAGATCTAGGTTCCTGAATTTTAAGAACAATTGCAAGTTGTTTCTTTCTTTGAAACCTCGTTCCTCTGGGGATTCTGTTCAGCAAGTTAAGATTATTATTTCTTTCTTGCGTGGCGATCCTCAAGATTGGGCTTTCGCATTGGCTCCAGGGGATCCTGCGTTGCTCAGTGTGGATGCATTTTTTCTGGCCTTTGGATTGCTCTATGAGGAACCTAATCTTGAGAACCAGGCTGAAAAAGCGTTGTTGGCCCTCTCTCAGGGGCAAGATGATGCAGAGGTGTACTGCCAGAAATTTCGGAAATGGTCGGTGCTTACTCAATGGAATGAGTGTGCCCTGGCTGCAAATTTCAGAAAAGGTCTTTCTGAAGCCATTAAGAATGTCATGGTGGGGTTCCCTACGCCTGCAGGTCTGAATGAGTCAATGAATCTGGCCATTCAGATTGATCGGCGTTTGCGGGAGCGCAAACCTGCGCACCATTTGGCGGTGTCTTCTGAACAGACACCTGAGTCTATGCAATGTGATAGAATTCTGACCAGAAGTGAACGGCAAAATTATAGACGGCAAAATGGGTTGTGCTTTTACTGTGGTGACTCAGCTCATGTTATCTCAGCATGCTCTAAGCGCACAAAAAAGATTGATAAATCTGTCACCATCGGTACTTTACAGCCTAAGTTTATTTTGTCTGTTACAGATCAGATAACAATTGCAAAGGATACTGAAATTTGACCGTGATTTTGTTTAGAAGGCGATAATCAATACAAGGTTTCAAGGAACCATCCTTCTTAGCCACAAAAAAGAACCCCGCACCAAGAGGGGAGGAGGAGGGGCGAATAAGTCCTTTCTCCAAAGACTCCTTTATATAACTCCGCATAGCAGCATGCTCCGGCACTGACAAATTGAAAAGTCGTCCCTTGGGAAACTTACTACCAGGAATCAAATTTATAGCACAATCACAATCCCTATGAGGAGGTAGAGAACTGAGTTTGGGCTCATCAAATACATCCTGGTAATCTGACAAAAACGCAGGGACCTCAGAAGGAGTGGATGAAGCAATTGCTGACTCCATGGTAGGGATTCCACCATCCTCCGCGGATGTTCACTAGAAAAGTGTAAGGCTAGGTTCACATTGCGTTAGGGCAATCCGTTTAGCGCTAGCGCTAGCGGATTGCGCTAACGCAATGTTTTTTTCGGGGCCGCGTTTAGGGGTCGCGATAACGTCCCCGCTCTAGCAGATCCACAGTCTGCGAGAGTGGGGAACGGACCTCGGGCGCGCCGCGGACGCTGCTTGCAGCGTCCACGGCGCGTCACAAAAGAACGGCACATCGCTAGCGCGAGCCGAAAAAGGCACGCGCTAGCGATGCGCTACAGGCGAAATTTACATTGCTGTCAATGGGTGTGCTAACGGACCCATTGCACAGCGTTAATTGCGACATTTTCGCCGTGCAACGCTGTCCGTTAGCGTGCACACATTAACGCAATGTGAACCTAGCCTAAGATATTATTTCTATCCGTACCTTTCACAAATAGATCAGTGTGCTACTTCCCCCCACTCTTATACACACATGTATCCAAAAACTGCAACTGGACTGACTGAACTCCCCGTGCCTAGACATTTTTTGAGTATGGGTCATTCAATAAATCAGTTGAGATTTAGAGTAATAGATGACGTACCGACCTTGAGACGGGGGAGTGATCGTATCTCCCTTCTGAAGAAGAAGGAATTGAAATGGATTTTTGAACTTGATACCCTTTATCCAAAGGGGATGAATATTGAATATCAGCAGAATTGTTTCCTCTAGTAATGTGTGTTTCTAATGTAGCTCTTCATCGGTGTATTGTTTTTAACTTTCTATTATATACTTACCTTGTCCCATATGAGAATCTTTTTTGCAGTCTGATCCACATTTATGACAGCATTAACCCCTTTCTGACATTGGACGTACTATCCCGTCAAGGTGGGGTGGGCCCGTATGACCACCGACGGGATAGTACGTCCAGCGCGATCGGCTGCGCTCAAGGGGGGAGCGCGGCTGATCGAGGCCGGGTGTCAGCTGCCTATTGTAGCTGACATCCGGCACTATGTGCCAGGAGCGGTCACGGACTGCCCCCGGCACATTAACCCCCGGCACACCGCGATCAATCATGATCGCGGTGGGCCGGCAGTATAGGGAAGCATCGCGCAGGGAGGGGGCTCTGTTGTGAACTCCGTTTTCAGGCTCCCTCTTGTGGTCACAGATGGTATTGTGTGACTTTGGTTTTTTGGCTCCCCCTGGTGGTTTGGTTTATTATCCTGCGGTTCTGCTGGATCAGCTGCCTCGTTATTCACCAGGGAGGCTCCTATTTAGCTCTGCTTCACTCCCACTTGTTGCCGGCTGTCAATGTATTCAGTGCTATTCTGATTACTCCTGATTATCTCGTTTTCTGCCTCTTCAGGATAAGCTAAGTTCTGTTTGAATATTTTTTGCTCATCTGCCTGCAATATGATTTCTGTGTATGATGAATCTAGTCCAGCTTGCTAACATGTGATTTCTTTTTGCTGGTAAGCTCTGGGGTACGGAGTTGCTTCCCCCGCACCGTTAGTTGGTGCGGGGGCTCGAGCAATCTCTGTGTGGATATTTTGAATAGGGTTTTTTATTGACCGCACAGTTTCCTTCCTATTTTCTGCTATCTAGTATTAGCGGGCCTCATTTGCTAAATCTGATTTCATCTCTGCGTTTGTGCTTTCCCCTTAACTCAAAGTTAATATTTGTGGGGGGCTATTCTATATCTTTGGGGTCTTCCACTGAGGCAAGTGAGGACTTACTTTCCCTTCAGGAATAGTCAGTTTCTCAGGCCGTGACGAGATGTCTAGGATTTTTTAGGTAATGTTCCACGGCTGCCTATAGTTGTTTGCGGATAGGATCAGGTTGCGGTCAATCTAGTTACCACTTCCCCAGAGCTAGTAGTCTGTTCAGTTACTCAGCTAGTCCGACCTGCGATCCTTGCCACTAGGATCATAACAGTACAGCCGGCCCATAAAGTGTTAATTGCATGGCAGAAGCAGGAGAAAAGAAGCTTGGAGATATTTTTTTTTTTTTGCTGCCGTGTGTCTAGCTGCTGTGTGTCTGGCTTCTCTCCTCCTCTTAATCTTGGTGTGGCCCTGAGTTCAGCTGCTGATATGGATATCCAGAGTTTAGCCTCCAGTGTAGATCATCTTGCTGCAAGGGTACAAAGTATTCAGGATTTTGTTGTGCACAGTCCTATGTCAGAGCCTAGAATACCTATTCCGGAGTTGTTTTCTGGAGATAGATCTAGGTTCCTGAATTTTAAGAACAATTGCAAGTTGTTTCTTTCTTTGAAACCTCGTTCCTCTGGGGATTCTGTTCAGCAAGTTAAGATTATTATTTCTTTCTTGCGTGGCGATCCTCAAGATTGGGCTTTCGCATTGGCTCCAGGGGATCCTGCGTTGCTCAGTGTGGATGCATTTTTTCTGGCCTTTGGATTGCTCTATGAGGAACCTAATCTTGAGAACCAGGCTGAAAAAGCGTTGTTGGCCCTCTCTCAGGGGCAAGATGATGCAGAGGTGTACTGCCAGAAATTTCGGAAATGGTCGGTGCTTACTCAATGGAATGAGTGTGCCCTGGCTGCAAATTTCAGAAAAGGTCTTTCTGAAGCCATTAAGAATGTCATGGTGGGGTTCCCTACGCCTGCAGGTCTGAATGAGTCAATGAATCTGGCCATTCAGATTGATCGGCGTTTGCGGGAGCGCAAACCTGCGCACCATTTGGCGGTGTCTTCTGAACAGACACCTGAGTCTATGCAATGTGATAGAATTCTGACCAGAATGGGTTGTGCTTTTACTGTGGTGACTCAGCTCATGTTATCTCAGCATGCTCTAAGCGCACAAAAAAGATTGATAAATCTGTCACCATCGGTACTTTACAGCCTAAGTTTATTTTGTCTGTTACCCTGATTTGTTCCCTGTCATCTTACCCGGTTATGGCTTTTGTGGATTCAGGTGCTGCCCTGAGTCTGATGGATTTGTCATTTGCCAGGCGCTGTGGTTTTGTTTTGGAGCCTTTAAAATTCCCTATTCCACTAAGGGGAATTGATGCTACACCATTGGCTACGAATAAACCTCAGTACTGGACACAAGTGACCATGTGCATGACTCCTGTTCATCAGGAGGTGATTCGCTTTCTTTTATTGCATAATTTGCATGATGTTGTCGTGTTGGGCCTGCCATGGTTGCAGACTCATAATCCAGTCCTGGATTGGAAAGCAATGTCTGTGTCAAGTTGGGGTTGTCAGGGAATTCATGGCGACGCTCCTGTGGTGTCAATTGCTTCATCCACTCCTTCTGAGGTCCCTGCGTTTTTGTCAGATTACCAGGATGTATTTGATGAGCCCAAACTCAGTTCTCTACCTCCTCATAGGGATTGTGATTGTGCTATAAATTTGATTCCTGGTAGTAAGTTTCCCAAGGGACGACTTTTCAATTTGTCAGTGCCGGAGCATGCTGCTATGCGGAGTTATATAAAGGAGTCTTTGGAGAAAGGACTTATTCGCCCCTCCTCCTCCCCTCTTGGTGCGGGGTTCTTTTTTGTGGCTAAGAAGGATGGTTCCTTGAAACCTTGTATTGATTATCGCCTTCTAAACAAAATCACGGTCAAATTTCAGTATCCTTTGCAATTGTTATCTGATCTGTTTGCTCGCATTAAGGGGTCTAGTTGGTTCACCAAGATAGATCTTCGTGGTGCGTATAACCTTGTGCGTATTAAGCAGGGTGCATTTAATACGCCCGAAGGCCATTTTGAGTACTTGGTGATGCCTTTTGGACTTTCTAACGCTCCTTCTGTCTTTCAGTCCTTAATGCACGACATCTTCCGCGAATATCTGGATAAATTTATGATTGTGTATCTGGATGATATTCTGTTTTTTTCGGATGATTGGGAGTCCCATGTTAAGCAGGTCAGGATGGTGTTTCAGGTCCTGCGTGCCAATGCTTTATTTGTGAAGTGCAGCCCATGTGACCGCGACGCGACCAATCACAGCAAGCCGTGACGTAATTTTCAGGTCCTGAATGCAGAATTAGGCATTCAGGACCTAAAATTACGTCACGGCTTGCTGTGATTGGTCGCGTCGCGGTCACATGGGCTGCACGCAACCAATCACAAGCCGTGACATAATTTTAAAATGCGCGCGTTTCCTGACTCCCGTGACGTCACGGCTTGTGATTGGTCGCGTCGCCCATGTGACCGCGACGCGACCAATCACAAGCCGGAACGTAATTTTAAAATCCTGAATGCCTAGAATTAGGCATTGAGGACCTGAAAATTACGTCACGGCTTGCTGTGATTGGTCGCGTCGCGGTCACATGGGCGGCACGCGACCAATCACAAGCCGTGACGTCACGGAAGGAAGTAAACGCGCGCATTTTAAGCAAAGAACGCTGCCGGTTCCCTCGGTGAGGTCCAGGCTGCGTCGGAGAGGTGAGTATAGCAATATTTTTTATTTTAATTCTTTATTTTACACATTAATGTTGTTTCGATACCGATACCCGATACCACAAAAGTATCGGATCTCGGTATCGGAATTCCGATACCCGCAACTTGCGGTATCGGAATGCTCAACACTACTGATCACAAGAATTTGATTTATCTCGAGTCGGCCAAGCGGCTGAATCCTAGACAGGCTCGTTGGTCGTTGTTTTTCTCTCGTTATGATTTCGTGGTCTTATACCTGCCTGGTTCGAAGAATGTGAAGGCTGATGCTCTTTCAAGGAGTTTTGTGCCTGACTCTCCTGGTGATTCAGAGCCAGCTGGTATCCTCAGAGAAGGGGTGATTTTGTCTGCCATCTCCCCAGATTTGCGACGAGTGCTGCAGGAGTTTCAGGCGGATAGACCTGACCGTTGTCCACCGGAGAGACTGTTTGTCCCGGATAGATGGACCAGCAGAGTTATTTCCGAGGTTCATTCTTCGGTGTTGGCAGGCCATCCTGGGATTTTTGGTACCAGAGATTTGGTGGCTAGGTCCTTCTGGTGGCCTTCCTTGTCGCGGGATGTGCGTTCCTTTGTGCAGTCTTGTGGAATTTGTGCTTGGGCTAAGCCTTGCTGTTCTCGTGCCAGTGGCTTGTTGTTGCCTTTGCCTGTCCCGAAGAGGCCTTGGACGCACATTTCCATGGATTTTATTTCAGATCTCCCTGTCTCTCAGAGAATGTCAGTCATTTGGGTGGTGTGTGATCGTTTTTCTAAGATGGTCCATTTGGTGCCCTTGCCTAAGTTGCCTTCCTCCTCCGAGTTGGTTCCACTGTTTTTTCAAAATGTGGTTCGTTTGCACGGGATCCCTGAAAATATTGTTTCCGACAGAGGATCCCAGTTTGTGTCTAGATTTTGGTGGACCTTTTGTGCTAAGATGGGCATTAATTTGTCTTTTTCGTCGGCCTTCCATCCTCAGACGAATGGCCAAACCGAGCGCACTAATCAGACTTTGGAAACCTATTTAAGATGTTTTGTTTCTGCTGATCAGGACGACTGGGTGACTTTTTTGCCATTGGCCGAGTTTGCCCTTAATAATCGGGCTAGTTCTGCTATTTTGGTTTTGCCTTTTTTTTGTAATTCAGGGTTTCATCCTCATTTTTCCTCGGGTCAGGTGGAGTCTTCTGACTGTCCTGGAGTGGATGTTGTGGTGGATAGGTTGCATCAGATTTGGAATCATGTGGTGGACAATTTGAAGCTGTCACAAGAGAAGGCTCAGCGCTTTGCCAACCGCCGTCGCTGTGTGGGTCCCCGACTTCGCGTTGGGGATTTGGTGTGGTTGTCTTCTCGCTTTGTTCCTATGAAGGTCTCCTCTCCTAAGTTTAAGCCTCGGTTTATCGGTCCTTATAAGATTTTGGAAGTCCTTAACCCTGTGTCATTTCGTTTGGACCTCCCGGCATCGTTTGCTATTCATAATGTGTTCCATTGGTCGTTGTTGCGGAGGTATGTGGTGCCTGTGGTTCCTTCGGTTGAGCCTCCTGCCCCTGTGCTGGTTGAGGGAGAATTGGAATACGTGGTGGAGAAGATCTTGGATTCTCGTATTTCTAGACGGAGGCTTCAGTATTTGGTTAAGTGGAAAGGCTATGGTCAGGAGGATAATTCCTGGGTTGTCGCCTCTGATGTTCATGCGGCCGATTTGGTTCGTGCCTTCCATGTGGCTCACCCTGATCGCCCTGGGGTTTTGATGAGGGTTCGGTGACCCCTCCTCAAGGGGGGGGTACTGTTGTGAACTCCGTTTTCAGGCTCCCTCTTGTGGTCACAGATGGTATTGTGTGACTTTGGTTTTTTGGCTCCCCCTGGTGGTTTGGTTTATTATCCTGCGGGTCTGCTGGATCAGCTGCCTCGTTATTCACCAGGGAGGCTCCTATTTAGCTCTGCTTCACTCCCACTTGTTGCCGGCTGTCAATGTATTCAGTGCTATTCTGATTACTCCTGATTATCTCGTTTTCTGCCTCTTCAGGATAAGCTTAGTTCTGTTTGAATATTTTTTGCTAATCTGCCTGCAATATGATTTCTGTGTATGATGAGTCTAGTCCAGCTTGCTAACATGTGATTTCTTTTTGCTGGTAAGCTCTGGGGTACGGAGTTGCTTCCCCCGCACTGTTAGTTGGTGCGGGGGCTCAAGCAATCTCTGCGTGGATATTTTGAATAGGGTTTTTTATTGACCGCACAGTTTCCTTCCTATTTTCTGCTATCTAGTATTAGCGGGCCTCATTTGCTAAATCTGATTTCATCTCTGCATTTGTGCTTTCCCCTTAACTCACCGTTAATATTTGTGGGGGGCTATTCTATATCTTTGGGGTCTTCCACTGAGGCAAGTGAGGACTTACTTTCCCTTTAGGAATAGTCAGTTTCTCAGGCCGTGACGAGACGTCTAGGATTTTTTAGGTAACGTTCCACGGCTGCCTATAGTTGTTTGCGGATAGGATCAGGTTGCGGTCAATCTAGTTACCACTTCCCCAGAGCTAGTAGTCTGTTCAGTTACTTAGCTAGTCCGACCTGCAATCTTTGCCACTAGGATCATAACAGGGCTCCCTGCGGGCTTCCCTGAGACTCTCGGAGCAACGCGATGTGATCGCGTTGCTGCGAGGGTCTCTTACCTCCTCCTCCTCCTTGCAGGCCCGGATCCAATATGGCCGTGGCATCCGGGTCCTGCAGGGAGGTGGCTTCACTGCGCCTGCTCAGAGCAGGCGCCGGGAAGCATAGAAAAAGTGCACGTCAGATCGGTGATCTGACACCGTGCACAGCAAAGTGTCAGATCACCGATCTTACACTATAACATGATGCTTTCCCCTGCGGCAATGTTATAGTGTAAAAAAAAAAATATTCCAATGTGTAAAAAAATTTTTTTAAAAATTCCAAAAAAAATATATATATATATTGTTCCTATAAATACATTTCTTAATCTAAATTAAAAAAACAAACAATAAAAGTACACAGATTTAGTATTGCCACATCCGTAACGACCCCACCTATAAAACTATATCACTAGTTAACCCCTTCAGTGAACACCGTAAAAAAAAAAAAACGAGGCAAAAAACAACGCTTTATTCTCATACCGCCAAACAAAAAGTGGAATAACACGCGATCAAAAAGACGAATATAAACAACCATGGTACCGCTGAAAACGTCATCTTGTGCCGCAAAAAACAAGCCACGATACAGCATCATCAGCAAAAAAATAAAAAAGTTATAGTCCTCAGAATAAAGCGATGCAAAAATAATTATTTTTTCTATAAAATAGTTTTTATCGTATAAAAGCGCCAAAACATAAAAAAATGATACAAATGAGGTATCACTGTAATCATACTGACCCAAAGAATAAAACTGCTTTATCAATTTTACCAAACGCAGAACAGTATAAATGCCTCCCCCAAAAGAAATTCATGAATAGCTGGTTTTTGGTCATTCTGCCTCACAAAAATCGGAATAAAAAGCGATCAAAAAATGTCACATGCCCGAAAATGTTAGCAATAAAAACGTCAACTCGTCCCACAAAAAACAAGACCTCACATGACTCTGTGGACTCAAATATGGAAAAATTATAGCTCTCAAAATGTGGTAACGCAAAAAATATTTTTTGCAATAAAAAGCGTCTTTCAGTGTGTGACGGCTGCCAATCATAAAAATCCGCTAAAAAAAACCTGCTATAAAAGTAAATCAAACCCCCCTTCATCACCCCCTTAGTTAGGGAAAAATTAAAAAATTAAATTTTTTTATTTATTTCCATTTTCCCATTAGGGTTAGGGTTAGGGTTAGGGCTAGGGTTAAGGTTAGGGCTAGGGTTAGGGCTAGGGTTAGGGTTAGGGCTAGGGTTAGGGTTAGGGCTAGGGTTCGGGTTAGGGTTAGGGCTAGGGTTAGGGTTGGGGCTAGGGTTAAGGCTACAGTGAGGGTTGGGGCTAAAGTTAGGGTTAGGGTTGAGGCTAAAGTTAGGGTTAGGGTTGGGGCTAAAGTTAGGGTTAGGGTTTGGATTACATTTACGGTTGGGAATAGGGTTGGGATTAGGGTTAGGGGTGTGTCTGGGATAGAGGTGTGGTTAGGGTTACCGTTGGGATTAGGGTTAGGGATATGTTTGGATTAGGGTTTCAGTTATAATTGGGGGGTTTCCACTGTTTAGGCACATCAGGGGCTCTCCAAACGCGACATGGCATCCGATCTCGATTCCAGCCAATTCTGCGTTGAAAAAGTAAAACAGTGCTCCCTCCTTTCCGAGCTCTCTCGTGTGCCCAAACAGGGGTTTTCCCCAACATATGGGGTATCAGCGTACTCAGGACAAATTGGACAACAACTTTTGGGGTCCAATTTCTCCTGTTACCCTTGGGAAAATACAAAACTGGGGGCTAAAAAATAATTTTTGTGGGAAAAAAAAGGATTTTTTATTTTCACGGCTCTGCGTTATAAACTGTAGTGAAACACTTGGGGGTTCAAAGTTCTCACAACACATCTAGATAAGTTCCTTGGTGGGTCTAGTTTCCAATATGGGGTCAATTGTCGGGGGTTTCTACTGTTTAGGTACATTAGGGGCTCTGCAAACGCAATGTGATGCCTGCAGACCAATCCATCTAAGTCTGCATTCCAAATGATGCTCCTTCCCTTCCGAGCTCTGCCATGCGCTCAAATGGTGGTTCCCCCCAAATATCGGGTATCAGCGTACTCAGGACAAATTGGACAACAACATTTAGGGTCCAATTTCTCCTGTTACCCTTGGAAAAATACAAAACTGGGGGCTAAAAAATAATTTTTGTGGGAAAAAAATATTTTTTATTTGCACGGCTCTGCGTTATAAACTGTAGTGAAATTCTTGGGGGTTCAAAGCTCTCACAGCACATCTAGATGAGTTCCTTAGGGAGTTTACTTTCCAAAATGGTGTCACTTGTGGGGGGTTTCTACTGTTTAGGTACATTAGGGGCTCTGCAAACGCAGTGTGACTCCTGCAGACCATTCCATCTAAGTCTGCATTCCAAATATCGCTCCTTCCCTTCCGAGCCCTCCCATGCGCTCAAACGGTGGTTCCCCCCCACATATGGGGTATCAGCATACTCAGGACAAATTGTACAACAACTTTTAGGGTCGAATTTCTCCTGTTACCCTCGGGAAAATACAAAACTGGGGGCTAAAAAATAATTTTTGTGGGAAAACATTTTTGTTTTATTTTTACGGCTATGCATTATAAACTTCTGTGAAGCCCTTGGTGGGTCAAAGTGCTCACCACACCTCTAGATAAGTTCCTTAGGGGGTCTACTTTCCAAAACAGTGTCACTTGTGGGGGGTTTCAATGTTTAGGCACATCAGTGGCTCTCCAAACGCAACATGGCGTCCCATCTGAATTCCAGTCAATTTTGCACTGAAAAGTCAAATGGCGCTCCTTCGCTTCCGAGCTCTGGCATGCACCCAAACAGTGGTTTACCCCCACATATGGGGTATCGGCACACTCAGGACAAATTGTACAACAACTTTTGGGGTCCATTTTCTCCTGATACCCTTGGTAAAATAAAACAAATTGGAGCTGAAATAAATTTTTTGTGAAAAAAAGTTAAATGTTCATTTTTATTTAAACATTCCAAAAATTCCTGTGAAACACCTGAGGGGTTAATAAACTTCTTGAATGTGGTTTTGAGCACCTTGAAGGGTGCAGTTTTTATAATGGTGTCACACTTGGGTATTTTCTATCATATAGACCCCTCAAAATGACTTCAAATGAGATGTGGTCCCTAAAAAAAAATGGTGTTGTAAAAATGAGAAATTGCTGGTCAACTTTTAACCCTTATAACTCCCTAACAAAAAAAAATGTTGGTTCCAAAATTGTGCTGATGTAAAGTAGACACGTGGGAAATGTTACTTATTAAGTATTTTGTGTGACATATCTCTGTGATTTAATTAAAATTCAAAGTTGGAAAATTGTGAAATTTTCAAAATTTTTGCCAAATTTCCGTTTTTTTCACAAATAAACGCAGGTATTAACAAAGAAATTTTACGACTATCATGATGTACAATATGTCACGAGAAAACAGTGTCAGAATCACTGGGATCCATTGAAGCGTTCCAGAGTTATAACCTCATAAAAGGACAGTGGTCAGAATTGTAAAAATTGGCCCGGTCATTAACGTGCAAACCACCCTTGGGGGTGAAGGGGTTAATATATATATATATATACCTACACATTTTGTTATTATATTTACTCTGTGACTGATTGCCTTTTGTGATTGAGTGTTGTTTACAGCAGACCCAACTGGAATGTCTAATTTGTAGAATGCTTATGCCCTTGTCAGATTGTGAATGCTAAGCAGCTTGAGGCTGTGCTGATATCAGTAAGGGAGACGGGTATATGGTTAGTCTGTGTCTCCTTGTGACTATTTCTGACCTGTTGCTCATTCATTATTTACTCTGTTATGCTCCAGTTGGGTCTGATGTTGCATTTGTATTTATTGTGTAGAATGAATGGATTACACAAATTACATGTTGTATATGGATATGTAGGTTGTCTTGATAGTTGATCCACATTTATGGCAGCATATATGGTTTTCCCCTTTTGGGAATTAAGATTTTTCATATGTATAACATTTTGAATTTATGTACCCTGAGCACATTCTCGGTCCAGTAGCTGGACCGCTGAAAAAGTAATGTGAAGAAAATGGGTTCGCTGTTGTAACTCCGGAAGGTGTGCGCGGTTTGGCAGGCCAGAGGGAGCCTTTGGATTGGGACATACGCAGCGAGTGCGCACTCAGACACTGCTGATGGAGAAGGACTTCGGATGACATGCACAATACCTTCATTGGAGAAACGCAAGCCATGGTTATCTTGGACGCGCACAGTTTAGCCAGCTGTGTGTTCTCCAGAGGATTGATTCAACTACACACATGGAGGAACTCATGATTCACAGCTACATCGATCTTGCCTATCAGTGTTTGATTGATAGGGTCTGGACATTGCGAGTGGACATACACACTGGTGTGTGTGCTGTGGTTGGTGCGTAGCTACTACCATGATTGGATTGTGCACTAAGAGGGCATACCTGTGGGGGTGGTTATCGCCATGGGGACTATAATGCTGTGTATTGATTGGTGGTATCCCTTTGTTTACAAATTTAAGGGATAGGAGCTCTAAAATGATATGATTTACTCATAAGAGCGATCAGAGCTAGGGTTGAGCGAAACGGGTCGGCAATTTTCAGAAGTCGCCGACTTTTGGCAAAGTCGGGTTTCATGAAACCCGACCCGACCCCTGTGTGGGGTCGGCCATGAAGTCGGCGATCTTCTGAATCTGGAATCGGAATTCCGATACCGATTCCCGATATGTTTAAGATATCGGGAATTGGTATCGGAATTCAGATTTAAGTGTAAAATAAAGAATTAAAATAAAAAATATCGCTATACTTACCCTCTGACGGGCCCTGGTACTAACCGGGAACCTTCCTTCCTTAGAATCAGCCTTCCAGGACCCTGCGGTGACGTCACGGTGACGTCGCGGCTTGTGATTGGTCGCGCGGCCACGCATGTGACCGCTCGCGCGACCAATCACAAGCCGCGACGTCACCGTGACGTCACCGAAGGTCGTGGAAGGGCTGATTCTTAGGAAGGAAGGCTGCCGGAAAGAAGCAGGGCGTGTCCGAGGGTGAGTATATAACTAATAGGAATATACTCACCCTCGGCTTCGTTCCGGCAGCCTTCCTTCCTAAGAATCAGCCCTTCCAGGACCTTCGGTGACATCACGGTGACGTCGCGGCTTGTGATTGGTCGCGCGAGCGGTCACATGGGCGGCCGTGCGACCAATCACAAGCCGCGACGTCACCGTGACGTCACCGCAGGGTCCTGGAAGGCTGATTCTAAGGAAGGAAGGTTCCCGGTTAGTACCAGGGCCCGTTAGAGCGTAAGTATAGCGATATTTTTTATTTTAATTCTTTATTTTACACTTAAATATGGATCCCAGGGCCTGAAGGAGAGTTTCCGCTCCTTCAGACCCTGGGAACCATTGGAAACCCAATGCACTGCATTGGGTTTCAAGTTTCGGCCGACCCCGACCCCGACTTTTTTATAGGATCGGCCGATTTTACTCGACCCGACTTTTGAAAAAGTCGGGTTTCGTGAAACCCGACCCGATCCTATAAAAGTAAAGGTCGCTCAACCCTAATCATAGCTATTTAACTGCCTAGTATATGAAGGGCCTTTGTGACAATGACTCTATGGGACTGTTTTTAATATTTTTATATGTGTTAATGTTATAATGTGTTTTTCTCACTTTTGTATTGACACCCTATTGGTGCTATGTTAATTAGTGGGAGGGGTTATGTGTATATAATGGTGGTTAGAACGCTGTATACTGTGCTTGATAAAGGTCTGTTGACCGAAACATCGCTACAGGAGGCAGAATAAACGTAAGCTCTTATTTTTTTCACCATCCATTGTGGCGCTGTCTTTTTGTTCTTTATGACACTGGTGCATTCCATCATCTTCTCCAGTCCAACTGAGAGCAGTGCTGCTTGTGCGTTACAAAGCAGCTCAGTGCGTCGAGGCAGTGGAGGAAGCTCTGCACAAAGAGGGAGCAGAAGCAGTGCCTCAGCACAAGGCAAGACCAGTTTGGCCCAAATGTGGCAAAGTTTTGTGTGCCCGCTACAAATGTCTACACCATCACAGACGGCTCCAGTCAGCACGAGGCTTTTTTTCTTTCAGATGGTGACAGACTACATGTCTTGCCCTCTGTGTATACATAGACGACTCTTCCCCCTTCAAGTTTTGGGACTCTAAGCTGGATACATGGCCAGAGCTTATGAGTATGCATTGGAGGTGCTGGCTTGCCCTGCTGCTAGTGTATTATCGGAACACGCCTTTAGCAGGAATTTGCCACTCCTCTTCCAGATTAAATAATTGGTTGGCAACAGTATCCAGGTCTCCTGTTGTGTTCATGTTTCTACCACCTGAACTGTTATCCCTGGGCTCCAACACTGCCAGTTGCTGCTCAGAAGTGCCGTCTGCACAGTCAACACATGACCCAGTGTTACTGGGTTTCAGTAACGTCAGCTGATCCCCAGATGTGTATCCGGCAATTTCTCCTGTTCCGTCCACAATCACACTACTTCAGATAATAAACTTTCTCCAATTAGGCTTCAGCCTTCACTCTGCTTCTCCTCGATTCCCTGGGCTCCAAAACTGCCAGTTGCTGCTCGGAAGTGCTGTCTGCACAGTCAACACTTGCTGCCGTGTTATTGGGGTTCAGTAACGTCAGCTGATCCCCTGCTATGTATCCGGCAATCTCTCCTGCTCCCTCCACATTCACATTACATCAGATATTAAACTTGCTCCAATTAGGCCTCGGCCTACACCCTGATTGACCCTGGGCTCCAACACCGCCAGTTGCTGCTCGGAAGTGCCGACTGCACAGAGAAAAACACTATCTCCTGTGTTTGTGGGGTTCAGTAATGCCAGCTGCTCACCTGCTGTGTATCCGGCAATTTCTCCTGCTCCCTCCACATTCACATTACATCAGATATTAAACTTGCTACAATTAGGCCTCGGCCTACACCCTGATTGACCCTGGGCTCCGACACCCCCAGTTGTTGCTCGGAAGTGCTGTCTGCACAGTCAACAGTTGCTCCTCTGTTATTGGGGTTCAATAACACCAGCTGCTCCCCTGCTAGTGTGTGAGGCAATTTCTCCACTCTGTTTCTAGCATTGAACCTGGGCTCCAACTCCACCAGTTGCTGCTCTGAAGTGCTGTCTGCACAGTCAACACCTGCTCCAGTGTTATTGGGGTTCTGTAATGTCAGCTGATCCCCTGCTGTGTATCCAGCAATTTCTCCTGATCCCTCCACACTCACACTACTACAGATATTAAAGGGAACCTCTCTCCCACATGCGTTTGTAAATAAAAGAGCCACCTTGTGCAGCAGTAATGCAGCATTTGGACAAGGTGGTCTTTTTGTTATGCTCCTTGCACACTCTGAACTAAACACTTATAAAATGTGCCCCCTCATACCGTGAAACTGTCCTGGAGGCGGGACTTTCCTTCTTAATGAGACGCAGCACAGCCGTCATTCATACCCCCTTGGCGCTGGGCGCCGCCTCCTCAGCATTGTTTCAATCTGTCCTGGATCCTACGCTGTTATGTTATTCCTTGGGCATGCGCAGTTAGCGCTGCCCATCTTCTTACATCATTTGTTGTCAGGCTGACTGCGCCTGTGAGGTTGCGCTACCCGAGATCCCGCCCCGCAGAGTCTTCTGATTTATTCACACTGCGGGGCTGGGATTCATGGGCATGCGCAGTGCATATCTTTGCCTCCAACTCATCTCCTTCTGCCGTCTTCAGACTGTGCAGCATCAGCTGATCCCTAAGCGCATGCCATGGCGATTAGGGATTAGCTGATGTCGCACAGTCTGAAGAAACTGAACGCAGACAAATCCTGTTGTAAATCTTTTGTGACAGGCAGAACGGAAGGTCTAATCTTCAAACTTTTATAGATAACAACTACAGGAATGCCTGTCACAAATAAAAATATGATGAAAAAGAAGAATAAGAAGACGAAGAAGTAGAATATGAAGAAGAATAATAGTTGAATAAAAAGAATATGAAGAATGTTAAAAAAAAGAATAATAGGAAGAAGGTGCAGAAGAAGAAGATGAATAAGGTGAAGAAGTTGATGAAAAAGATGCTGCTGCTGAGGATGATGAAGAAGAAAGTGTGGGAGAAGTAAAAAAGAAGGTGATGATGAGCATGGAAGTAGTAAAACATAAATATCTGACAAAATATAAAAAATCTTAACGTAGTCAATATCTTTGTAACTCCGAACGTCTTAAAAAAAAATTTAATGCCTGCTATTCCATTTAATTGGGCTAAACCTCTATGCCTTTAATGTCTCCTCCACCTCCCCCGATACATCCTACAATATTCTTAGTTGTTTTCCTTCATGTAGAGTTAAGCTATAAGGAAAGAAAGGGTTTATTTTAATTCCGATATTTTTGTCCCATTGACTTGCATTGGTATCGGGTATAGGTATCGGCGATGTCCGATATTTTTTGGATATCGGCCGATCCAATACGATACCGATATTTCTGAATATCGGAAGGTATCGCTCAACACTAGGTATATAAGTATGTGCCCTACTTTTTCACTCGTATAACTATATTGCTTCACGCTACGCTATGTAACACACAAATAATTTTTTGCATTTCCATATCACAATTTTATTTTTAATATATATAATTATTTACGCAAATTCCCTTTTTTTTCATATCTAATATTTCCTGTGCGTTTCACCACCACATGTATTCATCATTTTTTACTTCACATTCACTATGGTCCCCTCCCTCCCTCCTTTTATCTTTTTCTGACTACTCATTTTTAATGATTCTTATTCTCTCTCCATGGCTCAGGTATTGTAATACCCAACAGATAGTTTTCTCTCACCATTTTATGTAATCACATTTCACTTATCCAGGGAGAAGGTGGTACTCGCGCACACTGATGGCATCTGGGTTTCCTTGCTGACCGCGTCTCTATGCTTCCAACGCCTACTGGTCACGTGCCGCTCACGTGATCATGATGCCGTGGTTGCATGACGCGGTTGCCGGGGTTACTCACTCGCATCGGTGTGTGACGAGAGTCAGTCCACGCCTCCTCTCTGTGATTTGTCGGCAGCTACACACCCCATACACTATATTGGCCCATCATACTGTAAAAACTACTTCTGTTCTTGTTGACTCCACCCTCAGACAAAGGCGGAAGCCAAAACGAGAGAGTCGGGGTGAACGCCACTCAGAGGAAGGAGCTCTATTCACAGTAAGTCTATTGCCTTCTCATCTTTGGTTATCACACTATGACTACCACTAGTAGGTAAATTTACACACATGTATACACTAAGATGAGCACGGTCTCTAAAAATCCCCTTGCATACTTATGTTGTGATATATTGTTTTTTCTTTTTAACAAAATAAGGAATTGACTTATGGCACTTGCACTTTATATTCCTTCATAGATAATATATATGATTTTTTCAGTATTGATGCATTTTTTATATGTCTATGATAATACATACTATTATTGATGGTTCTCCTTCCATAAGGGTGATTGTAATGGGTGCAGCGTCCGTGTTTTTATCTTTTTTGTATGTGTAATCTTGGCAGATAGCTCCCAACATTGTTTTGATACCCATGTTACTACTTGTTCCTAATAAAATACTTTTTGTTACTACTACTTTGAGTTCGGGGACTATTTTTGGTCTGTTCAAGCTTACGAAAAGAATCACAAGTCACAAGAATAACTACTTAGAAGGAATATACACTGCTCAAAAAATAAAGGGAACACTAAAATCCAACATCCTAGATATCACTGAATGAAATATTCCAGTTGGAAATCTTTATTCATTACATAGTAGAATGTGTTGAGAACAATAAAGCCTAAAAATTATCAACGTAAATCACAACTAATATCCCACGTAGGTCTGGAGTTGAAATGATGCTCAAAATCAAAGTGGAAAATGAAGTTACAGGCTGATCCAACTTCAGTGGACATGCCTTAAGACAAGGAAATGATGCTCAGTAGTGTGTGGCCTCCACGTGCCTGTATGACCTCCCTACAATTCCTGGGCATGCTCCTGATGAGGCAGCGGATGGTCTCCTGAGGGATCTCCTCCCAGACCTGGACTAAAGCATTTGCCAACTCCTGGACAGTCTGTGGTGCAACGTGACGTTGGTGGATGGTGCAAGGCATGATGTCCCAGATGTGTTCAATCCGATTCAGGTCTGGGGAGCGGGCGGGTCAGTCCACAGCTTCAATGCCTTCATCTTGCAGGAACTGCTGACACACTCCAGCCACATGAGGTCTCGCATCATCCTGCATTAGGAGGAACCCAGGGCCAACCGCAAAAGCATATGGTCTCACAAGGAGTCTGAGAATCTCATCTCGGTAACTAATGGCAGTCAGGCTACCTCTGGCGAGCACAAGGAGGGATGTGCAGCCCTCCAAAGAAATGCCACCCAATACCATTACAAGCCAACTGCCAAACCGGTCATTCTGAAGGATGTTGCAGGCAGCAGATCACTCTCCACGGCGTCACCAGACTCTGTCACATCTGTCACATGTGCTCAGTGTGAACCTGCTTTCATCTGTGAAGAACACAGGGCGCCAGAGGCGAATTTGCCAATCCTGGTGTTCTGTGGCAAATGCCAAGCATCCTGCACGGTGTTGGGCTGTGAGCACAACCCCTATCTGTGGATGTCGGGTACTCAGACCATCCTCATGGAGTCGGTTTCTAACCGTTTGTTCAGACACATGCACATTTGTAAATTGAAAAAAATAAAGCGGTCTGGATGGAGCGCTGATGACAGAGGCCACAGGAGCACAGGTTAGGGATTTAAAATCTTTAAAGAGTTTAAATCCCTAACCTGTGCTCCGGTGGCCTCTGTCATCAGCGCTCCATCCAGACAGATTTACTTTTTTCAATTTGCATTACTGCTCCCTCCTTGAGGGATCGCGGTGGGAGCTGCAGCTGACAAGCCAAATTGCCCTTTGCTGCTCCAGGACCTTCTACCATTTGACCGGCAGGTCCTTGATCACATGGGAAGCAGTACTCGGAGTCTCCTACACATCTCCGGACTTCAACCCACTTGTGTGGGTTGTAGAGTCCGTCTCATGCTACCATGAGTGTGAAAGCACAACCAACATTCAAAAGTGACCAAAATATCAGCCAGAAAGCATTGGTACTGAGATGTGGACTGTGGTCCCCACCTGCAGAACCACTCCTTTATTGAGTGTGTATTGATAATTGCCAATAATTTCCATCTGTGGTCTTTTCCATTTGCACAACAGCATGTGAAATTGATAGTCAAACAGTGTTGCTTCCTAAGTGGACAGTTTGATTTCACAGAAGTTTGATTTACTTGGAGTTATATTCTGTTGTTTAAGTGTTCCGTTTATTTTTTTGAGCAGTGTAGATTACTTTTGCCTTTTGTGGAAGCGTTCTGCCATTGTGGGTACACACTTTTTGGAATGAATTTAAAAAAAAATTCCTGGGAACCGCTTTGTAGACAAAAAAATTGAGCTCTATTGAACTCCGTGAAAATAGACGCCGTTTAGAAATCAGGTTAATCCTTTTTTTATTGATAGATCGGGTGATTCTGAAAGCGGTGATACCAAATATGTGTAGGTTTGATTTTTTTTTTATTGTTTTATTTTGAATGGGACGACATGAGGGGTGATTTGAACTTTTATATTTTTTATTTTTTAAACACTTTTTTTTTCGCTTTTACCATGCTTCAATAGCCTCCTTTGGGAGGCTTGAAGCTGGCATAGCCTGATCGGCTCTACTACATAGGAGTGATGCTTAGATAACTCCTATATAGCTGAATTACAGCATTGCTATGAGCGCCGCCCAAAGGGTGATGTCCACAGCAATCTGGCATCAACGACCATAGAGGTCTTCAGTAGACCTCTGGTTGTCATGTCGATGCATCGCTGCCCCCCGATCACGTGACGGGGTCAGCGATGCACACATTTCCGGCCCGATGGCAGGAAGCGCTATTTAAATGCCACTGTCAGAGTTTGACAGCGGCATTTAACTAGTTAATAGCGGCAGGTGGATCACGATTCCACTCGCCACTATTGCGGGCACATGTCAGCTGTACAAAACAGCTGACATGTCCCGGCTTTGATGTGGGCTCACAGCTGGAACCCGCATCAAAGCGGAGGTTTTGTCCTCGGACGTACTATTCCGTCCGAGGACAGAAAGGGGTTAAACTTGCAAAACGTAACAAGGTGAGTGGGGAATTCACTAAAGGTGGTAGGTATAACAAAATCCCATTTTCTCACAGAATAAAAATTAACCTTTTAACATTTTAGCGTGTCTGTTCAGAAAGATACAATGATACCAAGTAATTTTCCTGGTAAATCATATTTCCATTTCAAATAAAATATCACTGTCTGAGTACCAACCTGTAGTGGTTCACGAAAGGACAAACTATGATCCACCAACAGGGTCATGGGTGTCCAAGCTCATTAATTTGCATAAAGACACCACTTCACCAGATTTACAGACTAATTTCAGAAGTTTCACTTTGTCTATGACTTGATGGGTTAGTTATTCTGTTAACACAATGACCAACACAATAGTTAGGCCTTGATTGAAGTGTTGTAGCTGATTGGTGTGTATATACATATATATATATATATATATATATATATATATATATATATATATATATATATATATATATATATACAGTGTAAGATATTCACAAAGTTACTTAGCTATTAAAGATGGTAGAATCAGTGCTAGAGATTGGATGAATTCAAACTGATGCATACGTGGTACTCGAAGGTTCAGTGAAGAGCAGTACTTGTAAATATTCACTTCATATCTGCTTATAGTGTACAATTAATATATGCAGAATTCTAAGCAGTCTTAACATGTATTTGCTCCAAACTTACTATGCATTATTTTCTAATTGTCATTGACAGTTACTGTGGCTTTTTCCTGTGAAAAAGAAAGTGATTGTTGTTAGATATCCTCCAAGAGGCAGAAAATGAACACTTCCAGCAGGATGCAATTTCTCAACCAACATGATAGGATTCGAAAAATCTTCTTACATAGATAGGACTCATCCTGCTGCTGCAGAAACATCAGGACATAAAACATAAAAGAATAAAGTCACAAAGCTCTCGATGTATTAAAGAATATTCAGAGACAAGGGAATCCCTTAGTGAGTAGAAGTCACTGAAAAGATAATGAGGAGAGCACATCTGAATGTAATAACCAGTCCCTAATCTCATGGAAGGCCAGAAATTCTGCCACATAGAAACCTTCAGTAAATGAGCAGAATCAACTTAAACTTTCCATTTCTTCTCATTGATATCTCTTTTCTTATCTAATTAGACCATCTTCTATTCATTTACTCAGACTGACTGCTGAGAACATGCTTATACTTTCCAGACTGCTATAGTCCAGTATTTCAGATCTGCCCAGGGGTAAATAGTTTTCACAATCTAACAAATATAAATGGATTATTTTTTACCTGGCATTTCTGATTATCTATTAATTATATAGAAGCCAAGGAATCGAGATGCCTCTTAACGGATTGAGAGGTATCTCTGTTCCTTTGCTTCTATATAACTCATTTATAATCAGGGATGCCAATAATCAATAATTTGCATATTTACATGCCATATTACACCAACATTCCTACTGACAGTTTTGCAAATTAAACAAACATGAATAAGGGACTAGATTTCTAAAATTTCTACAAAGATAGTCAGAAAAGAAAGAAATATAAAACATTTAACTTAACTATTAAGCATACTGGGAAAAACATTTTGAGCCTTTTTTAAAACAAAGACATTGTAACTAATTGTACAACCCTCATACAGGTCCTTCTCAAAAAATTAGCATATAGTGTTAAATTTCATTATTTACCATAATGTAATGATTACAATTAAACTTTCATATATTATAGATTCATTATCCACCAACTGAAATTTGTCAGGTCTTTTATTGTTTTAATACTGATGATTTTGGCATACAACTCCTGAAAACCCAAAAAACCTGTCTCAATAAATTAGCATATCAAGAAAAGGTTCTCTAAACGACCTATTACCCTAATCTTCTGAATCAACTAATTAACTCTAAACACATGCAAAAGATACCTGAGGCTTTTAAAAACTCCCTGCCTGGTTCATTACTCAAAACCCCCATCATGGGTAAGACTAGCGACCTGACAGATGTCAAGAAGGCCATCATTGACACCCTCAAGCAAGAGGGTAAGACCCAGAAAGAAATTTCTCAACAAATAGGCTGTTCCCAGAGTGCTGTATCAAGGCACCTCAATGGTAAGTCTGTTGGAAGGAAACAATGTGGCAGAAAACGCTGTACAACGAGAAGAGGTGACCGGACCTTGAGGAAGATTGTGGACTGAGCCTGGTGTGGAAACATCCAGAGCCACCGTGCACAGGCGTGTGCAGGAAATGGGCTACAGGTGCCGCATTCCCCAGGTAAAGCCACTTTTGAACCATAAACAGCGGCAGAAGCGCCTGACCTGGGCTACAGAGAAGCAGCACTGGACTGTTGCTAAGTGGTCCCAAGTACTTTTTTCTGATGAAAGCAAATTTTGCATGTCATTCGGAAATCAAGGTGCCAGAGTCTGGAGGAAGACTGGGGAGAAGGAAATGCCAAAATGCCTGAAGTCCAGTGTCAAGTACCCACAGTCAGTGATGGTGTGGGGTGCCATGTCAGCTGCTGGTGTTGGTCCACTGTGTTTCATCAAGGGCAGGGTCAATGCAGCTAGCTATCAGGAGATTTTGGAGCACTTCATGCTTCCATCGGCTGAAATGCTTTATGGAGATGAAGATTTCATTTTCCAGCACGACCTGGCACCTGCTCACAGTGCCAAAACCACTGGT
This sequence comes from Ranitomeya variabilis, assembly GCF_051348905.1. NCBI lineage: Eukaryota > Metazoa > Chordata > Amphibia > Anura > Dendrobatidae > Ranitomeya > Ranitomeya variabilis. The sequence goes on along the minus strand of NC_135237.1, from coordinate 252,422,113 downwards.
AAATGGTTTACTGACCATGGTATTACTGTGCTCAATTGGCCTGCCAACTCTCCTGACCTGAACCCCATAGAGAATCTGTGGGATATTGTGAAGAGAAAGTTGAGAGACGCAAGACCCAACACTCTGGATGAGCTTAAGGCCGCTATTGAAGCATCCTGGGCCTCCATAACATCTCAGCAGTGTCACAGGCTGATTGCCTCCATGCCACGCCGCATTGAAGCAGTCATTTCTGCCAAAGGATTCCCGACCAAGTATTGAGTGCATAACTGAACATTATTATTTGATGGTTTTATTGTTTGTTATTAAAAAACACTTTTATTTGATTGGACGGGTGAAATATGCTAATTTATTGAGACAGGTTTTTTGGGTTTTCAGGAGTTGTATGCCAAAATCATCAGTATTAAAACAATAAAAGACCTGACAAATTTCAGTTGGTGGATAATGAATCTATAATATATGAAAGTTTAATTGTAATCATTACATTATGGTAAATAATGAAATTTAACACTATATGCTAATTTTTTGAGAAGGACCTGTATTATTTGATGGGAAATTAGCAAAGTTATGATGAAAGTTTCAGTTATTATTATTTTGAAGCTAGCATTTAATACTGTGACACAATTTACCCCAAGTGTGTGATGGAAAAGCGGTATTAACCCCTTTCTGGTAGTTTACATATGGTCCAATTATGGTGTAAAAATAATAATTATGATATCTTCTCACATAATTCCTGATGCCTCTCTATACCGCTGCAGCCATGGTCAATGCCTTGGCAATTGAAAAAAGGGCAAGATGCTTATCTAATAATAAATGTCAGAGTAGATTTACTCTGGAAAGTTCTGAAAGTGAAAATCAGTTCTATTCATTTGAATTCAATTGTTTTGCTGGCAAGAAAATGGATTATGGCAAGTTCTATTGACATGAATGTGAGAGTCACAGTCTGCCAAGAATGAATACACCCTAAGAACTTTAATTCATCAGAACACACTCAGAATCGGTGTAATATCTTAGACAGAGAGTTCAATTAATAGGACAACCAGAAATCACTATGGAATTACGCAAATACAGCAATAAAATAGCAAATTATTTTTTTCTGGCATACAATTTTGCATTTCACCACTTTGTTTGTAATTTTATATAGAGACTAGCTGAAGAGCCCGGCGTTGCCTGGGCAAGGTAAATATCTGTGGTTAGTTATAGCACCTCACTTCTCTTATTTTCCCATCACGCCTCTCATTTTCCCCCTCACATCTCTCATTTTCTCCCTTACACCTCTCATTTTCCTCCTCACTCCTCTCATTCCCCCCTCACTCCTCTCATTCCCCCCTAACACTTGTCATTTTGACCTCACATCTGTCATTTTCCGATCACTCCACTATTTTCCCTCACTCCTCTCAATTTGCACTCACACATTTTCATTTTCACCTCACACCCCTCATTTTCACTTTTCCCCTCAGTATAAACATATTTGTCATCTCCCTTATATATATAGTATACACCTGTATGTCATCTCCCCTGTAAATAGTATATACCTGCTGTATGTCATCTCCTCCTGTGTATTGTATATACCTATGTGTCATCTCCTCCTGTATATAGTATATACCTGTATGTCATCTCTTCTGTATATACGATATACCTGTATGTCATCTCCTCCTATATATAGTATATACCTGTATGTCATCTCCTGTATATAGTATATACCTGTATGTCATCTCCTCTGTATATAGTATATACCTGTATGTCATCTCCCCTCTATATAGTATATACCTGTGTGTCATCTCCCCTGTATATAGGATATACCTGTGTGTCATCTCCTCCTGTATATAGTATATACCTGTGTGTCATCTCCTGTACATAGTATATACCTGTATGTCATCTCCCCTGTATATAGTATATACCTGTATGTCATCTCCCTTGCATATAGTATATACCTGTGTCATATCCTCCTGTATATTGTATATACCTGTGTGTCATCTCCTCCTGTATATAGTATATACCTGTGTGTCATCTCCCCTGTATATAGTATATACCTGTGTGTCTTCTCCCCTGTATATAGTATGTACCTGTATGTCATCTCCCCTGTATATAGTATATACCAGTGTGTCATCTCCTCCTGTATATAGTATATACCTGTGTGTCATTTCCCCTGTATATAGTATATATGTGTGTGTCATCTCCTCCTGTATATACGTACTATATACCTGTATGTCATCTCCTCCTGTATATAGTATATACGTGTGTCATCTCTCCTGTATATAGTATATACCTGTGTGTCATCTCCTCCTGTATATAGTATATACCTGTATGTCATCTCCTCCTGTATATAGTATATGCCTGTATGTCATCTCCTCCTGTATATAGTATGTACCTGTGTGTCATCACCCCTGTATATAGTATATACCTGTATGTCATCTCTTGTATATAGTATATACCTGTAGGTCATCTCCTCCTGTATATAGTATATACCTGTGTGTGATCACCCCTGTATATAGTATATATGTGTGTGTCATCTCCTCCTGTATATAGTATATACCTGTATGTCATCTCCTGTATATAGTATATACCTGTATGTCATCTCCTGTATATAGTATATACCTGTATCTCATCTCCCCTGTATATAGTATATACCTGTATGTCATCTTCCCTCTATATAGTATATACCTGTGTGTCATCTCCCCTGTATATAGGATATACCTGTGTTTCATCTCCTCCTGGATATAGTATATACCTGTGTGTCAACTCCTGTATATAGTATATACCTGTATGTCATCTCCCCTGTATATAGTATATACCTGTATGTCATCTCCCTTGTATATAGTATATACCTGTGTGTCATCTCCTCCTGTATATTGTATATACCTGTGTGTCATCTCCTCCTGTATATAGTATATACCTGTATGTTATCTCCCCTGTATATAGTATATACCTGTGTGTCTTCTCCCCTGTATATATTATGTACCTGTATGTCATCTCCCCTGTATATAGTATATACCAGTGTGTCATCTCCTCCTGTATATAGTATATACCTGTGTGTCATCTCCCTTGTATATAGTATATGTGTGTGTGTCATCTCCTCCTGTATATACGTAGTATATACCTGTATGTCATCTCCTCCTGTATATAGTATATACCTGTGTGTCATCTCTCCTGTATATAGTACATACCTGTGTGTCATCTCCTCCTGTGTATAGTATATACCTGTATGTCATCTCCTCCTGTATATAGTATATACCTGTATGTCATCTCCTGTATATAGTTTATACCTGTGTGTCATCTCCTCCTGTATATTGTATATACCTGTGTGTCATCTCTGTTGTGAATTAGACTTTTTGGCTCCCTCTTGTGGTCACTAGTGGTATGACTCTGGGATTGTCTTTTTTCTGTTTGGCACTCACCTGGGTCGTTAGTCCAGGGGTGTCGCTATATTAACTTCCTGGATCCTTAGTCCAGTGCCTGGCATCGTTGTAATCAGATCCTTCTGTTGCTCCTGTCTGCTGGTCCTGGCTCTTGCAAAATTAAGCTAAGTCTTGCTTCTTTGTTTTTTGAGTTACTTGCTTGCTACTATTTTTGTCCAGCTTGTATTAAATGTGATTTCTGACCTTGCTGGAAGCTCTAGGGGGCTGGTGTTCTCCCCCCGGCCGTTAGACGGTTCGGGGGTTCTTGAATATCCAGCGTGGATATTTTAATAGGGTTTTTGCTGACCATATAAGTTATCTTACTATATTCTGCTATTAGCTAGTGGGCCTCTCTTTGCTAAATACCTAGCTCATTCTTATGTTTGTCTTTTCCTTCTATTTGTGGTGCTAGGATTAGATATATATGGTCAGCCCAGTTACCACTGCCCTATGAGCTGTTTTTTTGTGTTTGCAGACTTGGTATTGATTCCTGAGACCCTCTGCCATTGGGGTCATAACACATCTCCCCCTGTATATAGTATATACCTGTGTGTCATCTCCCCTGTATATAGTATATACCTGTGTGTCTTCTCCCCTGTATATAGTATGTACCTGTATGTCATCTCCCCTATATATAGTATATACCAGTGTGTCATCTCCTCCTGTATATAGTATATACCTGTGTGTCATCTCCCCTGTATATAGTATATATGTGTGTGTCATCTCCTCCTTTATATACGTAGTATATACCTGTATGTCATCTCCTCCTGTATATAGTGTATACCTGTGTGTCATCTCTCCTGTATATAGTATATACCTGTGTGTCATCTCCTCCTGTATATAGTATATATCTGTATGTCATCTCCTCCTGTATTAGACCGCATTCACACATTATTTGCTCAATATTTTTACCTCAGTATTTGTAAGCTAAATTGGCAGCCTGATAAATTCCCAACCAACAGGACGCCCTCACCCCTGGCAGTATATATTAGCTCACACATACACATAATAGACAGGTCATGTGACTGACAGCTGCCGTATTTCCTATATGGTACAGTTGTGGCTCTTGTAGTTTGTCTGCTTATTAATCAGATTTTTATTTTTGAAGGATAATACTAGACTTGTGTGTGTTTTAGGGCGAGTTTCATGTGTGTTGAGTTGCGTGTGGTGACATGCATGTAGCGACTTTTGTGAGATGAGTTTTGTGTGGCAACATGCGTGTAGCAACTTTTGTGTGTCAAGTTGCATGTGACAGGTTGGTGTAGCAAGTTGTGTGCAGCAAGTTTTGCGCATGGCGAGTTTTGCGCGTGGCGAGTTTTATGTGTGGTGCGTTTTGAGTATGTGCAAGTTTTGTGTGAGGCAACTTTTGCATGTGTTGCAACTTTTGTGCATGTGGCAATTTTTCTTCGTGTGCAAGTTTTGCGTGTGGCGAGTTTTTCATGAGGTGAGTTTTGCACGTGTGGCGAGTTTTGCATGAGCCTAGATTTGCATGTGGCGAGTTTTGTGCGTGGCGAGTTCTGAGCGGCGACTTTTGTGTTTCAACTTTTATGTGGCGAGGTTGGTGCATGTGTGGTGAAATGTCCCCTTTGTTCACATCTGGCAGCTGTCAATTCGCCTCCAACACTTTTCCTTTCACTTTTTCCCCATTATGTAGATAGGGGCAAAATTGTTTGGTGAATTGGAACGCGCGGGGTTAAAATTTCACCTCACAACATAGCCTATGACGCTCTCGGGGTCCAGACGTGTGAATGTGCAAAATTTTGTGGCTGTAGCTGCAGCAGTGCAGATGCCAATCCCAGACATACACACACACACACATACATAAACACACACACATTCAGCTTTATATATTAGATTTCTATTTATTATAGCTGACTGACAGCCAGCTGAGGCTGCCATCTTGTTGAACAATAAAGAAAATTGGCGCGCACTCAGGATAAGGGGGAGCGAGGTGCTGGTGTAGTGGGCTGTAATAGCCCCACGTACATGGAAAATATAGTACACCGCACACTCTGTATGTATATTGCAAATTCTTCACTATTTGCAATATACATACAGAGTGTGCGGTGTACTATATTTTCCATCTTGTTGAACAATATCAGGTTGAGAAAGGCTAAGAAAGAAAAAAGTATATATTGTCACCTCTCTGGCCACCCCTGCAACTTTCTGCCCACTGTGTGGTCCGCTGCACATTGGTCTAGGAGTGAACACTGGGTCTGAGATGCACTAAGATGGAGGACAGAACAATAGCTAGGGAACAGTGGGGATGGCTGGAATGGTGAGTGGTGAGGTGTAGTGTTGAGCATTCCGATACCGCAAGTATCGGGTATCGGCCGATACTTGCGGTATCGGAATTCCGATACCGAGTTCCGATATTTTTGTGATATCGGAAATCGGAATCGGAAGTTCCCAGTGTATGGTTCCCAGGGTCTGGAGGAGAGGAGACTCTCCTTCAGGCCCTGGGATCCATATTCATGTAAAAAATAAAGAATTAAAATAAAAAATATGGATATACTCACCCCTCCGGAGGCCCCTGGACCTTACCGATGTAACCGGCAGCCTCCGTTCCTAAGAATGAGAAGTTTAGGACCTGCGATGACGTCGTGGCTTGTGATTGGTCGCGTGAGCGACCGCCCTCCGGAGGTGTAAAATAATTAACCCCTTCAGATGGATTACTTCGTGGGACGTGACGGTTCAGCTGAGGGTATGTATCTTGTGCGTTTATTATTTTGCCAAGCGAGGGCCTGGAAATGGATTGAGAGAGCAATAAATTATTAAAACAACCGCTGTGTTTATTTCATTAAAATACTTTTAAATCATGTGTGTGTGTTTTTTTTAACCCTTTCAAACAATTGGATTAATAATGGATAGGTGTCATAATTGACGCCTCTCCATTATTAATCTGGCTTAATGTCACCTTACAATAGCAAGGTGGCATTAACCCTTCATTACCCCATATCCCACCGCTACAGGGGGTGGGAAGAGAGTGGCCAAGTGCCAGAATAGGCGCATCTTCCAGATGTGCCTTTTCTGGGGTGGCTGGGGGCAGATGTTTTTAGCCACGGGGGGGCCAATAACCATGGACCCTCTCCTGGCTATTAATATCTGCCCTCAGTCACTGGCTTTACCATTCTGGCGGAGAAAATTGCGCGGGAGCCCACGCCAATTTTTTCCGCCATTTAACCCTTTATTTTAGCAGCTACAGCGCTGACATTTTGCACATACACACTACTAACATTAGTAGTGTGGAATATGCAAAAAAATGGGGATATGAGATGGTTTACTGTATGTAAACCATGTCTCATATCCTGTCGGGTTTGTGCAGGAGAAATGAAAAGCCGGCAATTGAATTACCGACTTTTCACTAACACCGCTGCGTATTTCTCGCAAGTCACACTGCTGGTCCATGTGGAATCCGTATTTTTCTCGCCCCCATAGACTTTCATTGGCGATTTTTTTGCGCAATACGCTGAAAAAAACGCAGCATGCTGCGATTTTCTACGGCCGTAGAAACCCGTATATTACGGATCCGTAATATACGGCTGATAGGAGCAGCCCCATTAAGAATAATTGTGCCGTGTGTAATGCGAGTTTTACGGACGTAGTTTCTGCGCTCTTACGTCCGTAAAACACGCATGTGTGACGCCGGCCTTATAGTGACTCACAGGCATTCCCTCATGCTTATTAGCTAACAGGTGCCAAAGATGCGGGGATTTGAATTTTACATAGCGCACCACCCATTACTCGCCGAATAACGAGCACATCTAAGCACCATCTAACTTGAGTGATTAACGAGTATGACCAATCATGTTTGCTCATAATAATAATCTTTATATATTTTTATATAGTGCTAACATATTCCGCAGCGCTTTACAGTTTTGCACACATGATCATCACTGTCCCCGTTGGGGCTCACAATCTAAATTCCCTATCAGTACGTCTTGGGAATGTGGGAGGAAACCAGGGTGCCCGGAGGAAATCCACACAAACATGGAGAGAACATACAAACTCTTTGCAGATGTTGTCCTTGTGTGGGGTTTGAACCCAGGACTCCAGCGCTGCAAGGCTGCAGTGCTATCCGCTGTGCCACCGTGCTGCCCCCTAGTTTGGATTCAAGCATATTAATGTACTTGAATGACCCAGTCAAAGATTGAACCTAAATCCCGTTGAGAATCTGTGGCAAGACATGAAAGCTATTGTACACAGATGTTCTCCATCCAATCTCACTGAATAAAGCTAGTTTGCAAGGAAGAATGGGCTAAATTTCTAGCCTATTAATCTGGAAAGCTGGTAGAAACATATACCCAAAGACTTTCAGCAGTAAATGCTTTGAAAGGGGACCCTATAAAGTATTGACTCTGGGGTGCTGATTGCAAATGTATCTCATAATTTTCAGATTTATATTTTTAAATATTTAGAAAACCATGTATAATTTCTGTTACTCTTCACAAATACTTGCTACTTTGTGTTAGCATATCACATAAAATCCCAATAAAGTACATTTAAGTTTGATGTTACACCCACAAAAAAATGTGAAAAAGTTCACGGGGTATTAGTACTTTTTTAAGGCATTGTAGCCAAAAGAATATAGAGATTTTGGTTAAAAAATATTGGTACTGACATTATGGATTTAAGGGAATCTGCCATTAGGTTTCGGCCACCTAATCTGAAATCAGCATAATGTAGAGACAGAATGTCATGGCACAGTAGGAAAATGTACCGGGGCTAGAGGCTACTTCCCTATCCATAAAGCTAGGGGTACGTTAGTTATCTTTTCTTCTTTGATTACTTCTGATGGTGAAGACACTGGGGCCACGTGCATTACTGTGCTCTTGAATGAGCCCTTAGCTGTCCCTTCCGCAGCCACGGAAGTGGGCTGTTGTTGTGTATATGATTACACAAAACAAGACTAACAAGGGAAGACATAAAGGAGTAAATAAAAATACCAATCATACAAATATGCACTCACAAATAACACAGTGGGACACCAAGAATTAGATCGAGGAAAAACCAAATTGGAGAGGATGAGGATGTGCCCACAGACTAATTACCAAGCAACAGACTCCTGAAAAACAGTCCAAAACACCTCCTCAAACAACCCACACCTTCAGCTCCAGAACCAGACAGTATAGAACTAACTCTGGCAATGCCAGTTTGCCAGAGACAAGTATATATAGCAGAAAGAAGTAGAAAACATTAAACAGTTGGGAGCATCAAAGCAGAAAAGCCTCCAGAAGCTCTCAGCACAACAAACTAACCTCCTGCACTGCTAGCAGAAACCTGCACTGTTTATTATGAAGGTGAAGTGCTTCTTATCAGTGCAGGAGTGTGAGAAATCAGACAACACAGTCTTCTGGTTCCTCTCTATAGCAATAAATCTATCACACAGAAACCCTGACTACAATGTGTCACTTAGGCCTCTTTCACACTTCCGTCTGCTGGTGGGCGTCGTAATGCGTTGCTGTGCCGTATCGACTGACATCGTGCAAATAGTGAAAAAAGTATGTAATGCATCCAGTGTTTTGACGGATGCGTTACACACGTGTTTGTGTGAATTTCAATGGAGAAATTTCTGGGACGAGAGAGAGAGAGAGAGACAGACACTTCTCCCCGGTTTGGAATATGCTTCCAGGCATGCTCAAAAGTAAAAACTGCATCTGTCACTGGATTCCTGCGTTTCACAGTGTCCAGTGTCCACAGGCTTCCATTCGGTGTATGCCGAAGGAGGCGTCGGGGAACGTTTTTCCACTGCAGACAAAAAAAACATTTCATGGAACGTTTTTTGGAAAAGATGGGCCGTCAAATTCCGCAGGATCCAGTGCATGACAGACGAAATGTGTGGCCATCCGTCGCGATACATCGCTAATACAAGTCTATGAGAAAATGCAGAATTTTTTTGCAGGATCCTGTTTTCTCAAAAAACAATGTATCTCGACGGGACTACAAAGACAGAATTGTGAAAGAGGCCTTAGGCCTCCTTCACACTTCCGTCGTTTGTCTCACGTCAAAATCCGTCGAGTTTTCAAAAAACAGGATCCTGCAAATTTTTCTGCAGGATCCTGTTTTTTCCCATAGACTTGTATTAGTGATGGATTGTGACGGATGACCATCCGTTTCATCTGTCATGCACTGGATCCATCGGAAAATAGCGGTCCGTCGTGGAGAGAAAGCGTTCAGAGGAACTTTTTTTCTGTGCATCGGAAAATCGGTCAGAGACGGGTCCTGCACTGTCCATCGTCGGCTATAATGGAAGCCTATGGACGCAGGATCCGTCGCTGACCGTCACACACAGGAATCCAGCGACGTATCACGTTTTTTCCCTCTGAGCATGCCCGGAAGGATTTTCAAGGCAGGGAAAATATCTCTTTCTCTCTCTCTTTCGTCCCCGGAATACCAAGTCCCATATCTACACCGGAAAAGCTCAGCCGAAGCATCCGTCATAACACTGGATGCGTTGCCTCCTTTGTATCACTATTTCATCGACATCCGTCGGCAAGTCTTCCCGACGCATTAGGACGGGACACTGCCGACGGAAGTGTGAAAGAAGCCTTACTGGGCTGTTTAGTGTAGTTGTAATAAAATCATTGTTTTATCAGCAAAGTGTCATTATACAACTAGAAAATCTGCTGTCAGGTAGTCAAGCATATTCATGAACTCTGTACAATCCCACGCCACCACAAATTGGCAGCTTTCTGTGTACATTGTATATGGGCAGAAAGCTGACAATCAGAGGTGATGGTGAGATTTTACAGAGCTCAGCATTCAGAGAACTGCTAGATCTGCAGCAGATAAAACAGTAATTTTGTCAAAATAAAACAAAGGAGCTCAGTAAATGACACATCACTGGAATCCATGTTTTATCTTCTACATTATGCTGATCTCAGGGTAGCAGAAATGTGTTGACAAATTCCCTTTAAGCATTGGATACTTTTTATATGTGTGGATTAGAAGTGAAATTGAGTTAACTTAACACGTTTTAACACTAATTCTGCTTTACTGCTGTCTTTTGTCATAAAACTTTAAATAAGTGTATTATTGTGATATTATACAATCATATCTCTAGTAATTATTACTGGTAAAGTATTACTTACTTATTTCCACCTAGAATCCTTTTAAATCTCCAACTAAATTTCACCTTTTGGAGCACTAAGACCTGTCAGAGTTTTATGGCATGCTAAACGGTTACAACAGATACAATTTGCAGGTGGCAAAGGCCAGGCACTACCAAGTGATTCATATTGATCTGAAATAAATTAGTTGCAACAAAAGCATGCTCTGTTTTGTCCCAGGTCCTTCAATTGCTAAAGACAAATAAAGCTAACAACAAAAGGCTTTCTAGCAGATAGAGCCTCCAGGAATTTTACTCTCTCTCAGGAGTACTTTTTCTGAAAAACCTAAATTGTAAAACAGCAATAAAAAAACAGAAAATACCGCCCGAAATTGTAATTTAACTTTCTGTGGTCGACAATGCACATGCATACACACAGATACACAGACACGCCCATGCACACATATACACAACTATCTACTGTGTACATATATATATATATATATATATATATATATATATACACTGTATATATGTATATACACACAGTATATACTGTAATTATTATGTGACAAAGTTACTGGCAAAGTTCTGGATGGAGATACAGTTGACTGGGGCTATTAGCGTCAGTGATTTGAAACATTGAAGTTTGCACCAGCACATTATGTGTTAAAAGGGGTTAATCTGCCATTTTTAAGAACTGGGTCTTTGTTGACAACCATAGAGCGAGTGGGAGGTTGTCCTACTTATCTCCACCCCAGGGTGTGGTCTGGGATTAAGTCAGCCTCCTGAGGCAGTCAGTGTTCAGTGTGTCTGGAGAGGCTAACTCCAGAGGGGTGTTTGTGCTAACTTGAGCGGGCGGATTTCCGCTACCACTAGGGCTGTGCTTTGTGTTACCACTTTGTTTTGTTTTTCCTATTTTTACCCATTTTATTTTACCATGGTTTATATAAAAAAAACCAGATCTTAAAGAGACAGTGTCCCCGTGTCTACCTCTGTGTACAGCTGAGTGAGCCGATCGACCACAGATGGTATTGGAATTGGGGGCAGCATTCCCAGCATATACATGTAACGTCTACAAAAAGTACTGCATGTCCTAGGTGAAGGCAGCCACAAGCCAGCAAATTATGCCAGACAAAAGGGAGGACATGATTAAACATCAGCAACAGCAACAGTTACAGCAGCAACAGCAGAAGCAACAAGAGACCAGTAAGCTGCTTATACAAGAGATGCAACAACAGCAGCAACAGATTGAGTTGCTCACAGAGGTGCTTCGTGGGAGGCCAGCAGCCCCTACTCCAAGTTCAGTTGATGACACACTTCCGGAAGGCGGTAAGATGAGCGATGTAAAAAATGATCACAGGAGATTATGTGTAAGCTTTTTTGACTGTTTTTGAAAGAGGTTGCAGTGAGCGGAGGTCCTGGCCCCCCATTTTATTATGATTTGGCATTACAGGATGCACAAGATTATTCCAAATTTAAATAAAAAATGAAATTTTGGCACAGGCAAGAGTGACTATGTTGGTTAGAACACAAAGGGTTCACCATTGGGCGTATTATAGTGACAAATCCCCACACTCCCAAATTTTTGATTTACTGCATCTTGTACAGAAGTGGTTGCATCCAGAATCTTCCACTCCAGCCCACATGGCCTAGCGGCTCATAATGAACAGTTTTATCCACTCCTTTCCAAGGCCGGTGGAAACCTGGGTTGCCCAGGGAGACCCATGAAATGCAGATGATTTGGTTGGACTAGTAGAAATTTACCAGGTAGTCACGAGGTCCCTGAGGAAGCCGAGTGGTGTTGCATTCCCACACTGGGGTTCCAAGAAGGAGCCTGAATATCAAAAGAAGGGTTTTAGAGCCACCACTGGGGGAAGTCCAAATTCTCAAGGGGTTGCTGAGGAGATGTTAAAGGCCGCTGGTAAAGACTTGCTCTGCTGGAGATGGTACAGTTTGAAAACAGAAGCTAAAAAACGAACTGTGTGGTCAAATAAATAGAAGTATATATATTTTCTTTCATCTCTCATAATCTGATGTGTATGATAATTAATATCCCTTACCCCGTCGGAAGCAGGTGAAGCCACATATGCTAGAGCAATATGAATGAAGGAAATATGGAGACGATATGTTTATCAGAGCACCTTAGCACATTGCACTTTGATGTATATAATGGGATCACATGGAGCGAGTTTTAACACATTATGTATTTTGTATATATATTTAATGTAAACACATGTATGGCTACAATATGTAAATGAATGTGGATTAGGTCTATAAAAACACACCAGTTGTTACCACCCACTGCTTGAGAAAGGCTCAGTGTGAGCCGAAACGTCGCACAGAGATGTGGGTCTGAATAAACTTCACACATTTTTCACCTTTGAAAGGACTTGGAGTGCTGCCTTTTTTCTACTTTGGTATATATATATATATATATATATATATATATATATATATATATATATATATATATATATATCAGCAGGTTATGATTTCATGTATAAATAGATAAATAATATAATAAAACACGTATATTGCCTGCAAAGTGTAAAAGAAGGGGGCACCAAAAATACAAATTAAGACAACAGGGTGCACGTGTGTCTCTTTAAGGGCAAGTGTAATGGGTTGTCAATATATCATATGCCTTAAGCCTAGTTACAATAAAAGGGCAGAAAAGATTCATAGGACTCCATAAATGCAGTAGCACTAGGTGTAGGGCAGAAATAAATTGCATGTGCAGTGGACATATTCAACTGTACAACCACAATGGGTAATCCGATCATAATGAAAAAAAAAAATATATATATATATATATCCATAATAGCGGTAGGAGAACCTAAATGCAGTGCAAAGATTAAGTACAATAGGAGTACAGGATAACAGGTATAGCCAAAATGGTTAGTGAAGCTGAACAATGCTGTAAGGATCAAATATCTGTGTGGTCGTGGTGGTATGACCAGGAACGCGCCAGATGACGTTTTGGATCAAATCCTTCATCAGGGTGAGTGGCGTTCATGGAGAGCCATGAGGTTAAAAAGGGGGATGTGGCCAATGAGAAGGGACCGAGGGCGAGTATAATGTATGCACGGCCAGGAGGACCAAAAAGCCGAGAGCGCCCGCATCATGTAGCCAGTGACGATAGAGCACCAATCATGTGATTTGTCGCCACGGCAACATTGAAACACCGGTACCCACCAGCACTCGAGACACAAGCAGCGCATGCGTGCAATGAAGGTCCAAACATCATGGGCATGCAAACTCTGCAGAAGGGCATAGTTAATATATTAGCGAGTTAATATAATGATTTAAAAAAAAAAACGAAACAAACTTGAATCCAGATAGTGATGAAGATTATATTATGTCTAATGTTGCAATTTTGAATTAAGTGGACGTGATGCAGTATACCCGTACGGGTAGTCGTCGTTTGTTGGAAAAGTTCTGCACTTTGAAGAAAATAAAGATAACAATTGTTTTGCACTTTGAAGCCTTAAGAGATAGTATACCCGTAGAGGGTAATTGCCTTTCATAGTTAGTTATCATACTGTTTTCTATTTTCGAAAAGTACGCGTACTCTGTACATATGTTCCAGTAACGTTCAAGCATCAACTCCTCCCATAAAGGGAAGCTCCAGTTTACATTAACTTGTTCTATTTGTCTTATAATCTGAAAAATACGGTATATCTAATGCCTGTGTCTTACATCAGGACCTGCTCACACTTTCTTTACTGCTACCAATGTGTTCTGCCTGAATCCTGTATAGAACCATAAATTGCAATTACAGGAATAGAGTTTACATGAATTCCACAGGTGATGTTTTTTTCTTCTGAATGTGTCCGTGTGTTCCAACAGCCACAGAAAAGTGTACACTTTTAGACGATAAAAACACAAACAGACTCTGAGAGTAGGTGCAGGCGGTCAGTAATCGCTGCGGGTTGGACGCTGTGTACTTGTGCAGCATCCAGATGTTACAGCATAGTGGATGGGATTGCAAGACATCCAATGCCCACTATGAGTCCATAGACGCCCGTGCCTCACCCGCGGAGACAGACATGCTGCTCATCTTTCCAGATTGCAGCATGTCTATTTATCTTGAGGAGATGCGATAAATGTCATCATACAATCTATTGGAGGCAGTGATTCCGCATGGTTCAGTGATCACATGTGGAGTCACCTGCATTCAATAGCCGGCAGCAGACATGTGCTGAGTCCAAAGCGCTGCCAATTCCTGATCATGTGCACACAGCCTAAGAAAATAAATCAGTCAATTTCAGAAAAAAAGACACAAATTCCTTTGACCTCTGCTTGTATAGATGCAGACTGTGGACCAGATGGGGATTTATGTGAATCCTATCTTAGGGGGATTCAGGCAGAACCCCCGGAAGCACTGCAGAAGCTCAGTGTGAACAGGGCTTAATATACTATTGTGTGGAATAGTGCCGTCTACTATGCCATTCCGCGCTGTCCCAATGCAGCAGCCAGACTCAGACAGCGGCCAGAAGACACTTTAATAAATCTATTGCTGTCGTCTTTCAGCATTTCTTTCCTTATTCAAATGAATGGGACACAAAAATGCCTAGTGAAAAGGCTGCGAAAACGCTGAATATACCCTGCCAACACTGTAGATCAATCCGCAGCAAAAATGGTGGGTGTGAACAAACACTACTGGGGTTTTCTGAGAATGTATAAATAATCAGCATGAAATGATAAATCCCCCACGGCTCCAGCATTGATGCTTCGGGGGTCTCCGCCAGTCTCAGCACTGGGCTGCAGGGTTCTTGTGGCTCCGGGGGTCTCTGCTAGTCTTAGCACTGGGCTGCAGGGGTCTTGTGGCTTCACCTTATAGTATAGCTGCAAAGTGAATACTAACCATCAGGGAGCCCGAACCATCGGCCTCGGAGCCAGAGGGGATTTAGCAGAGTAGGTTGGGGGACATGTAGGACTTTTTTTTTAAACGCTTTTTATTCTGCTGTTTGTGAGGTAGGATGTAGAAAAAGATGGCAATTCTGCTGTTTTCTATTATGTGACTATATGGCCCCCTTCACACAATCGAGTATTATGATTTTCACGGATGCCACGTGTGCCCTATTTGACCTATGGTGCTGCACTCATGTCCGTGTTTTCCCAGCAGCACAGATGATAAGGGCCAATACAAGTCAATGAGTCCGTGTAAACATGCCGTACGTGTGCTGTACATGTGCTGTCCGTGTTTAACATAGAAAGTATATAAGAAGCTTTGTATTTTCATTTCCATTATCCATACTGGAAAAATATGGATGACACACTTATTGAACACACTGGTGTCACTGATATCTAAGTAACATGTACAGTACAGACCAAAAGTTTGGACACACCTTCTAATTTAAAGATTTTTCTGTTTTTTCATGACTATGAAAATTGTACATACACACTGAAGGCATCATAACTATGAATTAACACATGTGGAATTATATACTTAACAAAAAAGTGTGAAACAACTGAAATTATGTCTTAGGTTCTTCAAAGTAGCCACATTTATGAGGTCACTAAACCAAAAGGAGAAGTGATAGAGCAGTTGTTAGTGCCGGGTCCCTATTCGTAGCGTATTACATCTGGCCCATTCTAATGTCCTGGGTGGGCATCTGGGAGTAGGTAAAACTTAAGAGCGAGTTTTTCAGAGGTTCTACTGGTCTGGGTGTCACTGGAGCATTGTTAATTTCTGCCAATCCTGCCCTACCTGTCAGCTAACTGCTCCTGAATCTAATTTCCGTTGTGCCTCAGTGCCAGTGCCCATAATAGAAGTTCAATTTGACTGGATTGCTATGGACCTTTTCAGGCCTTTATTTAAGTCCGTCAAGGGTCACCAATACTTCCTGGTGGTAATTGGCAATGCAACACGGTACCCAGAGGTGATACCACTGAGAAACTCCTTCACCAAGATTATAGCACAAGATCTAGTCCATATTTTTTTCTCGGACAGGCCTGCAAAAGGAGATACTAACAGACTAGTTGACACCTTTTATGTTCAAAGTGATGAGAGAGATGTGTAAGGCTCTCCAGATTACCGAACTCCTGAGATCGATGTACCATTCGCAGACAGACAGATTGGAGGAGAGGTTCAACAAGACATTGAAATCCATGCTTAAGAAGGTCTTTGTCAGGACTCTGAACATTTTGATTACCTTTTGTGCATTACTGCCCTTTTCCAAGATGGCATCTTTGGTCTCATGTGCACTGTGTCTTCCTGCTATATAACTCCACCCCAGCCTTTAGTCCATGCTAGAGTATTCTGCCTTGCATCCAGCTCCTGACAACTCCCTGGCTTTGCACCTGCACCTGCAACTGCTCCTGTGAACCTGTGTGGAGATCCTGCTCCTCAGCTCTGAGTTTCTGCTGCATACATCGGTTTCCAGTAATCCTCCATCTGGCTGCTTGTGTTTGTTTCCATCTGCATTTGCTGGACATGTAAGCTGTTGCTGCTCTGAAAAAACCTGAGACTATTACCCAGGCTTCCCTGGCTGAGCTAAGATATTATTTGAACTGCCTTATATGCATATCTATCTGTGTTTGTACTAAAACAAGGACATATTCGTGTCAAGTATCCTCAAGAATAACTGTGCTTCATAGACTTTCTGCGTGATTGCATTTTACTCTGAAGTTTCCTATAGACTGTTAAGCTGCATTTAATATTTACACCAAGTGTTGTGGACTTGAGTTTCTCTCTGCACCTGTTTGAATCACCGTGTGATAATATAGACTTTACCACTTATAAAACTGTGTCCTGTAGTTGTCTTGTTCCATGCAAAGAGTCTCCTGAGTTATCCCCTATAATTATTACACCAACCCTCACTTAGTTACCCCAGTATTTTATGTTTTACGAAAAATCCATAAATCCCTAAACAATCCTCCCAACCGACCAATCGTAGCATCCACAGATTCAATACTATCCCTATTGTCAATCCCTTATAATCTTTACAGGATACTCTAGCCTCAAAAGAGGAGACTGCTGGAGCAATGACTGAAGAAAGGAAACTAGAGCAGGTGTTATCCATAATTAGATCACTGCAGAAAGATGTGGAAGATCTGCAAAATAAGTTTGGAAGCTTTGAACACAATCAACAAGTGTTTGGACAAACTTTGCAGGACTTAAGCACATGCATGGCAGCCCAGGAAAACAAACTTGCTGGTATAGAGTCCCAGTATGGACGGGCTTTTCAGGACATAAGCACGCAAATGGCTGCACAAGCGACTTTACCATCTGGGCAAAAGCCACCAGCTAGCCCACCTAGGTTGTCCCCATTCAGATTTAATGGTGATCGCGACAAATTTCGTGGCTTTGTGAATCAATGTATGCTATATTTTGATGTGCATGCTGACGGTTTTCCTAATGATAGATCCAAAGTAGTGTGTGTAATAATGCTGCTGACCGCACGAGCGCTCGCCTGGGTGAATCCGATGATTGAGTCTCGTGACCCACGGTTAAATAACTTGGATGATTTCTTGGCCGCTATGGCATTAATGTTTGATGACCCTTATTGCCGTGCAACCGCTGAATCTGCTTTATTGTCTTTACGCCAGGCTAAACGTTCTGTTATTGAGTATGCTACTGAATTCAGGAGATTAGCGGTAGATACCAATTGGGACAGTTATGCACAATTGCTTATTTTTAAAAGGGGTCTGTCTAGTATTGTAAAAGATGAACTAGCTCGCTCTGAGTCACCACAAGAGCTAGAGACATTTATACAGCATTGTGTGCGCATAGACATTCGCCTTACTGAGCGTAGGCAGGAGAAGTTTGCTGCATATAACTGTATTTCTAACTTTTTTCTTCCTTCCAAAGAGCCTGCAGGTAAAACATCTTGAGAGGAGGAGGCAGTACCCATGCAAATTGATTCCGTTCAGAGGCGCGAGATCAATGAGCGCCGGGAGCATCGCCTTCGTGAAAGTCTATGTTTCTACTGCGGCCAGTCTGACCACTTCTTGATCAATTGTCCTAAGTGTCCTAGACGGCCTAACAAGGTGCTAGCAGCAGTAGGGGAGTATGACAACTGTGATGATGAATCTGACATCTCCGAATGTAGCCTGCCTTTAAAGGCTGTATTCCATTCACTTTCTATGACTTCACCCCCAAGGAGCTTAAGGAAAAGAACTCTCACTGTTCTCTCCCTATTAAGATCCTGTGTTCAGGACAGTGGATTTCCAGTGCAGCTATGATTGACTCTGGTGCAGGTGGCAATTTCATGGATATCGTATTTGCCAAGGAACATGGTATTGAAATTCAACAAAGAGCCTCTCCAATTACCATGGAAACAGTGGATGCGTCACCTTTAATCTCTGGGCCTGTGGATCAGGAGACCGTACCCCTTGAAATTGTGTTGGAGCCTAATCATCAGGAGCAACTTTCTTTCTTGCTAATTTCTTCTCCTCATTTTCCTGTGATTTTAGGCATTACTTGGTTGCATTCTCAGAACCCAATTATCAACTGGGAGATGAAGGAGATTATCTTTCCAACAAGGAGCAACTCAGCATTAACAGAAGCTGTCTCTGAGTCCATGGCTACGGAACCACATGTACAGGTATTTTCTTTACCTCCAGCATATAAAGAGTTCTCTGACATCTGTGACAAGAAGAATGCAGATCAGCTTCCTCCACACAGGCATTATGACTGTCCCATTGAGCTGCTTCCTGGGGCAGCTATTCCTTTTGGTAACGTATACCCTTTGGCGGCACCTGAGCTTCAAGCCTTAAAGGAGTATATTGATGAAAATCTGGCCAAAGGCTTCATACGTCCTTCATCCTCACCAGCAGGGGCACCTATATTTTTTGTAAAAAAGAAGGATGGGACCCTGAGACCCTGTGTTGACCATCAGGAACTCAATAAGGTAACCGTACGAAACCGTTACCCTTTGCCTCTGATTCTCGAATTACTGGAAAGAGTCCACCATGCTAAGGTGTTCTCTAAACTGGATCTTCGTGGGGATTATAATTTGGTGCATATTCATCCAGGGGATGAGTGGAAGACAGCATTCAGATGCCGCTATGAACACTTTGAATATCTTGTGATGCCCTTTGGGATTTGTAATGCCCCTGCAACGTTTCAACACCTTGCTAATGACATTTTCAGAGATTTGTTGGACCAGTTTGTGGTGATCTATTTGAACGATATGCTAATCTTTTCTGACTCTTTACAGGAACATGAAGAACATGTCAAAACTGTTTTAAGACGTCTGAAAGAGAACCTGAAGAAAAGCAACATTCGATAGCACTCAGATGCACTCTCCAAATTCCATGGATCCCACTGGACTAATACTCACAAATATAGAAAAGGAAGCAGCATCCGTTCCAGGTGAAGATTGTATCAAAGAAGTCTTTATTCTGCCATCACATCATACAACGTTTCGGCCAGACTTGACAAAGGCCATGTTTGGCCGAAACATTGTATGATGTGATGGCAGAATAAAGACTTATTTGATACAATCTTCACCTAGAACGGATGCTGCTTCCTTATCTATATTTCTCTGAAAGAGAACCATCTGTATATTAAGCTGGAGAAATGCGAGTTCCATCGTTCTGAGATAAAGTTCTTAGGTTATATCATCTCTCCCCAGGGGCTGAACATGGAATCTGGTAAGATTCAGGCTATCCTTGACTCGCCGGTACCCAAGAATGTTAAGGAGGTCCAACGTTTTATTGGTTTTGCAAATTTCTACAGACGCTTCATTCGAAATTTTTCTGATATTGTCCATCCCCTTACTTCCTTGACAAAGAAGGAAAAGCCCTTTAAGTGGTCATCACAGGCTCAAGAAGCTTTTGATCGGCTTAAGATCTGTTTCACATCAGCACCGCTGTTGATACACCCAGATCCAACACTTTCTTTCATTGTGGAGGTGGACACTTCTGATAATGCTTTGGGGGCTATTCTCTCCCAAAGAACTGGAGAGAAGGGTCTGCTACATCCTTGTGCTTTCTTTTCCCATAGACTAACCTCAGCAGAGAAGAATTAAGATGTGGGAGACAAGGAATTGCTGGCTATTATTGTGGCTTTCAAAGAATGGAGGCATCATCTGCAAGGAGCTGCACAACAGATCATAGTGCTTACTGACCATCGCAATTTAGAGTTCCTTAGATCCGCTAGATATCTTTCTCCTTGTCAGGCTCATTGGAACTTATTTTTAAATCAATTTAACTTTGTTATCTCGTACTGTCCAGGTTCTCGTAATGGGAAGGCTGATGCTTTATCCCGAATCCATGCTGCGGATTCTGTACCTGGAGCCCCGTCCAAGACCGTTCTATCTGATGCCAATTTCATCAGAGTTATCCACGATTAGGACTTGTGGAAGGAGTGCAGGGAGGCCAATGACGGTGATGTATTTCTGGCCAACCCACTTGTGGATATTAATTTTGTCTTTAAGGGTGGCATGTGGTTCAGAGATCAACGTATCTACGTCCCTGAGGTCGACTGTCTGCAGATCCTCAAGTTGGTACATGACCCCAAGTTGGCTGGTCACAGGGGGGTACAGAAGGCACAAGAGTTCCTGAGCCAATTCTTCTGGTGGCCAACTTGCCTGAAGGATACCAAGGACTATGTTCTCTCTTGCGAGGTATGTACTCATTACAAGACTCCTCATGTGGCACCTACGGGTTTTCTACAACCATTACCTGTTCCATCCCGCCATTGGGGGTCTATATCAATGGACATTATTGTGGAGCTGCCTACATCGGGGGGCATGAATACAATCATGGTGGTAGTTGATCGCCTGACTAAAGCTGCTCATTTTGTTCCGTGCACCGGCCTCCCCTCAGCTAAAGACACAGTGAACTTGGTTATACAGAATGTCTTTTGGTTGCATGGGGCTCCGGATGAGATCATCTCTGACCGTGGAGTACAGTTCACTTCAAGATTCTGGAAGGGGTTTTGCTCTGCACTCAATATTAATGTCTGTCTCTCTTCCGCTTATCTTCCCCAGACATATGGTCAGACTGAGCATACCATCCAGATGCTGGAACAATATCTAAGATGCTATGTCAGCCATCTCCAGGATGATTGGTTGGTGTTGCTGCCATTAGCCGAATTTTCATATAACAATTCTCAGAGCGCCTCCACTAAATTAACACCTTTCTTTGCCAATCTGGGTTATCATCCGTGTATCTTACCTAGGTCTCCAATTAATTCTCCGGTTCCGGCAGTGGAGGAAAGACTGACTGCGATGAGGCAAAATCTGGAGGTTCTGAAGGAATCCCTGACCACAGCTCAAGAACGTTATAAGAGATCGGCTGATAGATTCCGTAAACCTGCACCCATGTTCAAAGTAGGAGATTCCGTGTGGTTAGCAACTTAGAATCTGAAGTTAAACGTTCCTTCACAAAAACTTGGACAGAAATTCATTGGCCCTTTCAAGATCAACGGTATTGTGAGCTCTGTGGCCTGCCGGCTGAAGCTGCCTAGGACTATGAAGGTACATCCAAATTTTCATGTATCTTTACTAAAGCCTGTATCTCCTAGTACCTTCCAGGGATGTGTTGTGCCACCTCCGCAGCCTGTGGTGATAGATGGGCAAGAACAATTTGTGGTGGAGGAAATTGTTGATTCCAGGATTTGCAAGAATCGGCTCCAATATCTGATAAGATGGCAAGGATATCCCCCTGAGGAAGACTCTTGGGAACCTGTGGAAAACATCAATGCCCAACAGAAGATTTTTCATTTTCATCAGAGATTCCCTGAGAAACCAGATCCAGGATCGTCCTGAGGCCGCTTCTAAGGAGGGAGTAATGTCAGGACTCTGAACATTTTTTTATTACCTTTTGTGCATTAGTGCCCTTTTCCAAGATGGCGTCTTTGGTCTCATGTGCACTGTGTCTTCCTGCTATAAAACCCCAGCCTTCAGTCTGTGCTAGAGTATTCTGCCTTGCATCCAGCTCCTGACTCTGATGACTCCCTGGCTATATACCTGCTCCTGTGAACCTGTGTGGTGATCCTGCTACTCTGCTCTGAGTTCCTGCTGCATATACCAGTTTCCAGTAATCCTTCATCTGCTGCTCGTGTGTACCTCTATCTGCATTTGCTGGACATGTAAGCTGTTGCTGCTCTGCAAAAACCTGAGACTATTACCCAGGCCTCCCTGGCTGAGCTAAGATATTATTTGAACTGCCTTATAAGCATATCTATCTGTGTTTGGACTAAAACAATGACTTATTCGTGTCAAGTATCCTCAAGAATAACTGTGCTTCATAGACTTTCTGTGTGATTGCATTTTACTCTGAAGTTTCCTATAGACTGCTAAGCGGCATTTAATATTTACTCCAAGTGTTGTGGACTTGAGTTTCTCTCTGCACCTGTTTGAATCACCGTGTGATAATATAGACTTTACCACTTATAAAACTGTGTCCTGTAGTTGTCTTGTTCCACGCAAAGAGTCTCCTGAGTTATCCCCTATAATTATTACATCAACCCTCACTTAGTTACCCCAGTATTTTATGTTTTACGAAAAATCCATAAATCCCTAAACAATCCTCCCGACCGACCAATCGTAGCATCCACAGATTCAATACTATCCCTATTGTCAATATTCTTGGAAAAGATCTTCACCCCTCTAAACAAAAACTCCCGATCTTTCATTCATGACACAGCGAATTTCCTTAGTACCGTAAGACAGATAACGAACATTACTCCCGAGTGCTTATTGATCACCCTTGATGTTAGTAGACTCTACACATCCATCAAACATGATCTAGGTCTGAGTGAAGTACAAGACCTACTTGAAATCTCTGATATTACCCACAACTCCAAAAAAGTGTTTAGATCTTTAATCAGTAGTAGGGATGAGCAAACGTGCTCGCCCACTACTCGCCTGAGTATCACTATGCTTAGTGTACTCGGCAAGCACCGAGTATTTCCTGGATTATTCGGCAGCAGCTCGGGTCTCCACCCTGCAATTCTGGTGCTCTTTAGAGAGAGCTGCAGCTGAGATAGGGTCATAATCGTCCTTTTAATAGTTAGTGTAGGTCTGTAACTGTTCAGTCCACAACTCCTGAGAAACCAACAGTCCTTTTTAGGGCTAATTTGGCGGTCCAGAGATTGCAACGCTAGGTAGGCAAAGGAGGCTATGTGCACATATCCACATCAGTGCAAGGCCTACAGGCACTGTACGTAAGTACATAGCTCTCACTGCATACCTCCAAAAGCTCCATTACTGTCTGCTGCTGCTGCTTTTTTAATATATACCTAGCTGCAATTATCTGTGGCAATTTTATTTTCTTCACCTTATACCTGCTCCTTTTAATCTAAAGCAATCCATAGCCCCCTTATTTCTACATTTATTTGCTTGGTCACGCTGCAGACTAGAGCCAGGTCATTGTAAGTGAAGAGCGTGCAAATGTAAACATTTTTTAATTTTTTCGTCCCAGACATCAGGTGTGAGTGTGCCAATATTTTTTCTTTTTTTGTGTGATAGCCAACTTGTTGACACAATTTAGTTGTGCCCAAAAAAAATCAAGGCCACATTTAGATCAGTCTGTTATGTCAGGCTGAGGCCTGGTGTATCTGTGGTGGAAAAATCGTAGCTTTGCAGGCATACTGATCACATATAATTTTGCTCCAAATAAATACATTTGTCTTGAGCTTTTGAAATAGTTCAGCAGTCCATTTAAAATGGGCAAGGAGCAAGGGATGTGGAAGTGGATGTGATGTTGATGGTGCATGCAGAGGATGAGGCCGTGGCCAAGCTGAAAGTGGGCCACAACAAAGACCCACATCTTCTCGCTCGACCTTCCTGTCTTAGTTTCTAGGTGACCGCAGCACACAACTATTGAAGCCAGAGCAGTGTGAAACAGTTGTTGGTTGGATAGTGGATAATGCTTCCAGTCACCTAGCCACCACCACCATGACCTTCCACATTGTCAAGTCTGAGTAGAAAGATTGTGCTGAAGCTAATCTGCTTAGGTGACAAACCGCACAATGCAGAAGAGTTGTGGACAGCACTGAAAGAGCAGTCAGATATTTGGATGACACCGCTGAACCTACAGCCAGGCATTGTCATGTGTGACAATGGCCATAACTTGGTGGTGGCTCTGAGGCACAGTGAGCTCGCACACGTACCTTGCCTGGCCCATGTGCTTAACCTCGTGGTTCAACATTTTCTGAAAAGTTACCCAGAGCTGCCGGATCTGCTAGTGAAAGTACGCCGTCTGTCTGCCCATTTTAGAAAGTCAGCTACAGCTTCAGCCACCCTTGCCGTGCTTCAGCAGCATTTGCAGCTTCCGGCTTACTGACTGGTGTGTGATATCTCCATGCATTGGAACTCTTCACTGTATATGTTGGAAAGGATTTGTGAGCAGAAGAGGGCAGCTGTTGACTACCAGCATCAACAAGGCCGTCAATATTCAGTTCAGACTCCACACATAAGACGTCAGGAGTTGACATGAATGTCAGACATATGTACCATCCTACAAAACTTTGAGGAATGCACCAAGATGATGAGCGGCGATGACGCCATAATTAGCATCACCATCCCACTTCTCTGCATTCTGAAAAATTATCTGCTTACAATTAAAGAGAATGCATTGCAGGCAGAGCACGAGGACATGGATCAAGGAACCGAACCATACAATATGATTATACTCAGCCCAGTCTCATGTCTTCCCAACGTGGATTTGTAGACAATGAGGAGGAGGAAGAACCGGAGCTATTTTCATGTGCTATAGATGGTACTACAAGCACAGCTGTCATACCGTCTTTTCAGCTTAGATGGCCTGAGGACAGGGAGGAGGAGGATGAGGAGGACAGCATGGTCAGTCGTCCTGTTAGGTGAGAACACGGAAGTCTTGTCTGTTAGCAGTCTGGCACACATGGCTGACTTTATGTTTCACTGCGTTTCACGCGACCTTCGCATTATAAAATTTTTTGGTGACACTCATTACTGGTTGGTGGCACTTCTAGACCCACGCTACAAGGAGAACTTTCAATCTCTGCTGCCAGAGGCAGAGAGGAGTACTAAAATGTTGCAGTACCAAAGGGCCCTTGTTGTGGAATTACTTAAAAAATTCCCATGTGAGAATGCTGGCAGCAGATGTCAGAGTTTATTGTACAACCAAGGAGTTCTAGCGAGAGAGATAGAAGTACAATCCAGCTTGGGCAGGGGAACAATGGCAAAGTTCTGGGACAGTTTTCTCAGACCCTCCCATCGTACCGGCGCAGAGGCAAGGGATGCTGTCACAAGAAGTGCAATGTTTGGGAAGATGCTGAGGGAGTACCTTTCAGATCGTACAAAAAAGGCCTCCGGGATTCCTCTGTGTCTTTTAATTATTGGGTATCCAAGATGGACACGGGGCATGAACTGGTTCTCTACATCTTGGAGGTCCTGGCCTGCCCTGCTGCTAGCATTCTCTCAGAGTGGGTTTTTAGTGCTGCTGGTGGAATTATAGCTAAGATAAGCGCATCCACCTGTCAACTGAAAATTCTGACAGGCTAACCCTTATAAAAATGAAAAAGGGCTGGATTGGGCAAGACTTCTGTACACCACAAAGTGAAAACAGTGAAACATAACCTCTAATACATTCTCTTTTTTTGGGAAGGTATATTCTCATGCACCTCTTCACAACCACACATGGGTATACGCTTCCAGATTTGGTCTGTTTGTTGTTATCCTCCTCCTTAGCCTCATTCTCTTCATCCACAACCAGTAGAACACCAGGGTGAATGGATTCCGTGATTCTAAAGTCACTCTTTTTTTTTGTGGAAGGGTGTTTTTTATGATGCCCGTTACTAACTGGAAACCAAAAGAAATGTTACTCCCTCAGGGGGAAATGTCGTAAAATGAGACGCACGTATATTCTTCCCATTTATTCTTATATTTTCCAGTTTTCCTGTCTCTGGACAGTCCTCTAATGAGGTAGAATAGAAAATTATTCAAATACTTTTACATTATATTTTTATTTAGATCCCTGTCTCTGAACTGTTGCTAGGGACAAACATATCTCGTTGGACACATTCTGGCTTCATATTTATGAATCTGTGTTCGCCCTTGCCTTTTGCTATTTTATTTCATATCTGCAGTCACATTTTTCATTTATTTCTTTGATTTCAGTATGATTTATCTTATGTCTCCTCATTCTCCATCACTAGGTCACCAGGGTTAACGGGTTTTGTGCTGCTACACCCAGTCTAATTGTTGCCAAGGGTGTCTATGATGCCCATAAAAGATTTTTTTTTAAATGTACCCCCCTTGGGGACATGTGTGGACAATTTAAGTACTCCAAATGTTTTATTTTAATGGCATAGCCTAGTTATGGACACAATTTTGGTGGGCCAAAAAAAACAAGAACACAATTTTATCACTCTGTTATCTCCGTCAAACGCACGGTGTATCTGTGGTGTCCAAATACTTCCTTTGCAGGCATACATTGCATTTTTGGGTCTGCTAGACTGCTACCCTTAGTGTATACAGTATTTTGTGTTTTGTTTTTTTAAATTATACCAAATACATCCCACATATTGAAACAGTCTGTTATCTCAGTCACACGTCTGGTCTATGTGTGGTCTTCAAATCTTGGCTTTTCAGCCATACATTCCAGTTTTTGGTCTGATACCCTTGCTGTATACAGTATTTTTGGGTTTGAAAATTTTTAAAATTACAGGCCACATATTGAAACAATCTGTTATCTCCGTCCAATGGCCATTTTATTTGTGGTCTAAAAAGTTTATTTTTCATGCATACATTCCAATTTTTGGTCTGTCTAATACCCTAGGTCTATACACTATCTTTGTTAAAAAATAATTTTTACAGTGTGGTAGTTCTGTGACACGCCTCATCTATCAATGGGCTACAAAGTGTGCTTTTGAGGCTTCCATTCTCTTTTTTTTTCCTCTGTGTTACCCTAGCTCCAAACAGTAAACACTATTTTTGTCATGATTTTTTTTTTTTTTTTAAATGTAACCCCATGGGTAAATATTGGTCAGCCCATACACTTAGTGTATGGGCAGTACGAGTCTAGGAGACACGCTCCTTGGTAATGGGACAGTTTTGTATAGGAGGCCATTCTGCATGTTGCATTGAATGCATAACAAACCTGTATGGCAGGACCAACTGAAGACTGTGAAGTGGGTTTTCCTGTGGCCATCCAGTATGTGGGTGCATATGACTTGATAGCATGGCAAGCCTTGCATTCAATGCAACATGTTTTCATGAGGCCTTCCTCTACCTCTCATGAAAGGGTATTGGAGTGCGTTGTAATTCTTGGCAGCCCAGCCACTCACTGCATAGGCAATAACAGCATAGGAGTCACACTGTTTAATAATGGCCCTTTAAGAATATTAATGGCGTCTGATGCCCCTCTAAAAATAGGCTTTGTGACTTGAAGAGTCCCTCCTTCAGAAATGAAACAAGATGTCTCCTTATGTGTCACACACCACATGCCCAGCTCGGGTTCTTAAATGTTAAAATGACATTTCCCAGTGAATGCATTTGTATTGGTTGAAAGCAATGTTAAAGTTGAAAAAACGCATCAAAAACGCTGCGTGTGAACATAGCCCAAGTGGTGGAGTAATATTTTGGGCTGGGGTTAATTATTTTGCCTTATATACAAGTCATAACCCTGGAAAGGATGTACCTTAACATATTTCCCAGCAAAATCCATTTTGGTTTAGTTTTTGTATGTTTTTTGGTGCACCTGTAAAAATGGCGTGAAACTGACAACATTGCTTACACCTTTGACCTAGGAGTCAGAAATGCTTCCAGGGGCGATCCCCATGATGTTCTTGTGACATTTGAGCAGTGTTTCCATCATTTTCAGATGTTTTTAGACCTTAAAAGGACCCCTGGGGGGATTGCGGTAAAAATACTTGGGTTTCCCATAGACTTACATTGGGCTTGTTGCTCAGGTCAAGTACCCGAGTATTCCAATTTGCTCGACCAGAGGTACGAGCCCCCGAGCATTTTAGTGCTCGCTCATCACTAGTGTTGAGCGATACCGTCCGATACTTGAAAGTATCGGTATCGGAAAGTATCGGCCGATACCGGCAAAGTATCGGATCTAATCCGATACCGATACCCGATACCAATACAAGTCAATGGGACTCATGTATCGGACGGTATTCCTGATGGTTCCCAGGGTCTGAAGGAGAGGAAACTCTCCTTCAGGCCCTGGGAACCATATTAATGTGTAAAATAAAGAATTAAAATAAAAAATATTGCTATACTCACCTCTCCGACGCAGCCTGCACCTTACCGAGGGAACCGGCAGCGTTGTTTGCTTAAAATTCGCGCTTTAACTTCCTTAAGTGAAGTCCCGGCTTGTGATTGGTCGCGCGCCGCCCATGTGGCCGCGACGCGACCAATCACAGCAAGCCGTGACGTAATTTCAGGTCCTTCAGGATTTTAAAATTACGTTCCAGCGTTGTGATTGGTCGCGTCGCGATGCGACCAATCACAAGCCGTGACGTCACAGGAGGCAGGACAAGCGTGCATTTTAAAATGCGCGCGTGTCCAGCCTCCCGTGATGTCACGGCTTGTGATTGGTCGCGTCGCCCATGTGACCGCGACGCGACCAATCACAACGCCGGAACGTAATTTTAAAATCCTGAAGGACCTGAAATTACGTCACGGCTTGCTGTGATTGGTTGCGTCGCGGTCACATGGGCGACGCGACCAATCACAAGCCGTGACGTCACGGGAGGCTGGACATGCGCGCATTTTAAAATGTGCGCTTGTCCTGCCTCCTGTGACGTCACGGCTTGTGATTGGTCGCATCGCGACGCGACCAATCACAACGCCGGAACGTAATTTTAAAATCCTGAAGGACCTGAAATTACGTCACGGCTTGCTGTGATTGGTCGCGTCGCGGCCACATGGGCGGCACGCGACCAATCACAAGCCGGGACTTCACTTAAGGAAGTTAAAGCGCGAATTTTAAGCAAACAACGCTGCCGGTTCCCTCGGTAAGGTGCAGGCTGCGTCGGAGAGGTGAGTATAGCAATATTTTTTATTTTAATTCTTTATTTTACACATTAATGTTGTTTCGATACCGATACCCGATACCACAAAAGTATCGGATCTCGGTATCGGAATTCCGATACCCGCAAGTAGGGTTGAGCGAAACGGGTCGATCATTTTCAAAAGTCGCCGACTTTTGGCTAAGTCGGCGTCTCATGAAACCCGATCCGACCCCTGTGCTTGTCGGCCATGCGGTACGCGACTTTCGCGCCAAAGTCGCGTTTCAATGACGCGAAAAGCGCCATTTCTCAGCCAATGAAGGTGAACGCAGAGTGTGGGCAGCGTGATGACATAGATCCTGGTCCCCACCATCTTAGAGAAGGGCATTGCAGTGATTGGCTTGCTGTCTGCGGCGTCACAGGGGCTATAAAGGGGCGTTCCCGCCGACCGCCATCTTACTGCTGCTGATCTGAGCTTAGGGACAGGTTGCTGCCGCTTCGTCAGAAGCAGGGAGAGCGTTAGGCAGGGTCCACTAACCACCAAACCGCTTGTGCTGCAGCGATTTCCACTGTCCAACACCACCTTCGGTGTGCAGGGACTGTGGAAGCTATTTTTTTTTTTTTTTCCCCTCAGCGCTGTAGCTCATTGGGCTGCCCTAGAAGGCTCCGTGATAGCTGTATTGCTGTGTGTACGCCACTGTGGAAACCAACTGCTTTTTTCAAAGCACATATCCTCTTGTTCCTTCCTTTCTGCACAGCTATCTTTTTTGTTTGTCCACACTTTTTATTTAATTTGTGCATCAGTCCACTCCTATTGCTGCCTGCCATACCTGGCTTACATTACTGCAGGGAGATAGTAATTGTAGGACAGTTTTTTTTTTTTTTTTTTGTTTTTTTTTTGTGGGAGATTAAGATTGGCATTTCTGCTACAGTGCCATCCCTGTGTGTGCCATCTCTCACTGAGTGGGCCATAGAAAGCCTATTTATTTTTTCCGTGATTTGTGTTCTAAAATCTACCTCAACACAAAAACACTACATCAATCAGTGGGAGAAAAATATTGGCCTCAGTCAGGGCTTGTGTGCCACTGCTGTGTGTGCTATCTCTCATTCAGTGGGCTATAGCAAGCCTATTTTTTTTTTTTTTTTTTAATATTATTTGGTTTCTAAAGTCTCCCTGAAAAAAAAAAAAAACCTAAAAAAACAGTGGGAGAGTAATATTGCCCTTTCAGCTTGTGTGCCAGTCTTGACTCCTGGGTGTGCCACCTCTCTCCCTCTCATTCAGTGGGCCATAGAAAGCCTATTTATTTTTTTTTTTTAAATATTATTGGGTTTCTAAAGTCTCCCTGAAAAAACAAAAAATACATAAAAAAACAGTGGGAGAGTAATATTGCCCTTTCAGCTTGTGTGCCAGTCTTGACTCCTGGGTGTGCCACCTCTCTCCCTTTCATTCAGTGGGCCATAGAAAGCCTATTTATTTTTTCCGTGATTTGTGTTCTAAATTCTACCTCAACACAAAAACACTACATCAATCAGTGGGAGAAAAATATTGGCCTCAGTCAGGGCTTGTGTGCCACTGCTGTGTGTGCTATCTCTCATTCAGTGGGCTATAGCAAGCCTATTTTTTTTTTTTTTTTTTTTTTTTTAATATTATTTGGTTTCTAAAGTCTCCCTGAAAAAAAAAAAAAAACCTAAAAAAACAGTGGGAGAGTAATATTGCCCTTTCAGCTTGTGTGCCAGTCTTGACTCCTGGGTGTGCCACCTCTCTCCCTCTCATTCAGTGGGCCATAGAAAGCCTATTTATTTTTTTTTTTTTAATATTATTTGGTTTCTAATTCTCCCTGAAAAAAAAAAAAAAACCTAAAAAAACAGTGGGAGAATAATATTGCCCTTTCAGCTTGTGTGCCAGTCTTGACTCCTGGGTGTGCCACCTCTCTCCCTCTCATTCAGTGGGCCATAGAAAGCCTATTTATTTTTTTTAAAAAATATTATTGGGTTTCTAAAGTCTCCCTGAAAAAACAAAAAATACATAAAAAAACAGTGGGAGAGTAATATTGCCCTTTCAGCTTGTGTGCCAGTCTTGACTCCTGGGTGTGCCACCTCTCTCCCTTTCATTCAGTGGGCCATAGAAAGCCTATTTATTTTTTCCGTGATTTGTGTTCTAAATTCTACCTCAACACAAAAACACTACATCAATCAGTGGGAGAAAAATATTGGCCTCAGTCAGGGCTTGTGTGCCACTGCTGTGTGTGCTATCTCTCATTCAGTGGGCTATAGCAAGCCTATTTTTTTTTTTTTTTTTTTTTTTTTTTTAATATTATTTGGTTTCTAAAGTCTCCCTGAAAAAAAAAAAAAAAACCTAAAAAAACAGTGGGAGAGTAATATTGCCCTTTCAGCTTGTGTGCCAGTCTTGACTCCTGGGTGTGCCACCTCTCTCCCTCTCATTCAGTGGGCCATAGAAAGCCTATTTATTTTTTTTTTTTAATATTATTTGGTTTCTAATTCTCCCTGAAAAAAAAAAAAAAAACCTAAAAAAACAGTGGGAGAATAATATTGCCCTTTCAGCTTGTGTGCCAGTCTTGACTCCTGGGTGTGCCACCTCTCTCCCTCTCATTCAGTGGGCCATAGAAAGCCTATTTATTTTTTTTTTAAAATATTATTGGGTTTCTAAAGTCTCCCTGAAAAAACAAAAAATACATAAAAAAACAGTGGGAGAGTAATATTGCCCTTTCAGCTTGTGTGCCAGTCTTGACTCCTGGGTGTGCCACCTCTCTCCCTTTCATTCAGTGGGCCATAGAAAGCCTATTTATTTTTTCCGTGATTTGTGTTCTAAATTCTACCTCAACACAAAAACACTACATCAATCAGTGGGAGAAAAATATTGGCCTCAGTCAGGGCTTGTGTGCCACTGCTGTGTGTGCTATCTCTCATTCAGTGGGCTATAGCAAGCCTATTTTTTTTTTTTTTTTTTTTTTTTTTTTAATATTATTTGGTTTCTAAAGTCTCCCTGAAAAAAAAAAAAAAACCTAAAAAAACAGTGGGAGAGTAATATTGCCCTTTCAGCTTGTGTGCCAGTCTTGACTCCTGGGTGTGCCACCTCTCTCCCTCTCATTCAGTGGGCCATAGAAAGCCTATTTATTTTTTTTTTTTAATATTATTTGGTTTCTAATTCTCCCTGAAAAAAAAAAAAAAAACCTAAAAAAACAGTGGGAGAATAATATTGCCCTTTCAGCTTGTGTGCCAGTCTTGACTCCTGGGTGTGCCACCTCTCTCCCTCTCATTCAGTGGGCCATAGAAAGCCTATTTATTTTTTTTTTTAAATATTATTGGGTTTCTAAAGTCTCCCTGAAAAAACAAAAAATACATAAAAAAACAGTGGGAGAGTAATATTGCCCTTTCAGCTTGTGTGCCAGTCTTGACTCCTGGGTGTGCCACCTCTCTCCCTTTCATTCAGTGGGCCATAGAAAGCCTATTTATTTTTTCCGTGATTTGTGTTCTAAATTCTACCTCAACACAAAAACACTACATCAATCAGTGGGAGAAAAATATTGGCCTCAGTCAGGGCTTGTGTGCCACTGCTGTGTGTGCTATCTCTCATTCAGTGGGCTATAGCAAGCCTATTTTTTTTTTTTTTTTTTTTTTTTTTAATATTATTTGGTTTCTAAAGTCTCCCTGAAAAAAAAAAAAAACCTAAAAAAACAGTGGGAGAGTAATATTGCCCTTTCAGCTTGTGTGCCAGTCTTGACTCCTGGGTGTGCCACCTCTCTCCCTCTCATTCAGTGGGCCATAGAAAGCCTTTTTTTTTTTGGGTTTTTTTAATATTATTTGGCTTCTAAAGTCTCCCTGAAAAAAACAAAAAAAACATAAAAAACAGTGGGAGAGTAATATTGCCCTTTCAGCTTGTGCGCCAGTCTTGACTCCTGGTTGTGCCACCTCTCTCTCTCTAATTGTGGGCCATAGAAAGCCTTTTTTTTTTTTTTTTTTTAATATTATTTGGTTTCTAAAGTCTCCCTGAGAAAAAAAAATAAATAAATTAGGTGGGAGATTAATATTGACATTAGTGCTTGAGTGACAGTCCTGCGTGTGTGTCATCTCTGTGATTTTGTGCCACAGAAAACAGAGTGTGTAACATTGTGCCTGATTTTCCTTGTGGTCTCACCAACCTGTTAAGGGATATTGAAATCATACTGAAGTTATAGCTCACCGTGTAAGTTGTTTGACAGCAACAAATAAAGTTACTTTGGTTAAGATTTTAAAACAATGAGGAAGTCTGGTGCAAGAGGTCGTCGTGGGCGTTCATTGTCAGCTGGTAATGATGGTAGTGGTAGTGGAGCATCAGGTGGTCGTGGGGATAAAAATATTCCACCTAAGTCTGGAGCTGTGGAGCCAGTTTCGTCGTCAGGCTACACAAGGCCTCGAATGCTCTCTTTTCTGGGAGTAGGAAAACCGCTTTTAAAGGCGGAGCAGCAACAGCAAGTTTTGGCTTACATTGCAGACTCAGCCTCTAGCTCTTTTGCCTCCTCTTCCGAAACTGGTAAATGTAAAAGCAGCGCGTCGCTTGTGGATGTTCACGGTCAGGGACAAGTCGCTTCCTTGTCCTCCTCAGCAAAAACTACAACAAGAGAGAAGGATGCAGCAGGCGACACAACGGGTCACTCCATGGAGCTCTTTACACATACCGTCCCTGGCTTAGAAAGTGAAACATTTAACAGGCCATGCCCATTACAAGTATATTCTGACATGGAGTGCACTGATGCACAGCCACAGCCAGAGTACTATGCTGCTCCTTTGACTCAGACCACCACATTGCCCTCTCAGGGTACAGATCCACAATCAGACCCTGATGAGACTATGTTGCCCCGCCACGAACGCTATACCACCGACCGACACAGTGACACAGACGAAGTTGCACACGAGCTCGAAGAGGAGGTAATAGATGACCCAGTTATTGACCCCGATTGGCAGCCATTGGGGGAACAGGGTGCAGGCGGCAGTAGTTCAGAAGCGGAGGTGGAGGAGGGGCCGCAGCAGGCATCAACATCGCAACAGGTTCCATCTGCCGGGCCCGTATCTGGACCAAAACGCGTGTCAAAGCCAAAACCTGTTGGAGCACAGCGTTGCCATCCGGTTAAAGCTCAGTCTGCAATCCCTGAAAAGGGATCCGAGTCTAGGAAGAGTGCAGTCTGGCATTTTTTTAAACAACATCCAACTGATCAGCGCAAAGTCATCTGTCAAAAATGTTCAACTAGCTTAAGCAGAGGTCAGAATCTGAAAAGTCTAAATACTAGTTGCATGCATAGACACTTAACCACCATGCATTTTCAAGCCTGGACTAACTACCAAACGTCCCTCAAGGTTGTAGCACCCTCGGCCAATGAAGCTAGTCAGCAACGCAACATCCCTTCCGTCACTGTAAGGCCACCATTTTCCGCACCACCGGCAGTATCTGTGCAGGTTTCTTTGCCAGCCAAAAGCAGTCAGGGTCAGGGAATCACCAGTTTTGTAGGAGGAAATATTGCATCTAGGGCACCGGCGGAAACAATACCGTCTCCAACCGTCTCTCAGTCTGCCATGTACACCGGCACACCCGAAAGTTCCACGATCTCCAGCTCTCCAGTCCAGCTCACCCTACATGAGACTCTGGTTAGAAAAAGGAAGTACTTATCCTCGCATCCGCGTACACAGGGTTTTAACGCCCACATAGCTAGACTAATCTCGTTAGAGATGATGCCCTACCGGTTAGTTGAAAGCGAAGCTTTCAAAGCCCTGATGGAGTACGCTGAACCACGATACGAGCTACCCAGTCGACACTTTTTTTCCAGAAAAGCCATCCCAGCCCTGCACCAGCATGTTAAACAGCGCATCGTCCATGCACTCAGGCAATCTGTGAGTACAAAGGTGCACCTGACTACAGATGCATGGACCAGTAGGCATGGCCAGGGACGTTATGTGTCCATCACGGCACACTGGGTGAATGTGGTGGATGCAGGGTCCACAGGCGACATCAATTTAGGGACAGTTGTGCCTAGCCCACGGTCTAGGAAACAGTTGGCTGTAGGCGTTCGCACCCCCTCCTCCTCCTCCTCCTCGTCCTCCTGCAGAAGCTACAGCTCTTCCACAGAACGCAGTCTGCCAACCACTCCATCGGCAGATGACACTGTTGCACACCAGTTGTCCCATTATGGGCCAGCTACTGCCAAGCGTCAGCAGGCTGTATTGGCTATGAAGTGCTTGGGCGACAATAGACACACCGCGGAAGTTCTGTCCGAGTTCTTGCAACAAGAAACGCAGTCGTGGCTGGGCACAGTAGATCTTGAGGCAGGCAAGGTAGTGAGTGATAACGGAAGGAATTTCATGGCTGCCATCTCCCTTTCCCAACTGAAACA
The DNA here is from genome assembly GCF_051348905.1 of Ranitomeya variabilis. NCBI lineage: Eukaryota > Metazoa > Chordata > Amphibia > Anura > Dendrobatidae > Ranitomeya > Ranitomeya variabilis. The sequence goes on along the minus strand of NC_135237.1, from coordinate 252,386,383 downwards.
CATTCCTTGCCTGGCTCACACCTTAAACCTGGTGGTGCAGTGCTTATTGAAAACTTATCCTGGGTTCTCCGACCTGCTCCTCAAAGTGCGTGCACTTTGCTCACATATCCGACGTTCGCCTGTACACGCCAGCCGTATGCAGACCTATCAGCGGTCTTTGAACCTTCCCCAGCATCGCCTAATCATAGACGTTGCAACAAGGTGGAACTCAACACTGCACATGCTTCAGAGACTGTGCGAACAGAGGCGTGCTGTTATTTATTTGTGGGAGGATACACGGGCAGGCAGTAGGATGGCAGACATGGAGTTGTCAGGTGTGCAGTGGTCTAAGATACAAGACATGTGTCAAGTCCTTCAGTGCTTTGAGGAATGCACACGGCTGGTTAGTGCAGACAACGCCGTAATAAGCATGAGCATCCCCCTAATGCGTCTGCTGATGCAAAGTTTGACGCACATAAAGGAGCAGGCGTCTGCACCAGAGGAAGAGGAAAGCCTTGATGACAGTCAGCCATTGTCTGGTCAGGGCAGTGTACAGGACGAGGTAGCGGGCGAAGAGGAGGTGGAGGACGAGGAGGATGATGGGGATGAGTATATTTTTAATGCCGAACCTTTCCCGGGGGCACAGGAATTTGGTTGCGTGTCACGGCCGGGTTCTGGTTTTTTGAGGGACACAAGTGACGTAGATTTGCCTGCAACTGCCCCTCAACCAATCACAACCGGAGATTTGACAACTGGAACTTTGGCCCACATGGCGGATTATGCCTTACGTATCCTAAAAAGGGACACACGCATTACGAAAATGATGAACGATGATGATTACTGGTTGGCCTGCCTCCTTGATCCACGCTATAAAGGCAAATTGCAAAATATTATGCCACATGAGAACTTGGAACTAATATTAGCAACCAAACAATCAACTCTTGTTGACCGTTTGCTTCAGGCATTCCCAGCACACAGCGCACGTGATCGTTCTCACACGAGCTCCAGGGGGCAGCAGACTAGGAGTGTTAGGGGTGCACACATCAGAAGTGGCGTTGGACAGAGGGGTTTTCTGACCAGGTTGTGGAGTGATTTTGCTATGACCGCAGACAGGACAGGTACTGCTGCATCAATTGAAAGTGACAGGAGACAACATTTGTCCAGTATGGTTACTAACTATTTTTCATCCCTTATCGATGTTCTCCCTCAACCGTCATTCCCATTTGATTACTGGGCCTCCAAATTAGACACCTGGCCAGAATTGGCAGAATATGCATTGCAGGAGCTTGCTTGCCCGGCAGCAAGTGTCCTATCAGAAAGAGTATTCAGTGCTGCAGGTTCAATATTAACCGAAAAAAGGACTCGTCTGGCTACCCAAAATGTTGACGATCTAACATTCATTAAAATGAACCACAACTGGATTTCGAAATCTTTTGCCCCACCTTGCCCGGCCGACACCTAGCTTTCCTATGAAAAGCTCTTGCCTGTGAATTACTTTTCTAATGTCTAATTTGCTGCAGCTGATTGTACAGCATACGACATGTTTACACCTCCCTAAATGGCAAAACTCCCCACACGGGGCCGTGGTATCGCGACTTGGCGCAAGCACCCGTGAGACTGCTGTTTGTCTGAAGAGGTGGGTGTGCTCGCTTTTGGTTGACGGCATTGCTACTGGGTCCCTCATAGTACAATGTAGTGTCTCTGGCGGTGGTGGTGCGCACCCAACGTCAGACACACCGTTGTAACATGAGGGGCCCTGGGGCGGTCCCGCCGGCCTCAAGAGAGTTCCCCCCTACCCCAGCTCAAAATGTGCTCTACCACGTGCAAAATTATGTCGCACAGCTCCACCAATCTTTAGTCTATTCGCTGACATCATTCAATGTCTGGCACTGACAATACAAATTTGTAGACATCTATGATGCAACTTAAAGTAGTCTGTGTCTGTGTCCTATATTGGCACCATTAAATAGTTACTGCCAAATTACTATGTCAGAAACTCAGTAGATGAGCCCACCCCTGTACCTAAGTATGCCACCTTTTTTTTTTGTTTTGGTTGTTTTGCGAGACATTAACATCTATTTATATTTTGGGAGTACTGGGACAGACACTCCTTGCACTACTCCTCCACTCACCACCAAGCTGTCTGTGTATCCATGTAACCGCTGTAAAACTGCCATGAGCCTATTGTTTGTTATTTTAGGCCTTTGATAGCCTGTCTGCGGCCCCTACTTGCAATACTCCTCCACTGACCACCAAGCTGCCTGCCCGTGTATCCATGTAACCGCTGTAAAACTGCCATGAGCCTATTGTTTGTTATTTTAGGCCTTTGATAGCCTGTCTGCGGTCCCTACTTTAAATACTCCTCCACTGACCACCAAGCTGCCTGCCCGTGTATCCATGTAACCGCTGTGAAACTGCCATGAGCCTATTGTTTGTTATGTTAGGCCTTTGATAGCCTGTCTGCGGTCCCTACTTTAAATACTCCTCCACTGACCAGACCACTGCTGCCCGTGTACCCCTGGAACCAATTATAAAGTGCCTACAGCCAGCCCATTTTCTTATGTTAGGCCTTTGAAGCCTGTCTGCGGTCCCTACTTTAAATACTCCTCCACTCACCACCACCAAGCTGCCTGCCCGTGTATCCATGTAACCGCTGTGAAACTGCCATGAGCCTATTGTTTGTTATGTTAGGCCTTTGATAGCCTGTCTGCGGTCCCTACTTTAAATACTCCTCCACTGACCAGACCACTGCTGCCCGTGTACCCCTGGAACCAATTATAAAGTGCCTACAGCCAGCCCATTTTCTTATGTTAGGCCTTTGAAGCCTGTCTGCGGTCCCTACTTTAAATACTCCTCCACTGACCACCAAGCTGCCTGCCCGTGTATCCATGTAACCGCTGTAAAACTGCCATGAGCCTATTGTTTGTTATTTTAGGCCTTTGATAGCCTGTCTGCGGCCCCAACTTGCAATACTCCTCCACTGACCACCAAGCTGCCTGCCCGTGTATCCATGTAACCGCTGTAAAACTGCCATGAGCCTATTGTTTGTTATTTTAGGCCTTTGATAGCCTGTCTGCGGTCCCTACTTTAAATACTCCTCCACTGACCACCAAGCTGCCTGCCCGTGTATCCATGTAACCGCTGTGAAACTGCCATGAGCCTATTGTTTGTTATGTTAGGCCTTTGATAGCCTGTCTGCGGTCCCTACTTTTAATACTCCTCCACTGACCAGACCACTGCTGCCCGTGTACCCCTGGAACCAATTATAAAGTGCCTACAGCCAGCCCATTTTCTTATGTTAGGCCTTTGAAGCCTGTCTGCGGTCCCTACTTTAAATACTCCTCCACTGACCAGACCACTGCTGCCCGTGTACCCCTGGAACCAATTATAAAGTGCCTACAGCCAGCCCATTTTCTTATGTTAGGCCTTTGAAGCCTGTCTGCGGTCCCTACTTTAAATACTCCTCCACTCACCACCACCAAGCTGCCTGCCCGTGTATCCATGTAACCGCTGTGAAACTGCCATGAGCCTATTGTTTGTTATTTTAGGCCTTTGATAGCCTGTCTGCGGCCCCTACTTGCAATACTCCTCCACTGACCACAATGCTGCCTGGAGTGCCTGCCTGTGTATCCATGTAACCGATGTAAAACTGCCATGACTGCCTACTGTTTGTTATTTTAGGCCTTTGATAGCCTGTCTGCAGCCCCTACTTGCAATACTCCTCCACTGACCACACCAATGCTGCCCGTGTACCCCTGGAACCTATTTAAAAGTTCATAGAGCCTAGTTATATATTTTATTTACTATTAATAAGGCCATGATGGACTACGCTGTACCACGCTACAAGCTAACCAGTCGACACTTCTTTTGCGAGAAAAGCCATCCCAACCCTCCACCAGCATGTAGAAGACCGCATTGTCCATGCACTCTGGCAATCTGTGAGTACAAAGGTGCACCTGACAACAGACGCATGGACCTGTAGGCATGGCCACGGAAGATTACGTGTCCATTACGGCGCAATGGGTTAATGTGGTGGATGCATGGTCCACAGGGGACAGCCTACTAAGTCTGTCTGCAGTCCCTAATTCAAATTGTCCTCCACTGTCTAAATCGGAACTTCCACCTTCTGGCTTTCGGCCTATAGTATCAGAAATTAAACTGCATTTGGCCTTCAACTTTGGTTAGGGCCTACTAACGGCTTCTGCCCCTCCCTGGTGTTGCCCTCAACTAAATAAAGCTGAGCTTCAACCTTCTGCTCCAAATTACCATTTTGAAAAATGCAATAGGCTTTTCAGGCCTACTAAAGGTGTCTGTCTGTGTGCCCCTCCCTGGTGTTGTCCTCAACTAAATAAAGCTGAGCTTCAACCTTCCGGCTCTCATTATGTGGTTTTAAAAAAAAAAATGGTGGTTAGGGCCTACTAACGGCTTCTGCCCCTCCCTGGTGTTGCCCTCAACTAAATAAAGCTGAGCTTCAACCTTCTGCTCCAAATTACCATTTTGAAAAATGCAATAGGCTTTTCAGGCCTACTAAAGGTGTCTGTCTGTGTGCCCCTCCCTGGTGTTGTCCTCAACTAAATAAAGCTGAGCTTCAACCTTCCGGCTCTCATTATGTGGTTTTAAAAAAAAAAATGGTGGTTAGGGCCTACTAACGGCTTCTGCCCCTCCCTGGTGTTGCCCTCAACTAAATAAAGCTGAGCTTCAACCTTCTGCTCCAAATTACCATTTTGAAAAATGCAATAGGCTTTTCAGGCCTACTAAAGGTGTCTGTCTGTGTGCCCCTCCCTGGTGTTGTCCTCAACTAAATAAAGCTGAGCTTCAACCTTCCGGCTCTCATTATGTGGTTTTAAAAAAAAAATGGTGGTTAGGGCCTACTAACGGCTTCTGCCCCTCCCTGGTGTTGTCCTCAACTAAATAAAGCTGAGCTTCAACCTTCCGGCTCTCATTATGTGGTTTTAAAAAAAAAAATGGTGGTTAGGGCCTACTAACGGCTTCTGCCCCTCCCTGGTGTTGCCCTCAACTAAATAAAGCTGAGCTTCAACCTTCCGGCTCTCATTATGTGGTTTTAAAAAAAAAAATGGTGGTTAGGGCCTACTAACGGCTTCTGCCCCTCCCTGGTGTTGCCCTCAACTAAATAAAGCTGAGCTTCAACCTTCTGCTCCAAATTACCATTTTGAAAAATGCAATAGGCTTTTCAGGCCTACTAAAGGTGTCTGTCTGTGTGCCCCTCCCTGGTGTTGTCCTCAACTAAATAAAGCTGAGCTTCAACCTTCCGGCTCTCATTATGTGGTTTTAAAAAAAAAAATGGTGGTTAGGGCCTACTAACGGCTTCTGCCCCTCCCTGGTGTTGCCCTCAACTAAATAAAGCTGAGCTTCAACCTTCCGGCTCTCATTATGTGGTTTTAAAAAAAAAAATGGTGGTTAGGGCCTACTAACGGCTTCTGCCCCTCCCTGGTGTTGCCCTCAACTAAATAAAGCTGAGCTTCAACCTTCTGCTCCAAATTACCATTTTGAAAAATGCAATAGGCTTTTCAGGCCTACTAAAGGTGTCTGTCTGTGTGCCCCTCCCTGGTGTTGTCCTCAACTAAATAAAGCTGAGCTTCAACCTTCTGGCTCTCATTAAGTGGTTTTAAAAAAAAAATGGTGGTTAGGGCCTACTAACGGCTTCTGCCCCTCCCTGGTGTTGCCCTCAACTAAATAAAGCTGAGCTTCAACCTTCTGCTCCAAATTACCATTTTGAAAAATGCAATAGGCTTTTCCGGCCTACTAAAGGTGTCTGTCTGTGTGCCCCTGCCTGGTGTTGCCCTCAACTAAATAAAGCTGAGCTTCAACCTTCTGCTCCAAATTACCATTTTAAAAAATGCAATAGGCTTTTCCGGCCTACTAAAGGTGTCTGCCCCTCCCTGGTGTTGTCCTCAACTGAACAAAGCTGAGCTTCCACATTCTGGCTTTCGCCCTATACTATCAGATATTAAACTGCATTTGGCCTACTAGTGTGGTTAGGCCCTTGAAACAGTGTCTGCTGCTCTTGGGTTTGCTACTCCACTGAACAAAGCAATGCCGCCTGTTTAGTCCTGTTACCAATTTTGAACTGCATGTAGCCTACTTTATTCTTTGGCCCTATATCTGTTTCCTCCTCATCCTGCCCATTGCCCAGCCACTGCTAAATGAGTCTGCTGGTACATTGACCTAGACCACTACATTCCCCTTGTACTCTACACAGCCAGAATCTGTCCCTGCTGAAAGTAAGGTTCCCCTTCCCGCATGTTATACCACCTTACACAGGGACAAAGAGGAAGGTGCAGATGAAAGTGCAGGTTCCTTCATCAGGTGGGGGGGCATACTCGTTGGCGACGTCACTGGCACAGGGCCCCTCAGAGTACGCAAAAGTGTCGCTGCTGGTGGGAGGCGCCCCCGCCATGCAAACACACCGCCGTACTTTGAGGGGCCCTGTGCCAGTGGCAATGCGAACGAGTGGGCCCCCCCCCCCCTGCTTGCTCAGGATCACAGCACTTGCAACTTTTAAATACTTACCTTTCCCTGCAACACCGCCGTGACGTAGTCCGCATTTCCTGGGCCCACGAAAAACTTGAGCCAGCCCTACTCCCCCCACAACTTTCCCCCAATTCCCTATGCCCAACTATTATTATACAGTTAATTAAGATTGGCAAGCTTCAGAAACAAGAATGGATGTTTTTGGCATTAAAATGGGCACTGTAGGTGTTTTCCTGGCCTCCACTCACTGCCGACTATGCTTCCCCATTGACTTGCATTGGGTTTCGTGTTTCGGTCGATCCCCGACTTTTAGCGATAATCGGCCGACTGCACTCGACTCGACTCTGGACAAAATCGGGTTTCCCAAAACCCTACTCGATTTTAAAAAAATGAAAGTCGCTCAACCCTACCCGCAAGTATCGGCCGATACCCGATACTTGCGGTATCGGAATGCTCAACACTACTCATCACTAATCAGTAGTACTAAATGAGAATTTTTTCATCTTCGGGGAACAATTTTTTTTCTATAAGTTTGCCGTACAGCCATGGGCTTTATTGTGGCACCGGCCTATGCTAACTGTTACATGGGTGTTTTTGAACGTGATTACAGTCATACAAACAGTCTCTTCAAGAGATACACTAAATATTGGCTCAGATTCATAGATCACATATTCTGTATATGGAATGGTACACCTGATACACTAGTCACCTTCTTCACATATCTAAACTCTGTGAGACCAGAATTACAGTTCACACTCAACTCAGATATAGCCAAAAATCTTGTTTCTAGGCACGATTGTACTAAAACATAATGAGGGCTAACTCACCACAGACATCTACACTAAACTGACAGACTGCAATAATCTCTTACATTACTCCAGTTGCCACCCCAATGCAAAGAAAAACATCCTACCCTGCTCCCAGTTCCAACGTGTATCAAGAATAGTCTCAGATAAAAGCTTGATACCTACCTGCCTTGACAAAAAGTTCTGCAAATTTTTAGATAGAAAGTACACTGAATAGATCCTCACAAAAGAAAAACAGATGATTCTCAAGGCTGCATCCTCATCTATACCAACTCCCAAATCAGAGTATCTTATTTGTTCATACACATCACCCGGTTATGCCCAAGATATACAACATCATCAGTAAACATTTGGCCCTCTTAACAAGAGCATACCCCCAGATTTGATGTGCAAGAGGAGACCCAGAAACATCAGGGACCACTTAGTGAAAGCTGACATGGGTAGCTTCCTCAAGCAACTGAAACAAAGCTTTCTCAGGACAGAGAGGATGGGTACATTCTCCTGCCTAAAGTGTGCTTGTTGCTCAAATGTAATCAAATCAAGTGACATCACCCACACACACAGGAAAACAATATAGAATTAGAGGTTTCTACACCTGTGAGATGAACTTTGCAGCATACATGATCAAATGTCCATGCAGCCTGCTATACATAGGGGAACCACACAGCATCTGCGGGACCAAATAGCAAGTTATAAATCTACCATCAGATGTAAGAAGGTGTGGCTCCCATTACCCCACCATTTTGTAGCTGCAAGTCACTCGGTATTGCAACAGAGATTCCAGGTCATAGAACAGGTCAACAGACAAAGACATGGTTGTAATCACATTAAATTACTCAAAGAGAAAAGGTACCGTCACATTTAGCGACGCTGCAGCGATCTAGACAACGATGCCGATCGCTGCAGCGTCGCTGTGTGGTCGCTGGAGAGCTGTCACACAGACAGCTCTCCAGCGACCAACGATGCGGAGGTCCCCGGGTAACCAGGGTAAACATCGGGTTACTAAGCGCAGGGCCGCGCTTAGTAACCCGATGTTTACCCTGGTTACCAGTGTAAATATAAAAAAAACCAAACACTACATACTTACATTCCGGTGTCTGCCGCGTTCCCCGGCATTCTGCTTCCCTGCACTGTGTAAGCGCCGGCTGTAAAGCAGAGCGGTGACGTCACAGCTGTGCTTTGCTTTACGGCCGGCCGGCGCTGACACAGTGCAGGGAAGCGGACGCCGGGGGACGCGACAGACACCGGAATGTAAGTATGTAGTGTTTGGGTTTTTTTACATTTACAATGGTAACCAGGGAAAATATCGGGTTACTAAGTGCGGCCCTGCGCTTAGTAACCCGATGTTTACCCTGGTTACCAGTGAAGACATCGCTGCATCGGCGTCACATACGCCGACTCAGCGATGTCTGCGGGAGATCCAGCGACGAAATAAGGTGCTGGCCTTCTAGCTCCGACCAACGATATCACAGCAGGATCCTGATCGCTGCTGCGTGTCAAACTCAACGATATCGCTATCCAGGACGCTGCAACGTCACGGATCGTATTCGCTAGCGATATCGTTGTTAAGTTGTTCAGTGTGAAGGTACCTAAAGAATCCTTTTGGATTCACACTCTACAAACACTAGTACCTAAGGGATTGAATAGAGAACTGGACTTGCTAGTCCACTAAACATCGGCATAATGGCATATAACTCTGTCTCCCGATGGGACTATTCAGATGTTACAATATTCTGCACTACTGTTTGAATGGAATACATTATGTATGTTTATATGTTTTTCCAGATACATTTTCCATGTTTTCCTATATATATATTACAGTACCGCCTGTACCTCATGTAATTCATACCACTACAATTATCTCCCCGGTGAGTATATATTGATGCATGCTCCTTTTTTTTCTTATTTTCCATCTAACTCTTGTCTTACCTCCAATATCCCTATCGAATTTTTCTTATATCCTCCAGGGGTAAGTAATATCCACCAGCACATTTACTTTTATTTTTTACTATTTATATATATATATATATATATATATATATATATATATATATATATATATATATATATATATATATATATATATATATATATATATATATATATATATATATATAATTTTTTTTATTTTCATCCTTATTTTATATCTCCTTATCCATTTTTTTATTTTGTTCTATTTTCTTGATGAATTTTTCAGATTTTATATTTTATATTTTCATATTGTCACGGGTGTGTAAGGTGTGACAGTCATTGTAGATCCGGCTGGAGAAGGTTATTGTGCTTGGCCCTGCAGGCACTTTCTGGATCTTGCATATCTGCTGTGGAGAAATATCCTTCCCCCTCTAGAACCTAGCAGTGATCTCCACCATCTGCTGCTGATGAACACACCCTTGCTGGATGTTTAAATACTTTTAGTCACTTCAGCAAGTGGACAGTGATAGCTCTATTTACCGCTGTCTGCTGGAAGTGCTAGAAGTCGACTAGCTTCTTCTTGAAGCCTCTTGGAGGATTGCTGGCATGAGCCCTCTTGTGTCATCTCAAGCTAAGTGTATTCCCTCATTTATCTTCCAGCTTTGTCTTTAGTTGTAGTGGGGGCTGATTAGTGACTGCTCTGTCCCTTCCCTATCCAGGGTCTATTGCCAGGGGCAGTCAGGGATTAGGTTCCTGCTCGGCAATAGGTGCGTAACCTATTTAGGGATGTTAGTGCAGACAGGGTGTTGTCAGATCTGCCTAGGGGTCTCCTTTCCACCTTTTTCTCTTGTTTGTGCTCCCTACCCTCTTCTTGTTGTTGTGCACCTAGCATCTCCCTCACCCAGTGTGACACATATTTTCATTTTCACATTTTCATCTATTTACATCATTTTTAAGTTTTATTGTACTATTTTTTTCCAATTTTATTCATTTTTTCACTATCCCACTCTGTGATACATACTGTCCACTGGCCACCAGTTAAATACCATGCTCCATGCTTATATTCTTTCCCTCTGACTCCCATATAAGGAATTCACCAGGGACCACCTCATGCAAACATTACTTATGTACACTGCTACAGTTTCCTTCTATCTATCAGCGCTACCGTGCTTCTCCGTTACACTACTGAAAATGTGCCAAACGGCCTGCGCTTCAGGCCTTGCTCTGATTCACCCAGCATGATGGCGCATCTGTGCAGATGCCAGGCCACACACACCTCCCTTGCTTCACTTCTGGCATATGCACATGGGAAGTGAGTGTGCAGCCAGCGTACTTAAGAACCACTGCCACCAACAGATCACCACAGGAAACGCATGGCACGCTGCACACCAGATATACTTATGGACAAGGTTAGTACTGGGCTCCCCCTCTCCCAGGCTGAATTGACAATATCCAACATAACTGTCTAATAGACAGTGTCTATACTTCTCTCCCTATAACTCCTGCTGGGACACCATATGATTCCTCTTATTTGGAAAGCCTGCCTGTTTACACTGCTTCTATTGCTTTATTTTAGGCTAGTACACAGGGATAATTTCCTTTTTTACCCGTCTGCTCCTGAGCATGTATCTACTTCTCACCCTCTTGCTGTATGCTATGTGAACTCTCTAAACCCATTACTTAACATGTGGAATGTATCCTACTTATCATAGTTCTGTTTTCAGTTTCCCAATCTACTCTACTGCATGGGGTAAACTTAACTGTAACCATAGAGCTTTTTAGTTTGAACACGATAATCTGGATGTCTCAATTACTATCACTTGTTTATATGTAGAGCACAATAATTTTGTATATATTTCTCTTACAGTGAGGTTTGAGAAAGACCCAGGATGGATCGAAGCGTAACCGCCACTTATTCTTTGGTTATGATCATTATTTTTCTTTTCTGTCGTGAATGACTCTTTGTATATGTAATAAAAATGGACACTTTTTTGCAATGAAATCCCCTTATGAATTTGGCTGATTCCTTTTAATTCGTCCCATAGCTCTTATCAGGTCATTTACATATTAACCCCTTTCTGTCATTGGACGTACTATTCCGTCCATGTGGGGTGGGCCCTACTTCCCAAGGACGGAATAGTACGTCCAGCACGATCGGCCGCGCTCACGGGGGGAGCGCGGCCGATCGCGGCCGGGTGTCAGCTGACTATCGCAGCTGACATCCGGCACTATGTGCCAGGAGCGGTCACGGACCGCCCCCGGCACATTAACCCCCGGCACACCGCGATCAAACATGATCGCGGTGTACCGGCGGTATAGGGAAGCATTGCGCAGGGAGGGGGCTCCCTGCGTGCTTCCCTGAGACCCCCGGAGCAACGCGATGTGATCGCGTTGCTCCGAGGGTCTCCTACCTCCTTCCTCGCTGCAGGTCCCGGATCCAAGATGGCCGCCGCATCCGGGTCCTGCAGGGAAGGAGGTGGCTTCCCGAGTGTCTGCTCAGAGCAGACACTTGGTAAGCCTGCAGCCCTGCACAGCAGATCGCAGATCTGGCAGAGTGCTGTGCACACTGCCAGATCAATGATCTGTGATGTCCCCCCCTGGGACAAAGTAAAAAAGTTAAAAAAAAATGTCCCCATGTGTAAAAAAAAAATAAAATAAAAATTCCTAAATAAATAAATAAATACAAATTTTCCCATAAATACATTTCTCTATCTAAATAAAAAAAAAATCAAACAATAAAAGTACACATATTTAGTATCGCCGCGTCCGTAACGACCCCACCTATAAAACTACATAACTAGTTAACCCCTTCAGTGAACACCGTAAAAAAAAAAAAAAAACGAGGCAAAAAACAACACTTTATTCTCATACCGCCAATCAAAAAGTGGAATAACACGCGATCAAAAAGACAGATAAAAATAACCATGGTACCGCTGAAAACGTCATCTTGTCCCGCAAAAAACGAGGTGCCATACAGCATCATCAGCGAAAAAATAAAAAAGTTATAGTCCTCAGAATAAAGCGATGCCAAAAAGAAGCTATTTTATAGAAAAAATAATTAATCGTATAAAAGCGCCAAAACATAAAAAAATGATGTAAATGAGATATCGCTGTAATCGTACTGACCCGAAGAATAAAACTGCTTTATCAATTTCACCAAACGCGGAACGGTATAAACGCCTCCCCCAAAAGAAATTAATAGCTGGTTTTTGGTCATTCTGCCTCACAAAAATCGGAATAAAAAGCGATCAAAAAATCTCTTGTGCACAAACATGTTACCAATAAAAACGTCAACTCGTCCCGCAAAAAACAAGACCTCACATGACTCTGTGGACTCAAATATGGAAAAATTATAGCTCTCAAAATGTTTTAACGCAAAAAATATTTTTTGCAATAAAAAGCGTCTTTCAGTGTGTGACGGCTGCCAATCATAAAAATCCGCTAAATAACCCGCTATAAAAGTAAATCAAACCCCCCTTCATCACCCGCTTAGGCTACATTCACATTTGCGTTGTGCGCCGCAGCGTCGGCGACACAACACACAACGCAGGAACACCGCATGCACAACGCATGCACAACGCTGCGTTTTGCGACGCATGCGTCCTTTTTTTGCTTGATTTTGTACGCACAAAAAATGCAACTTGCTGCGTCCTCTGCGCCATGACGCGTGCGCCGCAGTGACGCATGCGTCGCAAAACGCAAGTGCAACGCATGTCCATGCGCCCCCATGTTAAATATAGGGGCGCATGACGCATGCGGCGACGCTGCGGCGCAGAACGCTAATGTGAACGTAGCCTTAGTTAGGGAGAAATTAAAAAAAATTAAAAAATGTATTTATTTCCATTTTCACATTAGGGTTAGGGTTAGGGTTAGGGCTAGGGTTAGGGCTAGGGCTAGGGCTAGGGTTAGGGCTACATTTAGGGTTGGGGCTAAAGTTAGGGTTAGGGTTGGGGCTAAAGTTAGGGTTTGGATTACATTTACGGTTGGGAATAGGGTTGGGATTAGGGTTAGGGGTGTGTCTGGGTTAGAGGTGTGGTTAGGGTTACCGTTGGGATTAGGATTAGGGGTGTGTGTGGATTAGGGTTTCAGTTATAATTGGGGCGTTTCCACTGTTTAGGCACATCAGGGGCTCTCCAAACGTGACATGGCGTCCCATTTCAATTCCAGCCAATGCTGCGTTGAAAAAGTAAAACAGTGCTCCTTCCCTTCCAAGCTCTCCCGTGCGCCCAAACAGGGGTTTACCCCAACATATGGGGTATCAGCGTACTCGGAACACATTGGAGAACAACTTTTGGGGTCCAATTTCTCCTGTTACCCTTGGGAAAATACAAAACTGGGGCTAAAAAATAATTTTTGTTGAAAAAAAAAATATTTTTTTACTTGCATGGCTCTGCGTTATAAACTGTAGTGAAACACTAGGGGGTTCAAAGCTCTCACAACACATCTAGATGAGTTCCTTAGGGGGTCTACTTTCCAAAATGGTGTCACTTGTGGGGGGTTTCTACTGTTTAGGTACATTAGGGGCTCTGCAAACGCAATGTGACGCCTGCAGACCATTCCATCTAAGTCTGCATTCCAAATGGCACTCCTTCCCTTCCGAGCCCTCCCATGCGCCCAAACGGTGGTTCCCCCCCACATATGGGGTATCAACGTACTCAAGACAAATTGGACAACAACTTTTGGGGTCCAATTTCTCCTGTTACCATTGGGAAAATACAAAACTGGGGGCTAAAAAATAATTTTGGGGGGAAAATTTTTATTTTTTTATTTTCACGGCTCTGCGTTATAAACTGTAGTGAAACACTTGGGGGTTCAAAGTTCTCACAACACAACTAGATAAGTTCCTTGGGGGGTCTAGTTTCCAATATTGGGTCACTTGTGGGGGGTTTCTACTGTTTAGGAACATTAGGGGCTCTGCAAACGCAATGTGACGCCTGCAGACCAATCCATCTAAGTCTGCATTGCAAATGATGCTCCTTCCCTTCCGAGCTCTGCCATGCGCTCAAACGGTGGTTCCCCCCCCAGATATCAGGTATCAGCGTACTCAGGACAAATTGGACAACAATATATAGGGTCTAATTTCTCCTGTTACCCTTGGAAAAATACAAAACTGGGGGCTAAAAAATAATTTTTGTGGAAAAAAAAATATTTTTTATTTGCACGGCTCTGCGTTATAAACTGTAGTGAAAGAATTAGGGGTTCAAATCTCTCACAACACATCTAGATGAGTTCCTTAGGGGGTCTACTTTCCAAAATGGTGTCACTTGTGTTTTTTTTTTACTGTTTAGGTACATTAGGGGCTCTGCAAACGCAATGTGACGCCTGCAGACCATTCCATCTAAGTCTGCATTCCAAATGGCGCTCCATCCCTTCCGAGCCCTCCCATGCGCTGAAACGGTGGTTCCCCCCCACATATGGGGTATCAGCGTACTCAGGACAAATTGGACAACAACTTTTTGGGTCCAATTTCTCCTGTTACCCTCGGGAAAATACAAAACTGGGGGCTAAAATATAATTTTTGTGGGAAAAAATTTGTGTTTTATTTTTACGGCTCTGCATTATAAACTTCTGTGAAGCACTTGGTGGGTCAAAGTGCTCACCACACCTCTAGATAAGTTCCTTAGGGGGTCTACTTTCCAAAATGGTGTCACTTGTGGGGGGGGTTTCAATGTTTAGGCACATCAGTGGCTCTCCAAACGCAACATGGCGTCCCATCTCAATTCCTGTCAATTTTGCAGTGAAAAGTCAAACGGCGCTCCTTCCCTTCCGAGCTCTCCCATGCGCCCAAACAGTGGTTTACCCCCACATATGGGGTATCAGCGTACTCAGGACAAATTGTACAACAACTTTTCGGGTCCAATTTCTTCTCTTACCCTTGGGAAAATAAAAAATTGGGGTCGAAAAATCATTTTTGTGAAAAAATATGATTTTTTATTTTTACGGTTCTGCATTATAAACTTCTGTGAAGCACTTGGTGGGTCAAAGTGCTCACCACACCTCTAGATAAGTTCCTTAGGGGGTCTTCTTTCCAAAATGGTGTCACTTGTGGGGGGTTTCAATGTTTAGGCACAAAAGTGGCTCTCGAAACGCAACATGGCGTCCCATCTCAATTCCAGTCAATTTTGCATTGAAAAGTCAAATGGCGCTCCTTCGCTTCCGAGCTCTGTCATGCGCCCAAACAGTGGTTTACCCCCACATATGGGGTATCGGCGTACTCAGGACAAATTGTATAACATCTTTTGGGGTCCATTTTCTCCTGTTACCCTTGGTAAAATAAAACAAATTGGAGCTGAATTAAATTTTGTGTGAAAAAAAGTTAAATGTTAATTTTTATTTAAACATTCCAAAAATTCCTGTGAAACACCTGAAGGGTTAATAAACTTTTTGAATGTGGTTTTGAGCACCTTGAGGGGTGCAGTTTTTAGAATGGTGTCACACTTGGGTATTTTCTATCATATAGACCCCTCAAAATGACTTCAAATGAGATGTGGTCCCTGAAAAAAAATGGTGTTGTAAAAATGAGAAATTGCTGGTCAACTTTTAACCCTTATAACTCCCTAACAAAAAAAAATGTTGGTTCCAAAATGATGCTGATGTAAAGTAGACATGTGGGAAATGTTACTTATTAAGTATTTTGTGTGACATATCACTGTGATTTAATTGCATAAAAATTCAAATTTGGAAAATTGCGAAATTTTCAAAATTTTCACCAAATTTCCATTTTTTTCACAAATAAACGCAGGTAATATCAAATAAATTTTACCACTATCATGAAGTACAATATGTCATGAGAAAACAATGTCAGAATCACCAGGATCCGTTGAAGCGTTCCAGAGTTATAGCCTCATAAAGGGACAGTGGTCAGAATTGTAAAAATTGGCCCGGTCCATAACGTGCAAACCACCCTTGGGGGTGAAGGGGTTAATAAACACTGATTTCTATGGAATAAGACGTAAGTTAGCAAATATCAAGGTCATCGTATTGAAACTTCTATAAGCTGCGTGCCTTTACTTCCGAGACATCTCTCAATTTGAGCCAATGGGCCACTTCTACACCTACAGTATGTGTATGAAGTTTGCAAAATATACGGCATTGTATAGAGAAAAATACCGACACTAGACTACATGTATAAAATTCCCTGGAAGGCTGAATAGACATCTCATGCAGAGCTACAGCAGCTGATCGAACGGTGTTTGGTGCTGTGCATAAAGTACTTAAATGTGCAATATTGAAGAAAAAGAAGGGGCACTGACCAGTTTGAATGAATGTGAAAAAGTCCTTTACTCCATACCTTGGGATTAGGACTAAAACAGAATGTACAGGTTACAGAGGCATGCAGGGACAGGCAGAGTGGACAACTCTGCCTCTCCCTGCATGCCTCTGTAACCTGCACATCATATATTAGTCCTGATCCCAAGGTATGGAATAAAGGACTTTTTCACATTCATTTGAACTGTTGAGTGGCATATATTATAATTGCAACAATTAATAACCAAATCTTGTTAATTACTTTTTAGTGTCAAATTGTAGTTTGGATGCTATTTTTAGTGAATTGGTATATGAAGCATAGTGCAGGAGTATTCCCAATCATATACCTGTAATGCTCAAAGGGCATAATCTTATTGTTGGAAAGAACAATTAACTCAGTCATGAAACAATCAACTTGAGATCAGCTAATAGATTTGATGTAAGTCAAATTTCCTTAAAATTTTTTAAGAATTTATATTCAGCAGATCCTAATTTTTTACTATTGGTTTTTCCCAAATCAAGCAAAATGGTGGCCAAGTGGCAGCAAAATGGCTGGATTCTTTTTCTGGCAGGGAAAGGTTTAAAAGATAAACAGTATCCTCACTTTCCCCTTCACCTGTCTTGGCGCCGTCACTCTTTCTACTCACTTCCTCCCTACAACTTTTCTAAATTGTCTTCACTTTTTGTTGCCGACTATGCATAGCGTGACATCATGATATTTATTATTTTTTTTTCTTCTTTTTTAAACCCCATACCTTACACTTATTTATCATGCTTTGGGGTCCGGAGAGACCTAAGAGTATAATAAGTGACTTTTACAAACAATTTAATTGGCTTTATAATAATTTATATGCAAATTAAAATTCTTGAACAAATTAAAGCAAATCTGGAGAATCAAAATTTGGCAGGTTCATTAATATCTACACTGTGTTCCAAATTATTATGCACAAAGAGTTTAGGAGTGATAAGGTTAGAATTTTTTTGTTTGTCATTTAAACTCATTGATGGTGATGTGTGTCAGGGCTCTTTATATCATTGAAAGCAATTGCAGATACCTGTGCAAATTAGTTTGGCAGGTGTGTCCAAATAAAGGCAAGACTACTTAAGAGGGCTGTTCCACATTATTAAGCAGCCTACATTTTTTGCCAAAATGGGAAAGAAAAAGGATGTGTCGGCTGCTGAGAAGCAACAAATTGTGGAGTATTTAGGTCAAGGCATGACTACAATCAACATTGCCAGGACACTTCATCGTGATCATCACACAATCAAGAAGTATGTAGCTGATTCCCAGCACACATGTGTGCGTGCTGATAAGGAAAAATTGAGGACTCTTTCCAACAGGCAATTGCGTAAGGTTAAAAGAGCAGCTGCAAAAATGCCTTGTCATAGCAGCAGACAAGTTTTTGAAGCTGCTGGTGCCTCCAACGTCCCCAGAACAACAAGATGCAGGGTCCTTCAGAAGTTTGCAGCTGTGCGTAAGCCATTCTGTCGACCACCTCTATTCACTGCACACAAGCAGAAATGGCTCCAGTGGGCCAAACGATACATGAAGACTGACTTCCAAACTATTTTGTTAACCGATGAGTGCCGTGCAACGCTCGATGGTCCAGATGGATGGAGTGGAGGATGGCTGGTTGATGGACACCCCATGAAAACACGGCTAAGGAGGAGGTGGAGTAATGTTTTGGGCTGGAATCATGGGGAGAGAGATTGTCGACCCCTTTGTGATCCCTGAAGGGGTAAAGATGAACTCTATAATCTATGTGGAGTGTCCTAAACAACACTTCCTGCCATGGTTCAAGAGGAAGAACCGTGCTTTCCGCAGCAAGATCATTTTCATGCATGATAATGCACCGTCTCATGCTGCAAAAAACACATCTGCATCTCTGGCTGCTATGGGCATAAAAGAGGACAAAGTTATGGTGTGGCCACCATCTTCCCCTGACCTCAACCCCATTGACAACCTCTGGAGCATCATCAAAAGGAGTGTCTATGATGGCGGGAGGCAGTTCACATCTAAGCAACAGCTCTGGGAGGGTATTCTGTCCACATACAAAACAATTGAAGCAGAAACCATCCAAAAACTGACAAATTCAATGGACGAGAGAGTTCAGAAGCCTCTTTCGAACAAGGGGTCCTATGTGCAAATGTAACATCACCTAGAATAAAGTTTTCACTTGAAAACTGTTTGATTTCATTTTGTAATAAGCTGATAATGCTTATAACTTCACAATTGACCATTTTTTTGTTAAAAATAAAACAAAAAGGTTGAAAACTCTGCTGTGCATAATAATTTGCAACATGCATTTTGAGTGTTTATTTTTTTTTAAAAGATACTGTTTTCATAGGCAGTTTGTTCCAAAACATTGCAATTATACTAGAATAGTAGATGACTGGAAAATAACAATGACTGCAATTCAGATAGGTAATTTAGAGAAAATATGAGGAAATATTATTTGCATAATAATTTGGAACACAGTGTAGTTATAATATCATTGTATTGTGAATGTACACAGGCATGCAAAATTCAGGTATGGGAACATGTTAAATCCAAATGAATGATTCTTATGTTTTCTTATGCCTGATTTAGAAAAACAAACAAACAGTTCTTCTGTTTTCAGATGAATTGCTGAAATTGGAATGTAACAAATGTAACTTCAAATTCTCAGACAATCCAAGGCTTTGAAATATTTCATCATGTTTTGCATGATGGACTAAAATTTTGGATATTTGTTGTTAGCTAGTAATGTCTTCACAACTTCTTTTAAGGAATCCCAAACCCTTTTCTAAACCGCTTTCATTTTTGTTTTAAAAACGTCGTTCTTTATGAGTTTTTGAATATCCAAACCCACAAAAATGTCTTCCTTCAGTATTGTTTTGGACATTCTCTGAAACTTGATAAACAGATACTTAAAAGTCCCTCCTTTCGGTATAGCTTTCACTAACTGCTTAATCAATCAGAGCTTAATGTCGAGTTCTGGAAGGAGAACTTTAGTGGGACCAACAAACCTTAAATGTGCAATTAGTAAGGTTTATCTACTGGAACGCATCTGTGCAGCTTTAAATTTTTTTTTTCAATGTAAAACTGCAACTTCTTTTCATTGTGCATTGTTGCCTTTTGGAATAAAGTCTTTTAAGGAACACACACACTGGATCATCTCGTATTTCCTGTCTTTCTGCTGCATGGAAAGTTTCTTAGAGCTGTACCTCTGTTTGGATCAGCTGTCATACTTTTCTTTCTGGATGATTTTTATGTACTTTCGAATGTTAAACTCAGTAAAAATATATAATAAGTAAATTTAAACTACCGAAACTCATCTGCTCAAATTTAACTTTTTTTTTTAATATGAAGCTGCAAATTATTTCCATGGGTGCTTTTTAACCCCTTCATGACCCAGCCTATTTTTACCTTAATGACCTGGCCGTTTTTTGCAATTCTGACCAGTGTCCCTTTATGAGGTAATAACAACGGATCCTAGCGGATCTGAGATAGTTTTTTCGTGACATATTGGGCTTCATGTTAGTGGTAAATTTAGGTCGATAATTTTTACGTTTATTTGTGAAAAAAATGGAAATTTGGCAAAAATTTAGAAAATTTCGCAATTTTCAAATTTTGAATTTTTATTCTGTTAAACGAGAGAGTTATGTGACACAAAATAGTTAATAAATATTACCCACATGTCTACTTTACATCAGCACAATTTTGGAAACAACATTTTTTTTGCTAGGAAGTTATAAGGGTTAAAATTTGACCATTGATTTCTCATTTTTACAACAAAATTTACAAAATCATTTTTTTAGGGACCACCTCACATTTGAAGTCAGTTTGAGGGGTCTATATGGCTGAAAATACCCAAAAGTGACACCATTCTAAAAACTGCACCCCTCAAGGTGCTCAAAACCACATTCAAAAAGTTTATTAACCCTTCAGGTGCTTCACAGCAGCAGAAGCAACATGGAAGGAAAAAATGAACATTTAACTTTTTAGTCACAAAAATGATCTTTTAGCAACAATTTTTTTTCCCAAGGGTAAAAACAGAAACTGGACCCCAAAAGTTATTGTACAATTTGTCCTGAGTACGCCGATACCCCATATGGGGGGGAACCACTGTTTGGCGCACGACAGGGCTCGGAAGGTAAGGAGCGCCATTTGACTTTTTCAAAGAAAAATTGGCTCCAATCTTTAGCGGACACCATGTCGCGTTTGGAGAGCCTCTGTGTACCTAAAGATTGGAGCTCTCCCACAAGTGACCCAATTTTGGAAACTAGACCCCCCAAGGAACTTATCTAGATGCATAGTGAGCACTTTGAACCCCCAGGTTTTACAAATTGATCCGTAAAAATGAAAAAGTACTTTTTTCTTCACAAAAAAAATTCTTTTAGCCTCATTTTGTTCATTTCCACATGAGCAACAGGATAAAATGGATCCTAAAATGTATTGGGCAATTTCTCCTGAGTACACTGATACCTCACATGTGGGGGTAAACCACTGTTTGGGCACACGGCAGGGCTTGGAAGGGAAGGAGCGCCATTTGACTTTTTGAATGAAAAATTAGCTCCAATCGTTAGCGGACACCATGTCGCATTTGGAGAGCCCCTGGGTGCCTAAACATTGGAGCTCCCCCACATTGTGACCCCATTTTGGAAACTAGACCTCCCAAGGAACTTATCTAGATGTGTGGTGAGCACTTTGAACCCCCAAGTGCTTCACAAAAGTTTATAACGCAGAGCCGTGAAAATAAAAAATAATTTTTCTTTCCTCAAAAATTATGTTTTAGCAAGCAATTTTTTATTTTCGCAAGGGTAACAGGAGACATTGGACCCCAACAGTTGTTGCCCAGTTTGTCCTGAGTATGCTGGTACCCCATATGAGGGGATAAACCACTGTTTGGGCACATGTCAGGGCTCAGAATGGAGGGAGCACCATTTGACTTTTTGGCTGGATTCATTGGTGGCGCCACATTGCGTTTGGAGACCCCTGATGTGCAGCCTGGGAACTTTTTCCCACGCTCCAGGTCATATGAGGACATCCAGCAGGGGGCGCATCACCGCGACTGAAGGTAACTATAGGTCATTGACCTACATTTCCTTCATTCGCCGGGGCTTACAGGCACGAGCACAGCTGCATTAGCAGGGCTCCTGCCTGTAAAATATTTTAACCCCTTCAGATGGATTACCTTGTGGGACCTGACAGTTCATCAGAGGGTATGTATATTGTGGGTTTATTATTTTGCCAAGCGAAGGTCTTCAAATGGATTGAGAGAGCAATAAAATAATAAAACAACCGGTGTGTTTATTTCATTAAAATACTTTTTAATCATGTGTGTGTGTGTTTTTTAACCCTTTCAAACAATTGGATTAATAATGGATAGGTTTCATAATTGACACCTCTCCATTATTAATCTGGCTTAATGTCACCTTACAATAGCAAGGTGGCATCAACCCTTCATTACCCCATATCCCACCGCTACACGGGAGTGGGAAGAGAGTGGCCAAGTGCCAGAATAGGCGCATCTTCCAGATGTGCCTTTTCTGGGGTGGCTGGGGGCAGATGTTTGTAGCCAGGGGGGCCAATAACCATGGACCCTCTCCTGGCTATTAATATCTGCCCTCAGTCACTGGCTTTACCACTCTGGCGGAGAAAATTGCGCGGGAGCCCACGCCAATTTTTTCCGCCATTTAACCCTTTATTTTAGCAGCTGCAGCCCCCAAATTTTGCACATACACACTACTAACATTAGTAGTGTGGAATATGCAAAAAAAAGGGGGATATGACATGGTTTACTGTATGTAAACCATGTCTCATATCCTGTCGGGTTTTTGTGAAGGAGAAATGAAAAGCCGGCAATTGAATTACCGGCTATTCACAGATATCACGCTGAATTAAATATAAATACAGAATGTATATATATATATGTGTCTCAATGACATATATATATATATATATATATATATATATATATATATATATATATATATATACTGTATATATGTTTTACCGAACATTTGAGCACATAAATCCATTAGATGTCGGTTTTGCAAGCCTGCGAGAAAATATTGCAGTACGGATGCCATACGGATTACATACGGAGGATGCCATGCGCAAAATACGCTGACACACCCTGCCTACGGAGGACATACGGATCACTATTTTGGGAACATTTCTCCGTATTACGGCTGTATAAAATGGGCCGTATTGTTTTACGCTGAGTGTGACTCCAGCCTTATGCATTGTTGCAGCGACCAAAAAAACGTAATTCTGGCGTTTTGAATTTTTTTCTCGCTACGCCTTTTAGCGATCAGGTTAATCCTTTTTTTTAATTGATCAGGCGATTCTAAACACAGCGATACCAAATATGTGTATGTTTATTTATTTATTTTGTATTGCTTTTTTTTGAATGGGCCGAAAGGGGGGTGATTTCAACTTTTTTATTTTTTTTATTTTTTTCATATTTTTTAAAACTTTTTTTTACTTTTGCCATGCTTCAATAGCCTCCATGGGAGGCTAGAAGCTTCCACAACTGGATAGGCTCAGCTACATAGGAGCGATCATCAGATCGCTCCTACGCAGCTGAATTACAGGCTTGCTATGAGCGCCGACCACAGGGTGGCGCTCACAGCAAGCCGGTATCAACAACCATAGAGGTCTCAAGGAGACCTCAGGTTGTCATGCCGATGCATCACTGACCCCCTATCACATGATGGGGGTCGGCGATGTGCGCATTTCCGGCCAGATAGCCAGAAGCGGTAGTCAACGTATGGGCTGTCCCACACGTCCAGATAATTCCGGTACCGGAATAAATCGGTACCGGAGTTATCCGTGTCCGTGTGCCTGGGAACTCACGTAGGCCATACGGGCGGCACACGTGTGCCGCCCGTATGGCGAGTGGGTACCACACGGAGCGTGTGGTACCCACGCGTGTGGTACCCTGCATCGCGCTGAAGCCGCGATTCATATGTTCCCTGCAGCAGCGTTTGCTGCAGAGAAAATATGAATAACAGTGTTTAAAATAAAGATCTATGTGTCCGCCGCCCTCCCACCCCCTGTGTGCCCCCCCCCCCCGCTGTTCAGAAAATACTTACCCGCCTCCCTCGCTGCTTTCTGGTCAGGCCGCGGCTTTTAGTGTATGCGGTCACGTGGGGCCGATCATTTACAGTCATGAATATGTGGCTCCACCTCCCATAGGGGCGGAGCCGACTATTCATGATTGTAAATGATCGGCCCCACGTGACCGCATACAGTAGGAGGCGCGGGGCAGAGAGGAAGGAGTGACAGCCAACGTGGGAGCGGGTGAGTATTTTCAGGACAACGGGGGGGCGCACAAGGGGTGGGGGGGCGGCGGACACATAGATCTTTATTTTAAACACTATTATTCATATTTTCTCTGCAGCAAATGCTGCTGCAGGGAACATATGAATCGCGGCTTCAGCACCATGTGGGGGGACAGCGCTTACTGTAGCGCTGTCTCCTGCACGCACACGGACCCCAGACGGAGAATGTCCGTGTGAGGTGCGTGTTTTACACAGACCCATTGACTCTATTGGGTCCGTGTAATCCGTGCGCTCCCACGAACACTGACATGTCTCCGTGTTTGGCACACGGAGACACGGTCCGCAAAAAATCAATGACATCTGAACAGATGCATTGATTTTTATGGGTCTATGTGTGTCAGTGTCTCCGGTACGTGAGGAAACTGTCACCTCATGTACCGGAGCCACTGACGTGTGAAACCGGCCTTTGATAGCGGCATTTAACTAGCTAATAGCGGCAGGTGGATCGCGAATAGTGATGAGTTAATATACTCGTTACTCGAGATTTCCCGAGCATGCTCGGGTGTCCTCCGAGTAGTTTTTAGTGCTCGGAAATTTAGTTTTTATTGCCGCAGCTGAATGATTTACATCTGTTAGCCAGCATAAGTACATGTTGGGATTCCCTAGCAACCAGGCAATCCCCACATGTACTTATGCTGGCTAACATATGTAAATCATTCAGCTGCAGAAATAAAAACTAAATTTCCGAGCACTAAAAAATACTCGGAGGACACCCGAGCGTGCTCTGGAAATCTCGAGTAACGAGTATATTCGCTCATCACTGATCGCGATTCCACCTGCCGCTATTGCGCGCACATGTCAACTGTACAAAACAGCTGACATGTCGCGACTTTGATGTGGGCTCAGCGCCGGAGCTCACATCAAAGGGGGAGACACGACATGCGCAGTACTAGTACGGCACATGTTGTGAAGGGGTTAAAGAGGAACACACGCTGGATCATCTGATTTTTCCTATATAAAAATCAACTCTTACTTTTCAGACAACATTACCCTTGCAGACCTGTGATACTATGAAATAGAGATGTTATAGTATTTGTAGTTTACTTTCTCGTAACATTTTATTCTGTTATTTATACAGTGAGTGAACTGTATAAAAGGTGCTACGTATCACTATTTGTGTTTCTATTTAGAAAACTGCAGGTTTTTTTATGCATGTGTCTTCTAATTTTAATAAAGGAAGCTTTATTTTTATATTTTTGTGAAATAAGTCAGTTATCGGAGCAATCAGTTATGAAATGTATGCAGCTTCATTATATTTGTGCAAAGTGAGCTAAACACTATTCATTTTTTTAATTATAAAGAACCCCAAATCACTCTGCCATTAGTGCCACAAAAGATAAATGTGTCTGTTATGTCAAATGGTCCTTTTGCGTGGTGCATTCTGTCTCCCAGATAATCACCTCCAATGAGTGTCATTAACGGCTTCTATTTGAAAGTCTCAGATTATTGCAAACCAGCTGTTGTCAGTTGGAAAGCAACCCAAAACATAAAAACTGTTACAAATGAATTATGATTCCTACATAATAGCATAGCTATTGCAACGGGTGGTTTGTCTGGAAAACCATTAGCTCTAATACCAGTTGCTAATTTTTCTTTTTTGAGTATACTCGTTAGGCCGGGGTCACACTAGACCGTAATACGGACGAGTGCTATGCGATAAAAAATCGCATAGCACTCGGCCAAATGTTAATCTATGGTGCAGCTCCCATCATCCGATATTTTCTCCACCGTATTCAGGATCTGAGTGAAATCGCAGCATGCTGCGATTGTCAGCGTATCTCAGCTGAGACTCGCCAATGCAAGTCTATGGGTGCGAGAAAAAATCGGATTACACACGGACCATGCGTGTGCATTGCGAGAAATACGCAGCGGTGTTAGAGAAAAGCCGGCATTTCAATTGCCGGCTTTTCATTTCTCCTTCCCAAACCCGACATGATATGAGACATGGTTTACATACAGTAAACCATCTCATATCCCCCTTTTTTTTGCATATTCCACACTACTAATGTTAGTAGTGTGTATGTGCAAAATTTCGGCGCTATAGCTATTAAATTTAAGGGTTAAATGGCGGAAAAAATTGGCGTGGGCTCCCGCGCAATTTGCTCTGCCAGAGTCGTAAAGCCAGTGACTGAGGGCAGATATTAATAGCCTAGAGAGGGTCCATGGTTATTGGCCCCCCCGTGGCTACAAACATCTGCCCCCAGCCACCCCAGAAAAGGCACATCTGGAAGATGCGCCTATTCTGGCACTTGGCCTCTCTCTTCCCACTCCCGTGTAGCGGTGGGATATGGGGTAATGAAGGGTTAATGTCACCTTGCTATTGTAAGGTGACATTAAGCCAGATTAATAATGGAGAGGCGTCAATTATGTCACCTATCCATTATTAATCCAATTGTATGAACGGGTTAAAAAACACACACACACACGATTAAAAAGTATTTTAATGAAATAAACACACCGGTTGTTTTAATATTTTACTGCTCTCTCAATCCATTTGAAGACCCTCGCTTGGCAAAATAATAAACCCACAATATACATACCCTCTCTGATGAACTGTCACGTCCCACGAGGTAATCCATCTGAAGGGGTTAAAATATTTTACAGGCAGGAGCCCTGCTAATGCAGCTGTGCTCGTGTCTGTAAGCCCCGGCGAATGAAGGAAATGTAGGTCAATGACCTATAGTTACCTTCAGTCGCGGTGATGCGCTCCCTGGTGGATGTCCTCATGAACTGCAGCCTGGGAACTTTTTCCCACCCTCCAGGTCATATGAGGACATCCACCAGGGGGCGCATCACCGCGACTGAAGGTAACTATAGGTCATTGACCTACATTTCCTTCATTCACCGGGGCTTACAGACATGAGCACAGCTGCATTAGCAGGGCTCCTGCCTGTAAAATATTTTAACCCCTTCAGATGGATTACCTCATGGGACGTGACAGTTCATCAGAGAGGGTATGTATATTGTGGGTTTATTATTTTGCCAAGCGAGGGTCTTCAAATGGATTGAGAGAGCAATAAAATATTAAAACAACCGGTGTGTTTATTTCATTAAAATACTTTTTAATCGTGTGTGTGTGTGTTTTTTAACCCTTTCATACAATTGGATTAATAATGGATAGGTGACATAATTGACGCCTCTCCATTATTAATCTGGCTTAATGTCACCTTACAATAGCAAGGTGACATTAACCCTTCATTACCCCATATCCCACCGCTACACGGGAGTGGGAAGAGAGAGGCCAAGTGCCAGAATTGGCACATCTTCCAGATGTGCCTTTTCTGGGGTGGCTGGGGGCAGATGTTTGTAGCCATGGGGGGGCCAATAACCATGGACCCTCTCCTGGCTATTAATATCTGCCCTCAGTCACTGGCTTTACCACTCTGGCGGAGAAAATTGCGCGGGAGCCCACGCCAATTTTTTCCGCGATTTAACCCTTTATTTTACACGCTACAGCGCCCACATTTTGCACATACACACTACTAACATTAGTAGTGTGGAATATGCAAAAAAAAGGGGATATGAGATGGTTTACTGTATGTAAACCATGTCTCATATCATGTCGGGTTTGGGAAGGAGAAATGAAAAGCCGGCAATTGAATTACCGGCTTTTCACAGATATCGCGCTGAATTAAATATAAATACAGAATATATATATATGTGTCTCAATGACATATATATATATATATATATATATATATATATATATATATACTGTATATATGTTTTAACGAACATTTGAGCACATAAATCCATTAGATGTCGGTTTTGCAAGCCTGCGAGAAAATCTCGGCATACGGATGCCATACGGATGTCACACGGATGTCAAAAGGATCATTTGATGCGAGGAAATCGCATCCTCGCACTGCACACGGATCACTGTTTTGGAAACATTTGTGTGGTTCTCGTCCGGGAAAAACAGACCGTTTTTTTATACGTTGTGTGTGTCCCCGGCCTTAGATGAAACATTTGTACAACAGTTTGACAAATACATACAGTTATGGCCAAAAGTGTTGTCACACTAGAAATTGATACAGAAGATGAAGTATTTCTCCCAGAAAACTATTACCATATTTTTCAAAGTGCCAGGGCAGGTAAACATGGCAGTTGGAAACAGGTAAGACATGCAAGATGTTGAAAGAAACTTGTTTCAAGGTTATTTGCATTGCAAAATATATTCACTTTATGCATTTGTATCATTTACCTTCTAGCTGCTGCAGTCATTCACAGCTGTCGACTTTTACATATTCTGTGCACTTAATCCATATGAGACTCTATCCTCTCTTCTATGTATAGCTCCCACGCTCTTTTCACAATCTTAAACTGCACTAATCCAATCACTGCAATCAAACAACGCTAGAGATGCACTCTCAAATATGCTCATCTGCTTACCCTTTCTATTCTGCTTCTCATAGTCACAGGAGATATCCCTCCCTACTAATCACGGCCCTTCTTGTACTAGCAATTTTAACCCCTCCCCTGCTACACTCAGAAACCCATTGCATGCCCTCTGTTTCTTTTAACTGTGCACTCTGGAACGCATGGTCAGTCTGTAATGGACTCTCCTACATCCATGACTTTTTCTATCATGATCCGGGCCAGGTTTTGGTTTTGTCTTTCCTTTTCCAGTCTGATCATGTCAGGGGTTAACTTTCCCTGCCTCGTTTCCGTGTCCAGTCTGCTATATCTTGGTGCTGCAACCTGGGTGCAGTGCCAGTTATATTGCTTGCCTTCGGTGTGCTAGTGGGCTCTGGTGAGTTCCTGATCTGTCCTGCTGCATTTATGTGACCTGACCCATGTCTATTCACCTTCCACCTACCCATTCCAGCTCCTTTTATCCCCTGTTGGATTCCCTGATTTTGACTTTAGCTTGGCTCTGACCTGACTCTGTCTCTCCCTTCTTCCCTTCTCCCTTGTGTCTGAGTCTGCGCTTTGGTTTTCCCTTTAATACTACATTATCTTCTGGTATTGACTCGGCTCTCTGACTTCTCTGCCACCACCTAGTGGTAGCCCCACTGTTTTTACTGTGTGTCTGCTTCATAGCAGGATATTCAGCTCACTCTCCACTCTGTTCCTATCTAGTGGAGTTTGTGTTACTCTGCATTAACCCTCAGTACTACAGCGTGACATTATAACTAGCCACACAATTTTTTTTTCTTTTCTCTATGGATCCACTTCATACACTTGCGGATCAGATGCCAAATTTGACCCAAATGATGCAGGATTTGTCAGTGGAATATAGAGTCCTTGCCACTTCCCATAACCAACTCCAGGGGAACCTGCTGGAGTTAAGTCATTTCAGGGTTCTATGACACAATCAGCTATTAGTCAGTCCGACCCCATTGATATTTCTTTACACTCTACTGAACCTATGGTCAGCCTCCTAGATACTTTCTCAGGAGAGAAGGAGACGTTTCATACATTCAGAGAGAGTTGCAAGCTACTTTTCTCCCTTAGACCCAGGTCCTCTGGAAATGAGAGTCAACGGGTGGGAATAATTATTTCCTTACTCCGGGAGGGTCCTCAAACTTGGGCTTTTTCTTTACCTATTACTGCCCCTGAACGTATGTCTGTGGATAGGTTCTTTGAGGCTTTAGGACTGATTTATGACGAACCAGACCGGGTCAGGGTGGCAGAGGACATGATCATGGGTCTCTCCCAGGGTAAACTCAATGCTGAATGGTATTGTTCTGAGTATAGACGGTGGGCCACCAAGGTGTCTTGGAATGACTCTGCTTTAAGATGCCAGTTCGGGAGAGGACTTTCGGATCATCTCAAGGATGCTCTGGCTCTCCATTCACCACCTAGATCTATGGAAGAGGCCATTACTCAGGCCATTCACATGGATCGGAGATTGCGGGAGAGAGGAGTAACCTAGTGAAAGGTTACAGTACACCCTGCTAAGTCCTAGGTGATGTCGCATACGGAACCTATGGAGGTTGGGGCCACTAACCTCAAGGAGAAGGAGAGGAAGTGGCAATGCAAAGGGAGAATATATTTCTATGGTGGAAGTCCAGGACATTGGAAAAAGGACTGCCCCTCTTGCTCACTGACTAACAAGCTGAAAGGAAACGCTTAAGTCTGGGTGATTGTCGAGGTCACCCAGACTCCCAGGTACCATTTTCCTCATTTCAAAAGATTCTGTTAGAGGTGGAATTTTGTTGTGGACATGGTTACATACCCACTTCAGCCTTTGTGGACTGTGGGTCATCGTTGAACTTTACTGACTCTAGTCTGGTGTCCAAGAGTAAGTTAGGGACAATTAGGTTAAAGACTCCCATCCATATCATTGCCATTGATAAGACACCATTGGCTCAAAATGTGGTCAAGTTTGGCACTGAGGAGCTTCTCCTCAAGGTGGGTACCTTACACCAGGAACAAATTTCATGTTACATTCTGGATAACCTTCCTGCGGGACTTGTGTTGAAATTCCCCTGGTTACCGTTGCATAATCCTGTTATTGACTGGGAATCTTGGGATATTGTTAAATGGGGTTCTAATTGGTCTAATGGATGTCATCCTGCTGTTCTGATGTCTTCCTTTAATCTGGAGGGTATCCTGGAGTAACTGAAATATATTGTAGAAGTGTTTTCTGAGAGAGAGGCTGAAGTCTTGCCACCACATCGCCCCTATGATTGTACTATTAATCAGATTCTAGGAGCTAAATTGCCCAAGGCCCGTTTGTACAATCTTTCTGGCCTGGAACGCACTGCTATGAAAGATTATATCCTTGAAAGTTTACACAAAGGTCACATCTGTCCCTCTGTCTCACTTGTGGCTGATGGAATCTTTTATGTTGACTTTCGGGAACTAATTAAAATTACAGTGAGAAATACTTACCCCCCTACCGCTCATTACAGATCTTTTCAACCAAGTGGTTTTCCAAGTTGGATCTCAGGGGAGCGTATAACCTTATCCGTATTCAGGAGGGGGACGAGTGGAAAATGGCATTTCTCACCTCTGAGGGTTTGTTCGAAAACATAGTCATGCCCTTTGGCCTCATGAACGCGCCTGCTGTGTTTCAAAACTTCATTGATGTATTTTCTGATTTCATTGGGCACTTTATGGTTGTATATCTGGATGACATTCTTATTTTTTCACCTGACAAAGAATCTTACATGGGTCATTTACGTGCAGTTCTTCATAGGATACGGAAGAACTCCCTGTTCGCTAAACCTGAGAAGTGTTTATTTTGTGTCCAAGAGCTTTCCTTTCTGGGGTTCATCCTCTCTGCCAATGGGTTTTGTATAGATGCTGGAAAGGTACAGGTCATTGTTGATTGGGTGCAGCCCAGAGGCCTCAAGGGTCTTCAGCGTTTCTTGGGCTTCTCCAACTATTATCGTAAATTTATCAAGGGGTTTCCTCAGGTGGTCAAGCCACTCACCTATCTTACTCGTAAGGGGGCTAATCTTAAAGTCTGGTCGTCTCAGGTAGTTGAAGCATTTAAAGTATTGAAGAAGTGTTTTACGTCCGCTCCTGTGCTGGTTCAGCTCAATCCGTCAGAACCAGGTGGATGCATCAGTGGTGGGAGTGGGGGCAGTGCTGTCTCAGGGACCTGTCACATTGACTAATTTAAGACAATGTGCCTTTTTCTCCAGAAAATCTTCTCCTGCGGAGAGAAATTATGATGTTGTTAATCGGGAGTTGTTGGCCATAAAATTGGCTTTTGAAGAATGGAGGCACTTTTTGGACGGGGCTGTTCATCAGATCATGGTGATTATGGACCACAAGAACCTGTCTTACATTGAGTCTGCCAAACGTTTAACTCCTAGGCAGGGTAGGTGGTCGCTTTTTTTCATGTTTTCATTTTCCTATCCCCTTTCGGCCCAGTTCCAAGAATGTCAAGGCCGATGCCTTATCTCACAGCTTGGATCCAATTTCACCTCCCGAACCTACTTCCTCCATTCTTCAGCATGGGGTGGTCGTTGCTCTGGTGTCCTCTGAATTGGAGCTTGAAATTCGTGAGACTCAGTCTCTTGCTCCTCCGTCATTGCCTGATAACAAGCTTTCCATCCCAGTTCAGTATTGGTTGAGAGTTCGCCGGGTGTTTCACGACTCTGGTCACAGTGGGCATCCTGGAGTCTTGGCTACCCGGAGAGCTATTGCTAGACTGTTTTGGTGGCTCTCCATGTCTTCTGATGTCACTGTGTTTGTGTCTGCTTGTGATGCTTGTGCTAAAGTCTCCCATAGCTAGCTAGCTGGGGAATTGGTACTACTGCCAATTCCAGATAGACCCTGGACTCATTTGTCCATAGATTTTATCACTGATCTCCCTCTTTCCAATGACAAGATAGTGGTCTGAGTAGTGGCTGACAGGTTAGCAAACAGGTGCATTTTCTTCCCTTGGCAGGACTAAATAATGCTGAAACACTATCTAAGTTGTTTATTGAGCACATAATGCATTTGCATGGCGTGCCTCTGAACTTGGTGTCTGACAGAGGGGTGCAAGTTGTGTCTAAGTTTTGGAGGGCCTTTTGCAAAAGATTGGGTATTAGCTTGACTTTTTCCTCTGCCTACCGTCCCGAGACTAACGGTGAGATGGAGAGGACAATTCAGTCTCTGGAACAGATTTTACAGTGTCTTATCATGTCTCAGCGTGGCTGAGTTCGCATTCAATAATAGGAGCTGATTTGGGGCTTCAACGGTTAGAAAAGGTTTGGGGTAAGTTCAGAAGAATGTTAGGGTGGCTCATGGTAGACAGAAACATTTTGCTGATAAGCGACGATCTGTAAGACCTATGTGTCTGGTAGGAGATAGTGTGGTTGTCTACCAAGAATGTACAGTACAGACCAAAAGTTTGGACACACCTTCTCATTTAAAGATTTTTCTGTATTTTCATGACTATGAAAATTGTACATTCACACTGAAGGCATCAAAACTATGAATTAACACATGTGGAATTATATACTTAACAAAAAAGTGTGAAACAACTGAAATTATGTCTTATATTCTAGGTTTTTCAAAGTAGCCACCTTTTACTTTTCATGACTGCTTTGCACACTCTTGGCATTCTCTTGAGGAGCTTCAAGAGGTAGTACCGGCAATGGTTTTCCAACAATCTTGAAGGAGTTCCCAGAGATGCTTAACACTTGTTGGCCCTTTTGCCTTTACTCTGCGGTCCAGCTCACCCCAAACCATCTCGATTGGGTTCAGGTCTGGTGACTGTGGAGGCCTGGTCATCTGGCGTAGCACCCCATCACTCTCCTTCTTGTTCAAATAGCCCTTACACAGCCTGGAGGTGTGTTTGGGGTCATTGTCCTGTTGAAAAATAAATGATGGTGCAACTAAACGAAAACCTGATGGAATAGCATGCCGCTGCAAGATGCTGTGGTAGCTATGCTGGTTCAGTATGCCTTTAATTTTGAATAAATCCCCAACAGTGTCACCAGCAAAGCACCTCCACACAATCACACCTCCTCCCCCATGCTTCACGGTGGGAACCAGGCATGTAGAGTCCATCACCTTTCACCTTTTCTGCGTCGCACAAAGACACGGTGTTGGAACCAAAGATCTCAAATTTGGACTCATCAGACTAAAGCACAGATTTCCACTGGTCTAATGTCCATTCCTTGTGTTTTTTAGCCCAAACAAGTCTCTTCTGCTTGTTGCCTGTCCTTAGCAGTGGTTTCCTAGCAGCTATTTACCATGAAGGCCTGCTGCACAAAGTCTCCTCTTAACAGTTGTTGTAGAGATGTGTCTGCTGCTAGAACTCTATGTGGCATTGACCTGGTCTCTAATCTGAGCTGCTGTTAACCTGCGATTTCTGAGGCTGGTGACTCGGATAAACTTATCCTCAGAAGCAGAGGTGACTCTTGGTCTTCCTTTCCTTGGGCGGTCCTCATGTGAGCCAGTTTCTTTGTAGCATTTGAAGGTTTTTGCCACTGCACTTGGGGACATTTTCAAAGTTTGTCCAATTTTTCGGACTAACTAACCTTCATTTCTTAAAGTAATGATGGTCACTCATTTTTCTTAGCTGCTTTTTTCTTGCCATAATACAAATTCTAACAGTCTATTCAGTAGGAATATCAGCTGTGTATCCATCACACTTCTGCACAACACAACTAATATTCCCAACCCCATAAGCCCATAAGGCAAGAAATCCAACTTATTAAACCTGACAGGGCACATCTGTGAAGTGAAAACCATTCCCGGGGACTACCTCTTGAAGCTTATTAAGAGAATGACAAGAGTGTGCAAAGCAGTCATCAAAGCAAAAGGTGGCTACTTAGAAAAACCTAGAATATAAGAGATATTTTCAGTTGTTTCACACTTTTTTGTTAAGTATATAATTCCACATGTGTTAACCCCTTTACCCCCAAGGGTGGTTTGCACGTTAATGACCGGGCCAATTTTTACAATTCTGACCACTGTCCCTTTTTGAGGTTATAACTTAGGAATGCTGCAACGGATCCCAGTGATTCTGACATTCTTTTCTCGTGACATATTGAACTATATGACAGTGGTAAAATTTCTTTGATTTTACCTGCGTTTATTTGTGAAAAAAATGGATATTTGGCGAAAATGTTGAACATTTCGCAATTTTCCAAATTTGAATCTTTATGCCCTTAAATCACAGAGATATGTCACACAACATGCTTAATAAGTAACATTTCCCACATGTCTACATTACATCAGCACAATTTTGGAACCAACTTTTTTTTGTTAGGGAGTTATAAGGGTTAAAAGTTGACCAGCAATTTCTCATTTTTGCAACACCATATTTTTTTAGGGACTACATCACATTTGAAGTCACTTTGAGGGGTCTATATGATAGAAAATACCCAAGCATGACACCATTCTAAAAACTGCACCCCTCAAGGTGCTTAAAAACACATTCAATAAGTTTATTAACCCTTCAGATAGTTCACAGGAATTTTTGGAATGTTTTAAAAAAATGAAGATTTAACTTTTTTCACAAAAAATGTATTTCAGCTCCAATTTGTTTTATTTTGCCAAGGGTGAAAGGAAAAATTGGACCCCAAAAGTTGTTGTGCAATTTGTCCTGAGTATGCTGATACTCCATATGTGGGGGTAAACCACTGTTGGGGTGCATGGCAGAGTTCGGAAGGGAAGGAGCGCAGTTTGACTTTTCAATGCAAAATTGACTGGAATTGAGATGGGACACCATGTCGCATTTGGAGAGCCCCTGATGTGCCTAAACATTGAAACCCCCCTCAAGTGACAACATTTTGGAAAGTAGACCCCATAAGGAACTTATCTAGATGTGTGATGAGTAGTGTTGAGCATTCCGATGCTGCAAGTATCGGGTATCGGCCGATACTTGCTGTATCGGAATTCCGATACCGGGATTCCGATACTCTTGTGGTATCGGGTATCGGGTATCGGAACAACATTAATGTTAAAATGTGTAAAATAGAGAATTAAAATAAAAAATATCGCTATACTCACCTGTCCGACGCAGCCGGGACCTCAGCGCAGGAACCGGCAGCGTTGTTTGTTTAAAATTCCCGCTTTTACATGGTTACGCGAAGTCCCGGCTTGTGATTGGTCAGGGCGGCCATGTTGCCGGGCCGCGGACCAATCACAGCAAGCCGTGACGAAAATACGTCACGGCTTGCTGTGATTGGTCCGCGTCCCGGCAACATGGCCGCCATTAACCAATCACAAGCCGTGACGTCACGGGAGGCTGGAAACGCGCTCATTTTAAAAAGGGCGCGTGTCCAGCCTCCCGTGACGTCACGGCTTGTGATTGGTTGCGTCGCGGTCAACCAATCACAAGCCGGGAGGCTGGACACGCGCCCATTTCAAAATGAGCGCGTCCAGCCTCCCGGCTTGTGATTGGTTGATCGCGGCGCAACCAATCACAAGCCGTGACGTCACGGGAGGCTGGACACGCGTCCATTTTAAAATGAGCGCGTGTCCAGCCTCCCGTGACGTCACGGCTTGTGATTGGTCAGGGCGGCCATATTGCCGGGACGCGGACCAATCACAGCAAGCCGTGACCTAATTTCGTCACGGCTTGCTGTGATTGGTCCGCGTCCCGGCAACATGGCCGACCTGACCAATCACAAGCCGGGAATTCACGTAACCAAGTAATAGCGCGAATTTTAAACAAACAACGCTGCCGGTTCCCTCGCTGAAGTCCCGGCTGCGTCGGACAGGTGAGTATAGCGATATTTTTTATTTTAATTCTTTCTTTTACACATTTATATGGTTCCCAGGGCCTGAAGGAGAGTTTCCTCTCCTTCAGACCCTGGGAACCATCAGGAATACCGTCCGATACTTGAGTCCCATTGACTTGTATTGGTATCGGGTATCGGTATCGGATTGGATTCCGATACTGTGACGGTATCGGCCGATACTTTCCGATACCGATACTTTCCGATATCGGAAAGTATCGCTCAACACTAGTGATGAGCACTTTGACCCACCAAGTGGTTCACATAAGTTTATAATGTAGAGCTGTAAAAATAATAAATCATATTTTTTCACAAAAATTATATTTTC
This sequence comes from Ranitomeya variabilis, assembly GCF_051348905.1. NCBI lineage: Eukaryota > Metazoa > Chordata > Amphibia > Anura > Dendrobatidae > Ranitomeya > Ranitomeya variabilis. Next base: position 252,350,147 of record NC_135237.1, on the reverse strand, counting down.
GCTCCCAATTTTTTATTTTCCCAAGGGTAACCAAAGAAAAAAATTGTTATGCAATTTGTCCTGAGTACGCTGATACCCTATATGTGGGGGTAAACCACTGTTTGGGTGCATGGCAGAGCTCGGAAGGGAAGGAGAGCCATTTGACTTTTCAATGTAAAATTGACATGGAATTGAGATGGGACGCCATGTCGCATTTGGAGAGCCCCTGATGTGCCTAAAGATTGAGACCCCCCACAAGTGACACCATTTTGGAAAGTAGACCCCCTAAGGAACTTATCTAGATGTGTGGTGAGCACTTTCAACCCCCAAGTGTTTCACTACAGTTTATAACGCAGAGCCGTGAAAATAAAAATTCTTTTTTTTCCACAAAAATTATTATTTAACCCCCAGTTTTGTATTTTCCCAAAGGTAACAGGAGAAATTGGACCCAAAAGTTGTTGTGCAATTTGTCCTGAGTACGCTGGTACCCCATATGTGGGGGGGAACCACCGTTTGGGCGCATGGCAGACCTCAGAAGGGAAGGAGTGCTGTTTAGAATGCAGACTTAGATGGAATGGTCTGCAGGCGTCACATTCTGTTTGCAGAGCCCCTGATGTACCTAAATAGTAGAAACCCCCCACATGTGACCCCAAATTGGAAACTAGACCCCGCAAGGAACTTATCTAGATGTGTTGTGAGAACTTTGAACCCCCAAGTGTTTCACTACAGTTTATAACTCAGAGCCGTGAAAATAAAATAAAAAATTTCCCACAAAAATGACTTTTTAGCCCCCAAAATTTGTCCTGAGTACGCTGATACCCCATATGTTGGGGTAAACCTCTGTTTTGGCGCACGGGAGAGCTCGTTAGGGAAGGAGCACTGTTTTACTTTTTCAACGCAGAATTGGCTGGAATTGAGATCGGATGCCGTATCGCGTTTGGAGAACCTCTGATGTGCCTAAACAATGGAAACCACCAATTCTAACTGAAACTCTAACCTAACCACACCCCAAACCCTAATCTCAACCACACCCCTAACCCCAACACACCCCTAACCCTAATCCCAATACTAACCACACCCCTAACCCTAATCCCAACCCTAATCCCAACTGTAAATGTAATCCAAACCCTAACCCTAACTTTAGGCCCAACTCTAACCCTAATTGTAGCTCCAACCCTAACCCTAACTGTAGCCCTAACCCTAACTGTAGCCCCAACCCTAACCCTAAATTTAGCCCCAACCCTAACTTTAGCCCCAACCTAACCCAAACCCTAATAGTAAAACGGAAATATATACACTTTTTAAACTGTATTATATTTCCCTAACGAAGGGGGTGATTAAGCAAGGTTTGATTTACTTTTATATTGGGTTTTTGCATCTCCACATTTTGAGAGCTATAATTTTTCCATATTTTGGTCCACAGAGTCATGTGAGGTCTTGTTTTTTGCAGGACGATTTGATGCTATTATTGGTACCATTTTCTGGCACGTGACATTTTTTGATCGCTTTTTAATCCGATTTTTGTGAGGCAGAATGACCAAAAACCAGCTATTCATTAATTTCTTTTTTTTTTTTGGGGGGGGGGTTATACCGTTCCACGTTTGGTAAAATTGATAAAGCAGTTTTATTCTTCAGGTCAGTACGATTACAGCAATACCTCATTTATATCATTTTTTATGTTTTGGCGCTTTTATATGATAAAAACTATTTTACAGAAAAGATAATTATTTTAGAATCGCTTTATTCTGAGGACTATAACTTTTTAATTTTTTGGCTGATGGCGCTGTATGGCAGCTCCATTTTTTGCGGGACAAGATGACGTTTTCAGCTGTACCATGTTTATTTATATCTGTCTTTTTGATCACGTGTTATTCCACTTTTTGTTTGGCAGTATGATAATAAAGCGTAGTTTTTTGCATTTTTTTACGGTGTTCACTGAAGGGGTTAACTAGTGGGACAGTTTTATAGGTTGGGTCGTTACGGATGCGGAGATACTAAATATGTGTACTTTTATTGCTTTTTTTATTTAGATAAGGAAATGTATTTATTGGAACAATATTTTGTTTTTTTACACATGTAAATATATATATACTTTTTTTTTACTTTGTCCCGGGGGGACATGACTATATAGTGTCAGATCACTTTGCAAACCATTGTGTCAGATCAGCGATCTTACAGGCAGTGCTGCAGGCTTGCCGGCGCCTACTCTCAGCAGGCGCTTGCAAGCCACCTCCATGCAAGACCAGGAAGGAGCCTTGTGGCCATTTTGGGTCCAGGGCCTGCAGGGAGGAGACGCTCAGAACAACGCGATCACATCACGTTGTTCCAAGGGTATCAGGGAAGCGCGCAGGGAGGATGCTTCCCTATGCAGCTGGAATGCTGCGATCATGTTTGATGGCAGTGTTTTGGGGGTTAATGTGCCGAGAGCAGTCTGTGACTGCTCCTGGCACATAGTGGCGCATGTCAGCTGTAATAATCAGCTGACACGTGGCGGCAATTGGCCGTGCTTCCCCCGTAAGCGCAGCTGATCGCCCATGAACGTACTATCCCATCCCTGGGAATTAAGTCCCAGGTCACCCCTACGGGATAGTATGTCATATGGCAGAAAGGGTTCATTTAAAAAAACTGACCGTCACATCCAAACATAGACTAAGTGTGAACAGGTGCTGAACCTAGAGTCACCAACTCATATACAGTCAAGTAAATAAGGCAGCACACTGCAACGCTGAAACATGCAAACATGAAACATGAAAACTGAACTGCATTACTGCACTAGAAATATGAAAAATGAGAGCGTTTAGCGCATAAAAATGGCAAATTTTATGTGTACCTGGTAGCCACTTTAGGGCATCTCTCGTATACCAGGTCCTACGCTTTCCTTTCCTTTCCCCGCTGAGAATAAACGTCTCCATCTGAATGTGAAAACCTCTTCTTAGACTAACATTCTCTCTCTCTGTGGAGGGGTAATGGACCTGTTGCGGTTAAAACACCTGTGGCTAGGAGGCAGAAAGGGGTTAGGCTAGAAATGCTTATCCAAGCTCTGTCCCAGGCACTGTCCCATGCATCCATGCTGCACAATTATTCATTAATTAATTACTTATTATTTGTACTCTGGGTAAATTTATGCCACTTTTCCTGGTGTCTGACCCAAATGTGAGCTGTTAAAGAAGCTTTTTGTTCCTCCTTAAGGTGTTGTGTATGCGTTGATTTTGCCTCCCATTGAATTCAATGGGTTTGTGGTATGTTTGACGAACCACTTGGTGAACATGTTCGGCGAACATGTTTGGCAAACATCGGAATGTTTGCCGAACTGAAACAATACGAACCTTAAAAGTTCCAGAGGGAGCCGTCCTTATAGCAGCTCGAATGGTGAGAACCAAGTAGTGGCCTGTGTGACTTCTCTAACAGAGAACAATAGGTACAGTAGCAGGCAATTTCAGTCCTGTTCTATGACCTTCTTAAGCATAGATTTCAATGTCTTGTTGAACCTCTCCACCTCTCCACTAAGCCGTGAAAATAAAATAAAAATTTCCCACAAAAATTATTTTTTAGCCCCCCAAATTTTTATTTTCCGAGAGGTAACCAGAGAAATTGGACTCCAAAAGTTGTTTACCAATTTGTCCAGACCCTAGCTTTAGCCCCAACCCTAACTGTAGCCCTAAACCTAACCCTAACTTTATCCCCAACCCTAACTTTAGCCCCAACCCTAACCCTAATTCTAGCCCCAACCCTAACCCTAACTGTAGCCCCAACCCTAACTGTAGCCTCAACCCTAACTGTAGCCCCAACCCTAACTGTAGCCCTAATGCTAACTTTAGCCCCAACCCTAACCCTAAATTTAGCCCCAACCCTAACGTTAGCCCCAACCCTAACCCTAACCCTAATGGTAAAATGGAAATATATACATTTTTTAAGTTTTATTATATTTCCCTAACTAAGGGGGAGATGCAGGGGGGTTTGATTTACTTTTATATTGGGTTTTTTAGCGGATTTTTATGATTGGCAGCTGTCACACACTAAAAGACGCTTTTTATTGCAAAAAATAGTTTTTGCGTCTCCACATTTTGAGAGCTATAATTTTTCCATATTTTGGTCCACAGAGTCATGTGAGGTCTTGTTTTTTGCGGGACGAGTTGACGTTTTTATTGGTACCATTTTCGGGCATGTGACTTTTTTTATCGCTTTTTATTCCGATTTTTGTGAGGCAGAATGAACAAAAACCAGCAATTCGTGAATTTGTTTTAGGGGGGGCGTTTATACCGTTCCAAGTTTGATAAAATTGATAAAGCATTTATTTTTTTTTATGTTTTGGCTCTTTTATACGATAAAATCTATTTTATATAAAAATAATTATTTTTGCATCGCTTTATTTTGAGGACTATAACTTTTTTATTTTTTTGCTGATGATGCTGTGTGGTGGGTCGTTTTTTGCAGGACAAGTTTACATTTTCAGCAGTACCATGATTATTTTTGTCCGTCTTTTTGATCGCGTGTTATTCCACCTTTTGTTTGGTGGTATGATAAAGTGTTGTTTTTATGCCAGTTTTTTGTTGTTGTTTTTTTACGGTGATCACTGAAGGGGTTAACTAGTGGGACAGTTTTATAGGTCGGGTTGTTACGGATGCGGCGATACTAAATATGTGCACTTTTATTGTTTTTTTAATTTAGATAAAGAAATGTATTTCTTGGAACAATATATATATATTTTTTTACACATGTAATTTTTTTTTTCTTTTTTTTACTTTGTCCCAGGGTGGGACATCATGGTAAAGTGTCAGATCGCTGATCTGACACTTTGCAGTGCACTGTGTCAGATCAGCGATCTGACAGGCACTGCAGGAGGCTTGCCGGCACCTGCTCTGAGCAGGCGCTTGCAGGCCACCTCCCTGCAGGACCAGGAGGGAGCCCAGCGGCCATTTTGGAACCGGGGCCTGCAGGGAGGAAGAGGTAGGAGACCCTCGGAGCAACGTGATCACATCGCGTTGCTCCGAGGGTCTCAGGGAAGCACGACGGGAGCCCCCTCCCTGCGCGATGCTTCCCTGTGCCACCGGAACGCTGCGATCATGTTTGATCGCAGTGTTCCAGGGGTTAATGTGCCGGGAGCGGTCCGTGACTGCTCCTGGCACATGGTGCTGGATGTCAGCTGTAATAATCAGCTGACACCCGGCGGCGATCGTCCGCGCTCCCCCCATGAGCACGGCCGATCGCCTATGACGTACTATTCCGTCCATGGGAAGTAGGGCCCACCCGACATAGACGGAATAGTATGTCCAATGGCAGAAAGGGGTTAATTCATACTTTTGATGCCTTCAGTGTGAATGTACAATTTTCATAGTCATGAAAATACAGAAAAATCTTTAAATGAGGTGTGTCCAAACTTTTGGTCTGTACTGTACATCTGAAACTTCCCTACGTTAAACTGGGACACAAGTTTATTGGTCCTTACCAGTGATAAGCGAGCATACTCGGTAATGCTTGTTACTTGCCCGAGCATCGCTGTACTCGCGGTACACGGAGAGCACCGAGCATTTCCAGGTTTGCTCAGTGGGAGCTCGGGTCCCCGCCCTGCATGATTGGTGCTCTTTACAGAGCCAATCAACATGCAGAGATTGTGTGCCACACACTTTAATGCCGCAGCCATCTTTGTTGTGGTATTACAGTAAAGAGAAAAAAAAAAAGAAATGTCCGCACAATCAGCTCAATATGTCCCAGCACAACCACCTCACAGCTGGAATAGCGTTACAATGACACAGCGGAATCCGGGTGCTCATTCAGATAAAAGTGAGTTTAAACAAATATGACAACTGTAAAGGAGAAGAGCACTCACCAACCGCATGAAGTTCAGTCTTTATTATGACATCAAGTCAATAGCAGGGTCTTACGGGGGGAACAGTGGTTCCAAGAGACGACGGCCGTTTCGCGCTGCCGTGCTTCTATGGTCTGGATCTGTTGTGGTATTGCAGTGATTGGATGGCCGGACAACATCATCAGTACTATAAGAGAGCTGGCACGCCCTGCTCGGAGCATTCAGCTCCGGATTGAGACAGTGTAGGGAGAGCTGCTGCTGAGATAGGGTCAGATTTGAGGATTTATTAGTTAGTGTAGGTTTACCATTATAGAATCCACAAATCCAGCTAAACCAACAGTCCTTCTAAGTACTAATTACGGAGTACCTAGATTGCAATGCTAGGTAGGCGGGGGAGTGTATGTGGCTCTATACATATCAGTGCAAGGCATGCAGGCACTGTATGTGGGTATATAGATATCATTGCATAAATCAACATAAATCAAGTGGGTCCATTCCATTACTGTCCGCTACAGCAGACAGGCAACATATTGGACATTGTGGTTTCTATGTCAGACCCCTGATCTCTTTGAGCTCCAAATTTGGGCATTTCAGGCATCCATTCCACTGTATTTGCTGTCATTACCCTCGATCTATACGGTATTTTGGGGTAAAAAATACAGGCCACATATTGGACATTGTGGTTTCTATGTCAGACCCCTGATCTATCTGTGGGCTCCAAATTTAGGCATTTAAGGCCCCATTCCACTGTATTTGCTGTCTGTTACCCTCGATCTATACAGTATTTTGGGTAAAAAAATACAACAATACCAGCCACATATTGAACAGTGTGGTACCTCTGTCAGACCCCTCATCTCTCTGTGAGCTACAAATTTGGGCATTTCCGGCTTCCATTCCACTGTATTTGCTGTCTGTTTTCTTCATTCTGTACAGTATTTTAGGTTAAAAAAAACAGGCCGCATATTGAACAGTGTAATACCTCTGTCAGACCCTTGATCTATATGTGAGCTACAAATTTGGGCATCTCAGGTCTCCATAACACTGCATTTACTGTCTGTTACCCTCGATTTAGACAGTATTTTGGTGTAAAAACAAAAAAATACAGGCCACATATTGGACATTGTGGATTCTATATGAAACAACAGAGAACAAATAGGAGTTTTGTATAAAAAGTTAAAAAAACTTTATTTATACCAATACAAACAATTTAAAAACACAAGCAAAGTAATGAAAGTGCTATGATCAAAGACACCAGATGTGAGTGGCACTCAGTACAACAATAAGTACATCATTGTATCAGTACGATAGTAAAATAGTTCTGGTGAGAACAACACCCTCCTTTTAGTATCCCAGAAGACAAAACCCTCATCCTTGTGAGCAAAGGTCCTTAGAATGCAATCAATCACTTATGGTGATCTAAGAGAGTGTCTGTTAGGGCTAGCGGAACGCACCAAATGAATATATAGATTTTATTATGATAGATGCGTTCGCAGCCCGGGGTCCATAGTGCAGGAGAACCTGCTGCTAGCAAATAGCGGAACTAAATGGCGGTGTTAGCTAACTCTGAAACTGTTAGACTCCACAGAGGCACAGGCTAACTGCCTAAACAAGAGCAGTCAGTGGTCATCCATGCACACGAAACTCCTCGCCGGAGGTGCCAGCATTCTAGGGGCTTATTTCGGCCTGGTCCCTGAATGCCCAAGCATACAAACTCCTCGCCAGAGGTGCCAGCATTCTAGGGGCTTATTTCAGCCGGGTCCCTGAACACACTCATACAAGTCCACACTGGCGCAAAGTACATAAATAAAGAGCAATGCGGCCATGCGAGGCTTAAATAGTTGCAGCACGTACAGAACCTTCCTGGAAGGACCAATGAGAGGCTGACACAGAGCGTGAGCACCTACAGGACCTTAGCTGCAGTGTCTGATCATGTGACCCTCAATCTCCACTGAGAGATCTTACTCTGGGCATGCACAGAACGAGAAAAGCAGGACTTTAGTCCCAGAAGCGTCTGCTCGCCGCTTCCCAGCACTGACTTCAATGGCAGAATCAGGAAAAGCAGCAGTAACTCTCTGTACAGAGTCAGACTGAGCGAGACGCTGGGACCGACGTCTCCGCTCAGCAGACTCCACTTCGGCAGGAGAAGAATGTGAGACCGCAGCGGAGATGGCCCAAGATTCCCCCTGTGCAGAGACGAGAACTCAACCCCTAACAGTGTCTATACGAAAGTCCACCAGTTCCCTTTTTGGAAGTGCATTTGAACAGCAAGGTGGCTTGTTGTTGAAGGGAAATAGAGAAAAAAAAAATCTATAAATCTTCAGCATAGCGAGTGTGAGCGAGCTGAGTGTGACCTGAGCGTAAGTGTGGACGGCGGTAAGTGTGAGTTGTTATTCAGTGACTTTGGAATCAGGGAGTTTCCAAGGGAGGAATTGCTCTCTGTTTTTAATTAATACTTGTATTTATTTTTTATTTAACGTTTCTGTGTGGTGCAATCCCCATTAGGAAATGTGCTCCACTATTGTTAATGCCATCCAGTGCACATCTTGCCACATGTATACAGTCCTTGATCAGCCGGTCGAGGGTGCATACTGCTGTGCGAGATGTGAGCACGTTGTGCATTTGGAATCCCAGATTCTGGCTCTAAATGTGCAGCTGGCAACACTGAGATCCATAGACAATATGGAGAGGAGTCTCCTGCTCACAGAGCAGACGCTCAATGGGATAGATGAGGAGGGGGATGGTAGGATGGAGCTGCAGGACAGTGAAGTAGGTAGCTGGGTGACATTCAGAAAGCGGGGTAGAGGGAAGAGTGCCAGGGAGGCTAGTCCTGATCTGGCTCACCCCAATAAGTTTGCTAAGTTGGCAGATGAGGGGGGTGCCAGTACAGGGGTAGCACTGCTGCAGCCAGGCATGTCCTCTGAAAGCCGGAGGAGTGACTGCTCCAGTAAGGGGGGAAATAGGAGAGCAGGGCAGGCCAGACAGGTGCTGGTAGTGGGGGACTCAATTATTAGGGGAACAGATAGGGCAATCTGTCACAAAGACAGGGATCGTCGAACGGTGTGCTGCCTACCTGGTGCTCGAGTCCGACACATCGCTGATCGGGTGGACAGATTACTGGGAGGGGCTGGTGAGGACCCAGCGGTCATTGTGCACATTGGCACAAATGACAAAGTTAGAGGTAGGTGGAAGGTCCTTAAAGATGATTTCAGGGAATTAGGTTGCAAGCTGAAAGCAAGGACCTCCAACGTGGTATTTTCCGAAATACTGCCTGTACCACGTGCCACACCAGAGAGGCAACGGGAGATTAGGGAGGTTAATAAGTGGCTCAAGAATTGGTGTAGGAAGGAGGGGTTTGGGTTCCTGCAGAACTGGGCCGACTTCTCAGTTGGCTACAGGCTCTACGCTAGGGATGGGCTGCACCTCAATGGGGAAGGTGCAGCTGTGATGGGGGAGAAAATGGCTAGAAGGTTGGAGGAGTGTTTAAACTAGGGATTGGGGGGGAGGGTATTCATTTTATAGTAGGGAAAGATAGTGCAGATAGAGACCTGGGCACAAATAAGAAAGTTGGGGGTGGTGGTGGCATGGGGGGTGGGGTTAGAACAGTTAGTAATTTAAGAAATAATAGAGGTACAGAGAGGAACATCAAGTGCATGTATACTAATGCCAGAAGCCTCGCCAACAAAATGGATGAATTAGAACTAATGTTGTTGGAACATAATTATGATATGGTGGGGATATCTGAAACATGGCTGGATGAGAGCCATAACTGGGATGTTAACGTGCAGGGCTATAGCCTGTTCAGAAATGACCGTACAGATAAGCGAGGGGGTGGGGTGTGTCTGTATGTAAAATCGACCTTAAAACCCATCCTGCGTGATAATATAGGTGAATCTAATGAAAATGTAGAGTCCCTGTGGGTGGAGATAAGGGGAGGGGGAAAAAATAATAAATTACTGATAGGGGTTTGTTATAAATCTCCCAAAATAATGGAAGCAATGGAGAATATCCTTGTAAAGCAAATAGATGAAGCTGCGACTCAAGGAGAAGTCATTATTATGGGGGACTTCAACTACCCTGAAATAGATTGGGGAACAGAAACCTGCAGTTCCAGTAAAGGTAATCGTTTTTTGACAACTATGAAAGACAATTACCTTTCACAACTGGTTCAGGACCCAACAAGAAGGGGGGCACTGCTAGACCTAATATTAACCAACAGGCCAGACCGCATATCAAATATAAGGGTTGGGGGTCACTTGGGGAATAGTGATCACAAAATAATAGGTTTTCATGTCTACTTTAATAAGATGTGTAGTAGAGGGGTGACAAGGACACTAAACTTCAGGAGGGCAAATTTCCAACGGATGAGAGAGGATCTTGGTGCAATTAACTGGGACGATATCCTGAGACATAAAAGTACACAAAGAAAATGGGAGAAATTTATTAGCATCCTGGATAGGACCTGTGCACAGTATATACCGTATGGGAATAAACATACTAGAAATAGGAGGAAACCAATATGGCTAAATAAAGCTGTAAGGGGTGCAATAAGTGACAAAAAGAAAGCATTTAGAGAATTAAAGGAAGTAGGTAGTGAGGAGGCATTAAATAAATACAAAAAATTAAATAAATTCTGTAAAAAGCAAATCAAGGCAGCAAAGATTGAGACAGAGAGACTCATTGCTAGAGAGAGCAAAAATAACCCCAAAATATTCTTTAACTACATAAATAGTAAGAAACTAAAAAATGATAGTGTTGGCCCCTTAAAAATAGTCTGGGTGAAATGGTGGATGAGGATGAGGAAAATGCCAATATGCTAAATGACTTTTTTTCATCAGTATTTACAAAAGAAAATCCCATGGCAGCCAATATGACTAGTGATAAAAATTCCCAATTAACCCCTTCATGACCCAGCCTATTTTGGCCTTAATGACCTTGCCGTTTTTTGCAATTCTGACCAGTGTCCCTTTATGAGGTAATAACTCAGGAACGCTTCAACGGATCCTAGCGATTCTGAGATTGTTTTTTCATGACATATTGGGCTTCATGTTAGTGGTAAATTTAGGTCGATAATTTCTGAGTTTATTTGTGAAAAAAACGGAAATTTGGCAAAAAATTTGAAAATTTCGCAATTTTCACATTTTGAATTTTTATTCTGTTAAACCAGAGAGTTATGTGACACAAAATAGTTAATAAATAACGTTTCCCACATGTCTACTTTACATCAGCACAATTTTGGAAACAATTTTTTTTTTTGCTAGGAAGTTATAAGGGTTAAAATTTGACCAGTGCTTTCTCATTTTTACAACAAAATTTACAAAACCATTTTTTTTAGGGACCACCTCACATTTGAAGTCATTTTGAGGGTTCTATATGGCTGAAAATACCCAAAAGTGACACCATTCTAAAAACTGCACCCCTCAAGGTGCTCAAAACCACATTCAAGAAGTTTATTAACCCTTCAGGTGTTTCACAGCAGCAGAAGCAACATGGAAGGAAAAAATGAACATTTAACTTTTTAGTCACAAAAATGATCTTTTAGCAACAATTTTTTTATTTTCCCAGCGGTAAAAGGAGAAACTGGACCACGGACGTTGTTGTCCAATTTGTCCTGAGTACGCTGATACCTCATATGTGGGGGTAAACCACTGTTTGGGCGCACGGCAGGGCTCGGAAGGGAAGGAGCGCCATTTGACTTTTTGAATGAAAAATTGGCTCCAATCTTTAGCGGACACCATGTCACGTTTGGAGAGCCCCCGTGTGCCTAAACATTGGAGCTCCCCCACAAGTGACCCCATTTTGGAAACTAGACCCCCCAAGGAACTTATCTAGAAGCATAGTGAGCACTTTAAACCCCCAGGTGCTTCACAAATTGATCCGTAAAAATGAAAAAGTACTTTTTTTTCACAAAAAAATTATTTTAGTCTCAATTTTTTCATTTTCACATGGGCAACAGGATAAAATGGATCCTAAATTTTGTTGGGCAATTTCTCCTGAGTACACCAATACCTCACATGTGGGGGTAAACCACTGTTTGGGCACATGGTAAGGCTCGGAAGGGAAGGAGCGCCATTTGACTTTTTGAATGAAAAATTATCTCCATCGTTAGCGGACACCATGTCGCGTTTGGAAAGCCCCTGTGTGCCTAAACATTGGAGCTCCTCCACAAGTGACCCCATTTTGGAAACTAGACCCCCCAAGGAACTCATCTAGAGGCATAGTGAGCACTTTAAACCCCCAGGTGCTTCACAAATTGATCCGCAAAAATGAAAAAGTACTTTTTTTTCACACAAAATTTCTTTTAGCCTCAATTCTTTCATTTTTACATGGGCAACAGGATAAAATGGATCCTAAAATTTGTTGGGCAATTTCTCCTGAGTATGCCGATACCTCATATGTGGGGGTAAACCACTTTTTGGGTGCACGGCAAGGCTCGGAAGGGGAGGCGTGCCATTTGACTTTTTGAATGGAAAATTAGCTCCAATCGTTAGCGGACACCATGTCGCGTTTGGAGAGCCCCTGTGTGCCTAAACATTGGAGCTCCCCTACAAGTGACCCCATTTTGGAAACTAGACCCCCCAAGGAACTAATCTAGATGCATAGTGAGCACTTATAACCCCCAGGTGCTTCACAGAAGTTTATAACGCAGAGCCGTGAAAATAAAATTTTTCTTTCCTCAAAAATGATTTTTAGCCCAGAATTTTTTATTTTCCCAAGGGTAATAGGAGAAATTGGACCCCAAATTTTGTTGTCCAGTTTGTCCTGAGTACGGTGATACCCCATATGTGGGGGTAAACCACTGTTTGGGCGCACGGCAGGGCTCGGAAGGGAAGGCACGCCATTTGGCTTTTTGAATGGAAAATTAGCTCCAATCATTAGCGGACACCATGTCGCGTTTGGAGAGCCCCTGTGTGCCTAAACATTGGAGCTCCCGCACAAGTGACCCCATTTTGGAAACTAGACCTCCCAAGGAACTAATCTAGATGTGTGGTGAGCACTTTGAACCCCCAAGTGCTTCACAGAAGTTTATAACGCAGAGCCGTGAAAATAAAAAATGTGTTTCCTTTCCTCAAAAATATTTTTTAGCCCAGATTTTTTTTATTTTTGCAAGAGTAACAGGAGAAATTGGACCCCAAAAGTTGTTGTCCAGTTTCTCCTGAGTACGCTGATACCCCATATGTGGGGGTAAACCACTGTTTTGGCACACGTCGGGGTTCGGAAGGGAAGTAGTGACGTTTTGAAATGCAGACTTTGATGGAATGCTCTGCGGGCATCAGGTTGCGTTTGCAGAGCCCCTGATGTGCCTAAACAGTAGGAACTCCCCACAATTGACTCCATTTTGGAAACTAGACCCCCAACGGAACTTATCTAGATGTGTGGTGAGCACTTTGAACCCCCAAATGCTTCACAGAAGTTTATAACGCAGAGCCGTGAAAATAATAAATGTGTTTCCTTTCCTCAAAAATATTTTTTTAGCCCAGAATTTTTTATTTTTGCAAGAGTAACAGGAGAAATTGGACCCCAAAAGTTGTTGTCCAGTTTCTCCTGAGTACGCTGATACCCCATATGTGGGGGTAAACCACTGTTTGGGCACATGCCGGGGCTCGGAAGGGAAGTAGTGACGTTTTGGAATGCAGACTTTGATGGAATGGTCTGCGGGCATCATGTTACGTTTGCAGAGCCCCTGATATGCCTAAACAGTAGAAACCCCCCACAAGTGACCCCATTTTGGAAACTAGACCCCCCAAGGAACTTATCTCGATGTGTGGTGAGCACGTTCAACCCCCAAGTGCTTCACAGAAGTTTACAACGCAGAGCCGTGAAAATAAAAAATCATTTTTCTTTCCTCAAAAAAGATGTTTTAGCAAGCAATTTTTTATTTTCACAAGGGTAACAGGAGAACTTGGACCACAATATTTGTTGCCCAGTTTGTTGTGAGTATGCTGATACCCCATATGTGGGGGTAAACCACTGTTTGGGCGCACGTCAGGGCTCGGAAGGGAAGTAGTGACATTTGAAATGCAGACTTTGATGGAATGGTCTGCGGGCGTCACATTGCATTTGCAGAGCCCCTGATGTGCCTAAACAGTAGAAACACCCCACAAGTGACCCCATTTTGGAAACTAGACCCCCGAAGGAACTTATCTAGATGTGTGGAGAGCACTTTCAACCCCCAAGTGCTTCACAGAAGTTTATAACGCAGAGCCGTGAAAATAAAAAATAATTGTTCTTTCCTCAAAAATTATGTTTTAGCAAGTATTTTTTTATTTTTGCAAGGGTAACAGGAGAAATTGGACCCCAACAGTTGTTGCCCAGTTTGTCCTGAGTACGCTGGTACCCCAATTGTGGGGGTAAACCACTGTTTGGGCGCACGTCGGGGCTTGTAAGGGAGGGAGCACCATTTGACTTTTTGAAAGCAAGATTGGCTGGAATCAATGGTGGCGCCATGTTGCGTTTGGAGACCCCTGATGTGCCTAAACAGTGGAAACCCCTCAATTCTAACTTCAACACTAACCCCAACACACCCCTAATCCTAATCCCAACTGTAGCCATAACCCTAATCACAACCCTAACCACAACACACCCCTAACCACAACCCTAACCGCAACACACCCGTAACCCTAATTCCAACCCTAATCCTAACCCTAATCCCAACCGTAGCCCTAATCCCAACCCTAACCACAACTGTAACCCCAACACACCCCTAACCCTATCCGTAACCCTAACCACAAGCCTAATCTTAACCCTATTTCAAACCCTAGCCCTAATTCCAACCCTAACTCTAATTCCAACCCTAACCCTAAGGCTATGTGCCCACGTTGCGGATTCGTGTGAGATTTTTCCGCACGATTTTTGAAAAATCTGCAGGTAAAAGGCACTGCGTTTTACCTGCGGATTTACAGCAGATTTCCAGTGTTTTTTTGTGCGGATTTCACCTGCGGATTCCTATTGAGGAACAGGTGTAAAACGCTGCGGAATCTGCACAAAGAATTGACATGCTGCGGAAAATACAACGCAGCGTTTCTGCACGGAATTTTCCGCACCATGGGCACAGCGGATTTGGTTTTCCTTAGGTGTACATGGTACTGTAAACCTGATGGAAAACTGCTTCGAATTCGCAGCGGCCAATCCGCTGCGGATCCGCGGCCAATCCGCTGCGGATCCGCGGCCAATCCGCTGCCAATCCGCTGCGGATCCGCGGCCAATCCGCTGTCAATCCGCTGCGGATCCGCGGCCGATCCGCTGCGGATCTGCTGCCAATCCGCTGCCAATCCGCGGCCGATCCGCTGCCGATCCGCTGCCGATCCGCGGCCGATCCGCTGCCGATCCGCGGCCGATCCGCTGCGGATCCGCGGCCAATCCGCTGTGGATCCGCGGCCGATCCGCTGCCGATCCGCGGCCGATCCGCGGCCGATCCGCTGCGGATCCGCGGCCGATCCGCTCTGTGTGCACATGCCATAACCCTACCCCTAACCCTACCCGTAACCCTAACCCTACCCCTAACCCTACCCCTAGTTCTAACCCTAGTTCTAACCCTAACCCTAGTGGGAAAAAAAAAAAAAATTTCTTTATTTTATTATTGTCCCTATGGGGGTGATAAAGGGGGGGGGTATTTATTTTTTTTTTTATTTTGATCGCTGTGATAGAACCTACCACAGCGATCAAAATGTACCTGTAAGGAATCTGCCGACTGGCAGATTCGGCGGGCGCACTGAGCATGCGCCCGCCATTTTCCAAGATGGCGGCGCCCAGCGAGGAGACGGCCGGACACCGGGAGGATCGGTAAGTATGAAGGGGTGGTGGGGGGGTGGATCGGAGCACGGGGGGGGGAACGGAGCACAGGGGGGGTGGGTCTGAGCAAGGAGGGAGCGGACAGGAGGACGGGGGAGCCGGCAGGCGGACGGAGGGGACTGGACCCCATAACGGAGGACGGGGGGGGCGATCGGTGGGCGTGGGGGGGGGCACTTCAGTATTTCCAGCCATGGCCGATGATATTGCAGCATCGGCCATGGCTGGATTGTAATATTTCACCAGTTTTTTAGGTGAAATATTACAAATCGCTCTGATTGGCAGTTTCACTTTCAACAGCCAATCAGAGCGATCGTAGCCACGGGGGGGTGAAGCCACCCCCCTGGGCTGAAGTACCACTCCCCCTCTCCCTGCAGATCGGGTAAAATAGGAGTTAACCCCTTCACCCGATCTGCAGGGACGCGATCATTCCATGACGCCACATAGGCGTCATGGGTCGGATTGGCACGGGTTTTCATGACGCCTACGTGGCGTCATGGGTCGGGAAGGGGTTAAATGTTACCTGCTTAACCCAGCATGAAGTACGGCGGCATCCTAAAATCACAAAAATTGACAAATCTCCGGGCCCGGATGGGATACACCCCCGAGTACTGCAGGAATTAAGTACAGTCATTGATAGACCATTATTTTTAATCTTTAAAGAGTCCATAATAACAGGGTCTGTACCACAGGACTGGCGTATAGCAACTGTGGTGCCAATATTCAAAAAGGGGACAAAAACTAAACTTGGAAATTATAGGCCAGTAAGCTTAACCTCTACTGTGGGTAAAATCCTGGAGGGCATTCTAAGGGATGCTATACTGGAGTATCTGAAGAGGAATAACCTCATGACCCAGTATCAGCACGGGTTTACTAGGGACCAATCATGTTAGACTAATTTGATCAGCTTCTATGAAGAGGTAAGTTCCGGACTGGACCAAGGGAACCCAGTAGATGTAGTGTATATGGACTTTTCAAAAGCTTTTGATACGGTGCCACACAAAAGGTTGTTACATAAAATGAGAATAATGGGGATAGGGGAAAATATGTGCAAGTGGGTTGAGAGCTGGCTCAGGGATAGGAAACAAAGGGTGGTTATTAATGGCGTACACTCGGACTGGGTCGCGGTTAGTAGTGGGGTACCACAGGGGTCAGTATTGGGCCCTCTTCTTTTTAACATATTTATTAATGACCTTGTAGGGGGCATTCAGAGTAGAATTTCAATATTTGCAGATGACACTAAACTCTGCAGGGTAATCAATACAGAGGAGGACAATTTTATATTACAGGATGATTTGTGTAAACTAGAAGCTTGGGCTGATAAATGGCAAATGAGCTTTAATGGGGATAAATGTAAGGTCATGCACTTGGGTAGAAGTAATAAGATGTATAACTATGTGCTTAATTCTAAAATTGTGGGCAAAACCGTCAATGAAAAAGACCTGGGTGTATGGGTGGATGACAAACCCATATTCAGTGGCCAGTGTCAGGCAGCTGCTACTAAGGCAAATAAAATAATCGGATGCATTAAAAGAGGCATAGATGCTCATGAGGAGAACATAATTTTACCTCTATACAAGTCACTAGTTCGACCACACTTAGAATACTGTGCACAGTTCTGGTCTCCGGTGTATAAGAAAGACATAGCTGAACTAGAGCGGGTGCAGAGAAGAGCGACCAAGGTTATTAGAGAACTGGGGTGTCTGCCATACCAAGATAGGTTATTACACTTGGCGCTATTTAGTTTGGAAAAATGAAGGCTAAGGGGTGATCTTATGTTAATGTATAAATATATGAGGGGACAGTACAAAGACCTTTCTGATGATCTTTTTAATCATAGACCGGTGACAGGGACAAGGGGGCATCCTCTACGTCTGGAGGAAAAAAGGTTTAAGCATAATAACAGACGCGGATTCTTTACTGTAAGAGCAGTGAGACTATGGAACTCTCTGCCGTATGATGTTGTAATGAGTGATTCATTACTTAAATTTAAGAGGGGACTGGATAAGTTTCTGGAAAAGTATAATGTTACAGGGTATATATATTAGATTCCTTGATAAGGCGGTGATCCAGGGAACTAGTCTGATTGCCGTATGTGGGGTTGGGAAGGAATTTTTTTTCCCATGGTGGAGCTTACTGTTTGCCACATGGGTTTTTTTTGCCTTCCCCTGGATCAACATGTTAGGGCATGTTAGGTTAGGCTATGGGTTGAACTAGATGGACTTAAAGTCTTCCTTCAACCTTAATAACTATGTAACTATGTAAATATACGGTGTCCAACCATAACATATGCCCGACATGGTAGACCTAAGAACGCGTACAACAGGAGAGCATGTCTCACTTTGCACTGGAGAGCCCACTGAATGCACCCCGACTCGCGTTTCGCCTCTGTCAGCCTCGCTTTCTCAAGGGGAGGTATGGTTTCGGTTGGCTACCGGACCTTTAGTATCTATAGGGACCCATCATGTGATCGTCACCAGACTCCACTGGATCCTAGCTGTGTAGGTATGGCGCATGCGCGCACCTCCGTCCGGGTTAACCCACCCCTGCCCTGATGTACCCGACCACACACGCGAGTGGGCACCCGCAGGTCCCAGTCGCACACTCAGTAAGATGGTGCCGGACAGGGGGGGACAACCCCAGACAGCCAGCACGCCCACGCGCACCACAACCCTTAAAGGTAACAAAATATATATATCCCACTTATTTATAACAGAACATTAGCAATGCAATAAAGGGATCATCCAATCAATAAAGAATAAAGGATCAAAAGTGGATTCCATCCCAGATCTGACGAACAGGGTTGAATCATTCCTCTTCACATGTCATCAATCTTTACATGCATTTTTGGAGGCAAAGAAAGCCACAATGGCTAATATTATCCAAAAGAAACCTGTATATTATATATAACAAAAGCATAAATGTTAAAACCAAGCAGACATAAACAGTTAAAATGCAAGTGAAGAGAATCATTTCAAGGGCCGGAGATTAAATAACCTTACAAAAAGGGGCCAAAGTTCAGGGATTCATTTAGGCCAGCAGGTTTCACAGTTGCCAATGTCATCATGATCCATTTTAATTCCCGTTGCACTAAGAGTTTTTTTACATTCCCCCCAATTCCAATGTGTACAACATCTATGTCTCTGACCTTAAAGTCCTTTGGATTGTAGTTGTGGACCATCCTGAAGTGTCTTGGGATGGTCTTGAGAGTCAACACATCCTCCACTCACTTGGCTGCGCCAATGTCCCATACGTGTTCTCTCACACGTACCCTCAAATCACGTGACGTTAATCCTATCTATATAAGGGGACAACTACATGTCGCATAATAGATCACATTGTTCATATTACAAGAGATATATTCTCTAATATCAAATTCTTTGTGATCCACTGAACTGAACGTAGATGTTTGAAGAATGTTGGCGCAAGCCAAGCGGTGGCCACACTTAAAAAAAACCCTTCCTAGGTTTAGTACTACCAAAATAGTTTAGACTAGGTGCTACATAATGACTTGTTGTTAACAGGTCCCTAAGGTTTTTTTTATCTACGGGGAGTCATCAATGGTCTGTCTGTCAGAAAAGGTCCCAGAGAGGGCTCAGCACCAAGAACAGGCCAATGTTTGGTCAGAATGGTCCGCATACTGTCCCACTCATGATTAAATACGGAAATAAACCGTATCCTCTCATCCTTCTTCTCCTTTTTAGTTTTATGGTATAACAGCGAATCCCAAGACATCGACCTAGCCTTATTATACCCATTTTGTATACATCTCTGACTATAGCCCCGTTGTTTGAATCTTTCCTTTTCAGGACATTTCCAGGACATCCAGAGTGTCATTTACATAAGAGGGTAAAGTTTCCACCAAGGTCTTCAAGTAATAATCAATGAACTTACATATAGGGTCACATAGACCTTCTATCCCTGACACAATCGGACGTGCCGGTGGGTTGACGGTGTCCTTGTGTATTTTGGGGAGTAAATAAAATGTTGGTATCTTGGGGAACAATACCGTTAGCCCGTCAAGAGTTTTCTTATTGATGATCCCCAAATCAAACGCTCTCATTAAGATTTTCTGGAGCTGTGCCGAGAAGGACAACATCGGGCTATAACTTAACTTAGTGTAAACATCATTGTCCCGTAGCTGGCGAAACGCTTCCCGCTCATATTTGACAATTGGCCAGACCACGATGTTCCCCCTCTTGTCAGCTGCTTTAAATACGACATCATCGAAAGATTTTAATTGACGGATGCAATCCCTTTGTTTATGGGTAAAATTATTGTAACGGCGGTGTGTAGATAGTTTTTTTAAGATCTTCTGACACCAATTTAGTGAATACTTCCACCGCCGGGCAAAGCAGCAAGGGGGGGAACTTCGTTGATCTGGGGAGGATAGATTTGGGGAACCCACCTTCGTTATTCGGAATTTGTTCCTCAAGTAGTTCCTCCAATATCTGAATGGTGTCTCTCTCAGCCGCATTCTAACCTTCTAGGTCATTGCCTCCCTTGCAATGTAATTTTTTCAAAATTAATTTACGTAAAAACAAATGGAGGTCTTTTAACGCTGTAAAATAATTAAAGCTGTTAGTTGGAGAAAAAGACAGGCCTTTACTTAATACCTCTAATTGTGTGTCAGTCAGCTCGTGATTAGATAATAATAATAATAATAATAATAATTTTATTTATATAGCGCCAACATATTCCGCAGCGCTTTACAACTTATAGAGGGGACTTATACAGACAACAGACATTACAGCATAACAGAAATCACAGTTCAAACCAGATACCAGGAGGAATGAGGGCCCTGCTGCTCGCAAGCTTACAATCTATGAGGAAAAGGGGAGACACAAGAGGTGGATGGTAACAATTGCTTTAGTTATTTGGACCAGCCATAGTGTAAGGCTCGGGTGTTCATGTAAAGCTGCATGAACCAGTTAACTGCCTAAGTATGTAACAGTACAGACACAGAGGCTATTAACTGCATAAAGTGTATGAGAACATGATGGAGGAACGTAATTATGTTGTTGTTTTTTATTAATAGGCCACACAGGGATAATTAGGTTAATGCGTTGAGGCGGTAGGCCAATCTGAACAAATGAGTTTTTAGTGCACGCTTAAAACTGTGGGGATTGGGGATTAATTGTATTAACCTAGGTAGTGCATTCCAAAGAATCGGCGCCGCACGTGTAAAGTCTTGGAGACGGGAGTGGGAGGTTCTGATTATTGAGGATGCTAACCTGAGGTCATTAGCAGAGCGGAGGGCACGGGTAGGTTGGTAGACTGAGACCAGAGAGGAGATGTAGGGTGGTGCTGAGCCATGGAGTGCTTTGTGGATGAGGGTAGTAGTTTTGTACTGGATTCTGGATTGGATGGGTAGCCAGTGTAATGACTGGCACAAGGTAGAGGCATCGGTGTAACGGTTGGCGAGGAATATGATCCTGGCAGCAGCATTCAGGACAGATTGGAGCGGGGAGAGTCTGGTAAAAGGTAGGCCAATTAGTAGAGAGTTACAATAGTCCAGACGAGAATGAATAAGTGAGACAGTAAGAGTTTTTGCAGAGTCGAAAGTAAGAAAAGGGCGAATTCTGGAAATGTTTTTGAGATGCAGATAAGAAGAGCGAGCCAGTGATCGGATGTGGGGGGTGAATGAAAGCTCGGAATCAAGGATGACTCCAAGGCAGCGGGCATGTTGCTTTGGAGTAATGGTGGAACCGCACACAGAGATGGCAATGTCGGGCAAAGGTAGGTTTGTAGAGGGAGAGAACACGAGGAGTTCAGTTTTTGACAGGTTCAGTTTCAGATAGAGGGAGGACATGATGTTAGAGACAGCGGTAAGACAATCACTGGTGTTTTCTAAAAAGGTCGGCGTGATAACAGGAGAAGAGGTATATAATTGGGTGTCGTCAGCATAGAGATGGTACTGGAAACCAAATCTACTGATTGTTTGTCCAATAGGGGCAGTATACAAAGAGAAGAGGAGGGGGCCTAGGACTGATCCTTGAGGAACCCCAACAGTAAGGGGAAGGTGAGAGGAGGAGGAACCAGCAAAACAAACAGTGAAGGATCGGCCAGAGAGATAGGAGGAGAACCAAGAGAGAACGGTGTCCTTGAGGCCGATGGAGCGGAGCATAGTGAGGAGGAGCTGATGATCCACAGTGTCGAATGCTGCGGAGAGATCCAAGAGAATTAGCATGGAATAGTGACCATTAGATTTAGCTGTTAGTAGGTCATTAGAGACTTTAGTGAGGGCAGTTTCAGTAGAGTGTAAAGAGCGGAAGCCAGATTGAAGAGGGTCGAGAAGAGAATTATCTGAGAGATAGCGGGTAAGACGGGAGTGGACCAGGCGTTCCAGGAGTTTAGAGATGAAGGGAAGATTAGAGACAGGTCTATAATTAGCGGCACAATTTTGATCGAGGGAGGGCTTTTTAAGTAGTGGATGTATGATGGCATGCTTAAATGAGGAGGGAAAAATACCGGAAGTGAGGGAAAGGTTGAATATTTTTGTTAGGTGAGAGGTGACAGCCG
Organism: Ranitomeya variabilis; assembly: GCF_051348905.1. Taxonomy (NCBI): domain Eukaryota; kingdom Metazoa; phylum Chordata; class Amphibia; order Anura; family Dendrobatidae; genus Ranitomeya; species Ranitomeya variabilis. The sequence continues at coordinate 252,328,054 of NC_135237.1, read as the reverse complement.
GGGAAAGGGACTGGAGGAGATGCGACGGAATGGGGTCGCTGGTGCAAGTGGTCGGGCGAGAAGATGCAAGGAGCCTGCTTTCTTCTTCTTCTGTAACTGGTTCAAAGTCAGAGAGTGAACTAGATGCAGTGGGGGAGGGAGGACAGTGCTTGGTATGAAGAGATTGGGAAATGATTTCCTGTCGAATGTGGTCAATTTTTTCTTTGAAGTAATTGGCCAGATCGTCAGCGTGGAGATCTGTGGTTGGGGCCTGCTCTCTTGGGTTGAGTAGGGACCGGAAAGTGTCAAAGAGACGTTTAGGGTTATTGGACAGCGAGGTGATGAGGGTGTTGAAATAGGTTTGTTTGGAGAGGTGAAGGGCAGAGTTGTATGTTTTTAACATGAACTTATAATGGATGAAATCTTCGGGCAGATTAGATTTTCTCCACAGACGTTCGGCGCACCTGGAGCACCGCTGCAGGAAACGTGTTTGCAGCGTGTGCCACGGTTGTCGCCGTCTGTGCCGAGTTGTTCTATGTATAGGAGGTGCAGCTTCTTCCAGGGCACTTTGCAGGGTTTCATTGTAATGCTTCAGAGCAGAATCAGGACAAGAGATGGAGGAGATTGGGGCCAATGAAGACTGCAAGTTCTTCATAAGTTTCTGGGTGTTAATGGCCTGTATGTTTCTACATGTTTCTGTGTGGAAAGTGGGGATGACCTGAGCGGGATGGCAGTTCTTGATAGAGAATGAAAGAAGGTTGTGGTCAGAGAGCGGGAGAGGGGAGTTTGTGAAATCATCCAGTGAGCAAAGCCGGGAGAAGACCAAGTCAAGGGAGTTTCCATCTTCATGTGTTGGAGAGTTAGTATGCTGCGAGAGGCCGAAAGAGGAGGTTAGAGATAAAAGGTGAGAAGCAGATGGGGAGAGGGGAGAAGCAATTGGGATATTGAAATCACCCATGATGAGGGTGGGGGTGTTATAAGAGAGAAAGTGTGGAAGCCAGGTGGCAAAATGATCCAGGAACTGGTGAGAGGGGCCGGGAGGACGATACACCACCGCCACTCGCATGGAGAAGGGGACGTAGAATCTGACAGCATGGACCTCAAAGGAAGGGAATACAAGTGAGGGTACTTGGGGGATAACTTGGAAGGTACATTTGGGTGAAAGGAGCAGACCAACGCCTCCACCTGCTCTGTTGTCTGATCTTGGGGTATGAGAAAAGTGTAGTCCACCAAATGAGAGAGCAGCAGCAGCGGTGGTGTCTGACTGCTGGATCCAGGTTTCAGTAAGAGCCAGGAGATTAAGAGAGTTAGAAAGGAAGAAGTCATGAATGAAGGAGAGTTTATTACACACAGAGCGAGAATTCCAAAGAGCACAATTGAAAGAGACAGAAGGCATGCATGGAATATTAATAAGGTTAGAGGGGTTTCTGGGTGTAGCAGTTGGGAGGTTTGACTGGCTATAACATGGGGGGCCGGGGTTCGGAGAGATGTCTCCAGCAACTAGGAGAAGGAGGATAGAAAGAGTGAGCAGATGGTTAAGTGATTTGTGAGAGCGTCTCTTGTGTTGGATGGTGGGACTGAATGGATCTGTACTGTTAAGCAATGTGAACAGAGCATGAGTGCTATACATAGGAGAGGCCAGGACAGAGGGGCCAATATGGATGGAGTGTAAAGAGTTGATGCAAGGGCGGTGATTGTGTGTGAAAGCAGCAGCCATGATATAGATTATACAAATACATATGGTGAGTATTTGCTGTGTGCCAACTGAATAGGGAATAGATTTTGATTGTCTTACCTGTCTCCTGCCCTGTCTAACTGCCATGTTATAACTGCTGAATACTTAGAAAAAAAAGTACTTTGAAAAAAAAATGTACACGAATAATAGTGCACGAATGCCCCCTGCATGAATGCTTCCCCAAGCTATATCTACATTTATAGGTGGCCAGCTCTTAGATCTCACTTTTTTTTTTTTTTTTTTGGTCTTCCCCCCTCTCGTTACCAATCAATCTAACTCAATTGAGACAGCAGGGCACAATAAATGTAGTGATCAGATAAACAAATGTCCAGGTCTACATGGATCATAAACCCCTTTGAAAAACAGTTATGCGAACTCTTGGCATAAGGACAAGCAGAAGAGAATTAAATATCTAGAAACAAAAACAATTGCATAACAAGCTGGCTAACAAATATAGATATAAGCAGGAATCAATGCCGAAGGTAGAAGGACTCTGATACCATTCAAGCTTGCTTGCTGTCAGGGAATGGAGCAATAGACATGCAGGATATTTCAGTTCAAAGAATGAATGATATGTTACCATTCAAGCTTGCTTGCTGTCAGGGAATGGAGCAATAGACATGCAGGATATTTCAGTTCAAAGAATGAATGATATGTTACCATTCAAGCTTGCTTGCTGTCAGGGAATGGATTAGATAGATTGATCACCTGTAGCCCTCCCTGGGACCTGTTCTCTGTTTGCCATCGATTCCTTTTTTAGCATTTTGTCTGGTGTTCATTTTTTTTAGAATTATCATTCGTTGAAGCACCATCATTTTCCATCTCAGATTGATTCTTTTTCCTAGACTGCTGCACATCGGCTTTCATTGATCTTACCGAAATAGACCGTGATCGTGATTGGGAATCATTTCTATAATAAGGGCGTGATCTCTCATTTAAATTTCTCCATTTCTACATCCTGTTCAGCTGTTTGTCATTTACATCCCGTTGGAATTTTTTTTATTTAGTTTGCTGTATTTCACCAGCCCATTTTTGTACTTCATCTTGTATCTCTACATTGTATTTTTTTAAAGCCTCAGTCGACATGCCCTTTTTAATGGTAGTTTGTAACTCTTCCATTTCCCCTTCAATGGCTCGTAATGACTCTGCGTTCATCTCCTTCAATATTTCCATGAAGCCAAATGAGCACGTGTTAGCATGTCTTTCCCATTAATCCAGTATCCCTGGATTTTCCACAGGGAAGGAAGGGAACACTTGCACTATTAATCCCCTTGGGATCAGCCCCTTCTGTAGATATTTATATAGAAAGTCTTTGTCGATAGGGGGACCATCTTGGTGACCGTGGATGTCGAGACGCTGTATACCTGCATAAACCATGAAGATGGTCTGCAGGCGGTCCGCTTCATCCTGGAGGCCTTCAACCTGGACAGCCCTCTTTGTAAGCTCATCCTTGAACTGCTTCGCTTTGTCCTAACCCATAATTTTTTTAATTTAAAGGACCAATTTTACCAACAGAAGTGCGGCGCGGCCATGGGTGCGGCCTGTGCCCCCCCCCCCGTGTACGCCAACCTCTCTCTAGGGTACTGGGAGAGGTTGGTGTTTGGTGAGTCGGGGGCGGGGGCCGCTGACCGTATGCTGTGCTGGTTGCGCTATATTGATGATGTTTTATTGTTTTGGTGAGGGACGGTGCGGCAGTTGGATGATTTTATGGCTGTAGTAAATACTAATATTTTTAACATCAAATTAACGTATAGACATGATTCAACGAATATGGACTTTTTAGACATCAGCCTGGAGGTGGTCTCTTCTTCTACCATTCAGACTGATGTCTTTCGCAAAACAACATCAGTTAATGCCTTGATACATGCTAAGTCAGAACACAGCCATTCCACTGTGAGGGCCGTCCCGGTTGGACAGTTCTTGAGGGTGAGGCGAATCTGCTCGACAGATCAAAAATTTGAAACCCAGGCTTTAGACCTAAAGGAGAGATTCAAACAGCGGGGCTATAGTCAGAGATGTATACAAAATGGGTATAATAAGGCTAGGTCGGTGTCTCGGGATTCGCTGTTATACCATAAAACTAAAAAGGAGAAGAAGAATGAGAGAATATGGTTTATTTCCATATTTAATCATGAGTGGGACAGTATGCGGACCATTCTGAACCAAACATTGGCCTGTTCTTGCTGCTGACCCCTCTCTGGGACCTTTTCTGATAGACAGACCATTGATGACTGCCCGTAGATCAAAAAATCTTAGAGACCTGTTAACAACAAGTCACTATGAAGCACCTAGTGTAAACTATTTTGGTAGTACTAAACCTAGGAAGAGTTTTTTTAAATGTGGCCACTGCTTGGCTTGCGCCAACATTCTTCAAACATCTATGTTCAGTTCAGTGGATCAGAAAGAATTTGATATTAGAGAATATATCTCTTGCAATAAGAACAATGTGATCTATTATGCGACATGTAGTTGTCCCCTTATACAGTTATATGAAAAAGTTTGGGCACCCCTATTAATCTTAAGCTTAGTGTTTTATAAAAATTGTTTTTTTTGCAACAGCTATTTCAGTTTAATACATCTAATAACTGTTGGACACAGTAATGTTTCTGCCTTGAAATGAGGTTTATTGTAGTAACAGAAAATGTGCAATCTGCATTCAAACAAAATTTGAATTGTACGTGGCGGCGGGGGGAGCTTCTGTGGTGTAGAAACAGCGCGTGTCTCACTGCTGGAAATTTTTAATTCATCTAAAAGCTTCCTAGTAGTGGGATTACCCACAACCGTAGAAGGTATATTTAGCTCGGCCATAGCCTGCATAAATGAATCCCAACCCGCTGGTAAATTTCTGCCGGTCAGAGCATGACTCTGTGTTGTACTACGTACCAAATCCAGTAAGTTAGACCCTGGTATTACGGATCCTTTGAAAATAAATTTACTCTTCATTATTCCAGGCTGTAACATTTTTATTCTGCAGTAACCAGTTTAGTAAAAATTCAGCATTCTTTTTATATCTTTGGTTTATATGGCTGACAATTTCAGCGATCTCTTGATTTTTATCAGAGTCAGTATTTGGCAATTGTTGCTGACCAGGATCAGGAGTGCTAACGAGATTTAAAGCCATTACTTCTTTTGAGCTGTGCCTCGTATGTACCAAGTAGCGCTGTAGCACAGAGCTATACATTATCACATTATCACATCATCGGGAATTGTCATGTCGGACGCTGTTCAGACCAGGTCGTCCGACAGACAGCGGTAATTCCGCTTTTGACCACTATTTACTCATTGGCGTCTGCTAGATTTTGTCTAGCTGTTCCGGGGTTAATTTACCTGATCCTCGGATTGGAAGCTGGGCCATTTCCATGGCCTTTAAATAGTTCTCCTGATCATTGGGCGTCGCCGATTATAGCTTCTGTCTTGCGTTGTTATCTCGGTCTGTAGTGGAGAGCTGGTGGTTGGAGATTCGTTGCTGGTGGTGTATATTCCTTCGTCTTATTTACTCCTTCCTATATTTGTGTTTATTTTGCCCTGCACATTTATAGTGTATTCCTGAGTGTCTTCGGCGTGGTGTATATTTTCCTTTACCCTTGTCTGTGCTAACTGTGGGTATTTAAGTATTACCTCTTCACTGGGTGGTGGGTGGAGGTTTCAGCCTAGGGCTGAGCTCAGGAGTTAGGGTGAGGTTCGAGGCCTGAACATGCACACCATCAGTGTAAACTTCAGGTAGAGGGTCAGTCAGGATTTCCCTAGTCTTAGGGAAATTGCAGGAGCCTGGGTTTTTAGCTCTCGCTCACCAAGTCTCTCCCTGACAATATAATCGGCCCAACAACAACAAAAAAAAGGGGTTTCTTTTTTTTGTTTTGTCATGGATCCCATGACTTCCATAACCCGCCAGTTGGAGGCGCTGTCCCTACAGGTCCCTGAGTTGAGGGGGGCAGTGTGCAGCAACAGGGACTAGCAGTGTCCAAAGTGCAAGCTGGAGTGACTGGAAGAGTTACTGAGTAGTGTTGAGCATTCCGATACCGCAAGTATCGGGTATCGGCCGATACTTGCGGTATCGGAATTCCGATACCGGGATTCCGATACTTGCCGCGTATCGGATACCGGAATCGGAAGTTCACAGATTCAAACTGCACAAATTCATCCAATGAGAATGATTCCAAGTGTGGGCACATCCTGTTCAGCATGGAGGGCATGAAACTACTGGCATGGCTGTGATTGGCTGCTGAAATGATGTCATGATGCAGTTTAAAAGTCGCTGGCGCCATTTTGCGATCACTCTGCTGTGAATTCAGTTAGTGACAGGACGCTGTTTGCTGACTGAGGGACAGTTTAGAGATAGCGATTTGCTTCTTTGTGCTTTCCAAAGGCTAATTTAGCAACCGCTGTGTTCACCTACTATTCACTTTGCTTTTGCCTTGTAGCGCTGTTTTCACAGCGATCTGCAAGGTCTGTGTGTGTGTGTGTGAGTGCAGCCCACTCTCTAGTCTGAGTGCAGCCACATAGGCCATCCATAGCTGGTTGTATTCAGTTCAGGGAGGGTGGTTCATTGCCTCATACTGTTCTTTTTTTTTTTTTTTCCAAGTAATGTAGTCTGCTGCTAATTTTTTCAAAAAAATCCTATTAGTGTCTTTCCACCCGTCTCCAGCTAATTTGTGGAAAAACACTACATAGGATAACGTAGAGGACGGTTTTTGGGCCTTGCAGCGCCGTTTACGGCTGTCTGCACGATCTCCGTGTGACTGCAGCTCGCCCTGTAGTCTGTGAGCAGCCATAGCCTGGTTGTCTCCAGCTCAGGGTTCTTCACTGCGTCATACCGCAAAATCAATTTTCATTTTGTTTTAAGTAGTGCAGGCTGCTGCACATTTTTTCAAAAAATTCCTATTAGTGTCTTTCCACCCGTCTCCAGCTAATTTGTGGAAAAACACTACATAGGATAACGTAGAGGAGGGTTTTTGGGCCTTGCAGCGCCGTTTACGGCTGTCTGCACGGTCTCCGTGTGACTGCAGCTCGCCCTGTAGTCTGTGAGCAGCCATAGCCTGGTTGTCTCCAGCTCAGGGTTCTTCACTGCATCATACCGCAAAATCAATTTTCATTTTGTTTTAAGTAGTGCAGGCTGCTGCACATTTTTTCAAAAAATTCCTATTCGTGTCTTTCCACCCGTCTCCAGCTAACTTGTGGAAAAACACTACATAGGATAACGTAGAGGAGGGTTTTTGGGCCTTGCAGCGCCGTTTACGTCTGTCTGCACGGTCTCCGTGTGACTGCAGCTCTATCTGTTGTCAGTTCAGCCCCCAAAAAATAAATAAATAATAAAGTTCACCAAACACACCAGTGACACCACTTTACATTTGTGTAGGCCACATTAGCTCATATTAAAGTCTAGTCCACACTTTAGAAAATTAGTGTTTCTTATACCTGTTAGGAGGAGTTGTTCAGGAATAAGCACACAAATCCGTTAGTACTTTTCTGCTTATCTTTATCAGTCAACCAAAATGAAGAAGGCAGTGAGTAAGGCACGTGGGCGTGGGCATGGGCGCGGAGCAGGGAGGGGACGTGGGGATTCTGTGCCTGCTGCGGGCACCGGTGACTCATCAGCACCCACTTTCACCAGGGAACAGTCATTCATGCGCAGCTTTGTCGCAGAGCGCCGTACACCGCTGCTGCGTGAAGAACAAATTGAAGCCGTTGTCGGATGGATGGCAGCTAATGCATCAACTTCAATTAGTGCCACATCCTCTCAGAAACAGAGCACTGGAGAGCAGCCATCTGTCTCTTCACCACCTGCCAAATTGCCCAGGCAGACAGAGAGCCCAGGACAGGAGCCGTCTCTACTTCTGTTCTCTGAATCTCTTGGCTTGGAAACAGGGGGCCAGCCAAGCAGCATTGGAGAAATGGAAGAAGAGGCAGGGTGCAGTGATGCCCAACAGCTTTTTCTCTCTTCCTCTGAAGAGGCGGGTGGGCCAGTGGCTCCGTTCACCACATCGCAGGCCGCATCAGCTGATGATGACACTCAGGTGCCACTTACTGGTGCGTGCTCTGCTGCTGAGACTACCCAGGAGGAGCAGTTGGGGGCAGAGGGTAGTGTAGATGATGAGGTCCTTGACCCATCTTGGCGTGAGGGACAGGAAGGTGGTGGGAGCAGCTCTGAGGAAGAGATTCCCCGTACGGCCCAAAGAGGGAGAGGGAGGGGGAAGACTGCGGATCCTGCAGCCTCCGCTTTGGCACCCGTTAGGAGCATGTCTCTTCCAGAAGCCAAAAAGGGCGCTCCCAAGACTTGCAGTGCCTGGTCCTTTTTTGACACAGTTGCAGATGACATTTGCTATGTCAAATGCAAGGTGTGTCATCACAAAGTCAAAAGAGGGAAAAATGTCAGCAACCTCAATACCTCCAACATGTGGAAACATGTGCGCACCAGGCACCCGGCGGAGTTAGAAAAACACACTGAAGAGCTAGGCCAACCAACAGCGGCAGCTACCACCTCTTCAGCTCGTGTTGCCTCTTCCTCCAGCTCACACGCAGCAGGTTCGGCTTCCTCCCAGGATCGCCGTGGAAGAACCTCTGGCCCTGTTGTCCAGAGACCCGCTGTAATTCCACCCGCAGCACCACTTTCCCAGTCATCCACACACTCCCAGCCCAGTCTACAGCCATCGGTAGTACAGGCATGGGAAAAAAGGCGGCCTTTCTCATCAAACCACCCACGAGCACAGGCTCTGACTGCAGGCATTGCCAAACTTCTGTCACTGGAAATGCTGTCATTCAGGCTGGTGGAGACTGACAGCTTCCGTGACTTGATGTCATTGGCAGTCCCACAGTACAATGTGCCCAGCCGCTTTTACTTCAGCAGGCAAGCCGTCCCTGCCCTGCACAAGCATGTGGAGGGACACATAAAACACACGCTACTGAACGCCGTCAGTAGCAAGGTCCACCTCACCACCGATGCGTGGACCAGTCAACATGGACAGGGGCGATACCTTTCCCTCACTGCCCATTGGGTTAATGTCGTTGAGCCGGGTACAGACCGTGCGAGTGGCGCAGGACGTGTCCTGCCCACTCCAAGGATTGCAGGAATCCATTCTGTACGCATTGACTCCTCCTCTTACACCAGTTCCTCAGAATCATCGCTGCAGGAGCCGTCACAGTCCACCTCCACATGGACCCGTGATGAACGTGTACCTGTTACGACCGACATGAGCACAGCCGTGGCCAAACGTCAACAGGCCGTCTTGAAATTAATTTATTTGGGGAATCGAAGCCACACAGCGCAGGAGCTCTGGAATGCCATCAAGCAGGAGAGCGATGTGTGGTTTGTGCAAGCGAATCTCCAGCCAGGCATGGTAGTGTGTGATAATGGCTGAAATCTGGTGGCAGCTCTGGGCCTCGGCAACCTCACTCACATCCCATGTCTGGCACATGTGCTCAATTTGGTCGTGCAGAGTTTTTTGAGGGACTATCCGGATCTTGATGCACTGCTGCACAAGGTCCGCCTAGAGTGTGCTCACTTGCGGCGTTCCAGCACGGCAAAAGCGCGCATTGCGGCTCTGCAGCGCCGACACCGCCTGCCGGAACATCGCATCATATGTGACCTACCTACCAGGTGGAATTCCACGTTACATATGTTGGAGCGGTTGTGTGAGCAGCAGCAAGCTGTAATGGAGTACCAGCTGCTTCAGGCGCAAAGAAGTCGCACTCAGCGCCGTACAGACTTCACAACCACAGAGTGGGCCACTATGAATGACGTCTGCCGGGTTTTGCATCCCTTTGATTATTCCACGCGGATGGCGAGTGCAGATGATGCACTAGTCAGCATGACTGTCCCCCTTATCTGCCTGCTTGAAAAATCACTGCAAGCGCTAAGGGATGATGTTGTGGAAGAGGTGGAGGATGAGGATTCAGCATTTCCATCATCTTCTGGACAGTCAGCGCCACGTGGTTCCTCACAAACGCGTAGGCAGGGGACAGTTTGTGAGGAGGATGAGGAGGAGTCAATGGAGGAGGAAGACATCCGCCCAGAGGAGGGAGTTACACAATTGTCCAGTACTCAGTGTGTACAGCGAGGGTGGGGTGATGACGAGCGGGCAGAGATCACGCCTCCAGCAGGGGACAGCGTTTCTTGGGCAGTTGGCAGTCTGCAGCACATGGTGGATTACATGCTGCAGTGCCTGAGAAACGACCGCCGCATCGCCCACATTCTCAACATGTCTGATTATTGGGTGTTCACCCTCCTCGATCCTCGCTACCGGGACAACGTAGAAAGCCTCATCACACCGTTGAACCGGGAGCGAAAGATGCGGGAGTACCAAGACACACTGGTGAATTCCATCATCTTCTCCATTCCAACTGAGAGAAGTGCTGCTAGTGCATTCCAAAGCAGCTCAGTGCGTCCAGGCAGTGGTGGAGGCTCTGCACAAAGAGGGAGCAGAAGCAGTGCCTCTGCCCAAGGCAAGACCAGTATGGCCCAACTGTGGCACAGTTTTCTGTGCCCGCCACAAAAGTCTACACCATCACAGACGGCTCCAGTCAGCAGGAGGCAACGGTTCCGTCAGATGGTGACAGACTACATGTCTTGCCCTCTTGCTGTACTCCCAGACGGCTCTTCACCTTTCAAGTTTTGGGTCTCAAAGCTGGATACATGGCCAGAGCTAAGCCAGTATGCATTGGAGGTGCTGTCTTGCCCTGCGGCCAGTGTATTGTCGGAACGTGTCTTTAGTGCTGCAGGTGGTGTACTAACTGACCGTCGCATGCGACTATCCTCCGATAACGTTGACCGGCTTACTTTCCTGAAAATGAACAAGGCCTGGATCTCGCAGGAATTTGCCACTCCTCTTCCTGATTAAATAATTAGGTGACTGTCTACAGTATCCAGGTCTCCTGTTGTGTTCATCTTTCTACCACCTGAACTTTAATTCCTGGGCTCCAACACCGCCAGTTGAGGCTCAGAAGTGCCGTCTGCACAGTCAAAACATACGACCCAGTGTTATTGGATTTCAGTAACGTCAGCTGATCCCCAGCTGTGTAGCCGGCAATGTGTCCTGCGACCGCCACGCTGACACATCAACTGAAATGTAAGGGAACCTGTCCCCCCCCCCCAAGGCGTTCGTTACTGAAAGAGCCACCTTGTGCAGCAGTAATGCTGCACAAGGAAAAGGTAGCTATTTTTGTTTAGCTCCTTGCACACGCAGAACTTAACACTTATAAAATGTGTCCACTGATACCGTTAAACCGTCCCGGAGGTGGGACTTTCCTTCGTAATATGACGCAGCACAGCCGTCATTCCTACCCCCTTGGCGCCGTGCCACTGCTCCTCACCGTTGTTTGATTCCGTCCCGGAGCCTGCGCTGTTATGTTATCCCTTGGCCAGGCACACTTAGCGCTGCCCGTCTTCTGACATCATTTGGTGTCAGGATGGCTGCGCCTGTGCGGCCGCGCTGGCCGAGAGCCTGCCTCGCAGTGTCTTCTGATTTAATCCCACTGGGGGCCTGAGATCCATGGACATGCGCAGTGCATATCTGAACCTCCACCTCTCACTCATCTCCCTACGGCTTCTTCAGACTGTGCGGTGTCAGCTGGTCCCTAATAGCATGCCACGGCCGTGACACCGCACAGTCTTAAGAAGCCGTAGGGAGGGGAGTGAGAGGCGAGGATATGCACTGCGCATGGCCATGGATCCCAGGCCCGCGGTGGGATTACATTAGACGACACTGCGAGGCGGGCTCTCGGCCAGCACGGCCGCACAGGCTCAGCCAGCCTGACACCAAATGATGTCAGAAGATGGGCAGCGCTAAGTGTGCCTGGCCAAGGGATAACATAACAGCGCATGCTCCGGGACGGAATCAAACAACGCTGAGGAGCCGGGGCGCAGCGCCGGGGGGGTAGGAATGACGGCTGTGCTGCGTCATATTACGAAGGAAAGTCCCACCTCCGGGACAGTCTCACGGTATCACGGGACACATTTTATAAGTGTTTAGTTCTGTGTTTGCAAGGAGCATCATGAAAAGAGCCACCTTTTCCTTTTGCATCTTTTTTGCTGCACAAGCTGGCTCTTTCAGCTACAAACGCCTTGGGGGGGGTTAAAGGTTCCCTTTCGACTTTCTCCAATCAGGCTTCGGCCTACATTGTGTTCCTCTGCTTCTCCTGCTGTCCCTGGGCTCCAACACCGCTAGTTGTTGCCTGGTAGTGCTGTACGCACAGTCAACAGTCGCTCCTCTGTTATTGGGGTTCAGTAACGTCAGCTGTTCCCCTGCTGTGTGTGTGGCAATCCCTCCTATCTCCTCCACCTCCTCCTCCTCCTGTCCCTGGGCTCCAACACCGCTAGTTGCCGTCCAGAAGTGCTGTCCGCACAGTCCCAACAGTCCCTCCTCTGTTATTGGGGTTCAGTAACGTCTGCTGTTCCCCTGCTGTGTGTGTGGCAATCCCTCCTATCTCCTCCACCTCCTCCTCCTCCTCCTGTCCCTGGGCTCCAACACCGCTAGTTGTTGCCTGGTAGTGCTGTACGCACAGTCAACAGTCGCTCCTCTGTTATTGGGGTTCAGTAACGTCAGCTGTTCCCCTGCTGTGTGTGTGGCAATCCCTCCTATCTCCTCCACCTCCTCCTCCTCCTCCTGTCCCTGGGCTCCTACACCGCTAGTTGCCATCCAGAAGTGCTGTCCGCACAGTCCCAACAGTCCCTCCTCTGTTATTGGGGTTCAGTAACGTCAGCTGTTCCCCTGCTGTGTGTGTGGCAATCCCTCCTATCTCCTCCACCTCCTCCTCCTCCTCCTGTCCCTGGGCTCCAACACCGCTAGTTGCCGTCCAGAAGTGCTGTCCGCACAGTCCCAACAGTCCCTCCTCTGTTATTGGGGTTCAGTAACGTCAGCTGTTCCCCTGCTGTGTGTGTGGCGATCCCTCCTATCTCCTCCACCTCCTCCTCCTCCTCCTGTCCCTGGGCTCCAACACCGCTAGTTGCCGTCCAGAAGTGCTGTCCACACAGTCCCAACAGTCCCTCCTCTGTTATTGGGGTTCAGTAATGTCAGCTGTTCCCCTGCTGTGTGTGTGGCAATCCCTCCTATCTCCTCCACCTCCTCCTCCTGTCCCTGGGCTCCAACACCGCTAGTTGCCGTCCAGAAGTGCTGTCCGCACAGTCCCAACAGTCCCTCCTCTGTTATTGGGGTTCAGTAACGTCTGCTGTTCCTGTTGTGATTTTGCTTTTTGCTCCCTCTAGTGGTCATTAGTGATTTGACTCTGGAGCGTCTGTCTTTTCCTATATCCTCACCTGGGCCGTTAGTTCAGGGGCGTTGCTATATAAGCTCCCTGGACCTTCAGTTCAATGCCTGGCATCGTTGAAATCAGAGCTAATCTGTTGTGCTCTTGTCCTCTGATCCTGGTTCCTGTTTTTCAAGCTAAGTCTGCTTCTTTGCTTTTTGCTTTTGTTTTGTTTGGTATTTTTGTCCAGCTTGTTCCTATCTGTATCCTGACCTTTGCTGGAAGCTCTAGGGGGCTGGTGTTCTCCCCCCGAATGGTTCGGGGGTTCTTGAATCTCCAGCGTGGATTTTTATAGGGTTTTTGTTGACCAGATAAGTTATCTTGCTGTATTCTGCTATTAGTAAGCTGGCCTCTCTTTGCTGAACCTGGTTCATTTCTGTGTTTGTCATTTCCTCTTACCTCACCGTTATTATTTGTGGGGGGCTTGTATCTTGCTTTGGGGTCCCTTTCTCTGGAGGCAAGAGAGGTCTTTGTTTTCTTCTCCTAGGGGTAGTTAGATTCTCCGGCTGGCGCGAGTCATCTAGTGATCACCGTAGGCATGATCCCCGGCTACTTCTAGTGTTGGCGTTAGGAGTAGCTATTTGGTCAACCCAGTTACCACAGCCCTATGAGCTGGATTTTTGTATCTTGCAGACTTACACGTTCCTCTGAGACCCTGTCCACTGGGGTCATAACAGTATGCCAGGCCAGTATTAAATGTTTAATGCATTGCAGAAGTGGGATTATAAGAAAGAAAATTTTGAGGTTTTTTTTTTCCCTCTCTCTTTTTTTTTTTTTTTTTTTTTCTTTTCCCCTTTACCTCAGAGTGGCTTAAGCTTGCTGCAGACATGAATGTCCAGACCTTGATTACAAGTGTGGACCAGCTTGCCGCTCGTGTGCAGGGTATACAAGATTATGTTACCAGAAATCCTAGGTCTGAACCCAAGATTCCGATTCCTGAACTGTTTTCAGGAGACCGATTTAAGTTTAGGAATTTCAGGAATAATTGTAAATTATTTTTGTCCCTGAAACCTTGTTCGTCTGGAGACTCTGCTCAACAAGTAAAAATTGTTATTTCATTCTTACGGGGTGACCCTCAGGATTGGGCTTTTTCGTTGGCGCCAGGAGATCCGGCATTGGCTGATATTGATGCGTTTTTTCTGGCGCTCGGTTTACTTTATGAGGAACCCAATCTTGAGATTCAGGCAGAGAAAGCCTTGCTGGCTATGTCTCAGGGCCAGGACGAGGCTGAGGTGTATTGCCAAAAATTTCGGAAATGGTCCGTGCTGACACATTGGAACGAGTGTGCACTGGCCGCTAATTTTAGAAATGGCCTTTCTGAGGCCATTAAGAATGTTATGGTGGGTTTTCCCATTCCCACAGGTCTGAATGATACCATGTCCCTGGCTATTCAAATTGACCGGCGGTTGCGGGAGCGCAAAACCGCAAATTCCCTCATGTTGTTGTCTGAACAGACACCTGATGTGATGCAATGTGATAGAAAAACCGCAAATTCCCTCATGGTGTTGTCTGAACGGACACCTGATTTGATGCAATGTGATAGAATCCTGACTAGAAATGAGAGGAAAATTCATAGACGCCGGAATGGCTTGTGCTACTACTGTGGTGATTCTACACATGTTATCTCAGCATGCTCTAAACGTATATCTAAGGTTGTTAGTCCTGTCACCGTTGGTAATTTGCATCCTAAGTTTATTCTGTCTGTAACTTTGATTTGCTCACTGTCATCTTATCCTGTCATGGCGTTTGTAGATTCAGGTGCTGCCCTGAGTCTTATGGATCTCTCATTTGCTAAGCGCTGTGGTTTTATTCTTGAACCATTAGAAAATCCTATCCCTCTTAGGGGTATTGATGCTACGCCATTGGCAGAAAATAAGCCGCAGTATTGGACACAGGTTACCATGTGCATGACTCCTGAACACCGCGAGGTGATACGTTTTCTCGTTCTACATAAAATGCATGATTTGGTTGTTTTTGGGCTGCCATGGTTACAGACCCATAATCCAGTCCTTGACTGGAAGGCTATGTCAGTGTCTAGTTGGGGCTGTCGTGGTATTCATGAGGATTCCCTGCCTGTGTCTATTGCTTCTTCTACGCCTTCGGAAGTTCCGGAGTACTTGTCTGATTATCAGGATGTCTTTAGCGAGTCCAGGTCCAGTGCATTGCCTCCTCATAGGGAATGTGACTGTGCAATAGATTTGATTCCAGGCAGTAAATTTCCTAAGGGATGACTGTTTAATCTGTCGATACCTGAACATACCGCTATGCGTTCATATATCAAGGAGTCTCTGGAGAAAGGACACATCCGTCCGTCTTCTTCCCCTCTTGGTGCGGGATTCTTTTTTGTGGCTAAAAAGGACGGATCTTTGAGGCCTTGTATTGACTATCGGCTTTTAAATAAGATCACTGTCAAATTTCAGTATCCTTTGCCGCTGTTGTCTGACTTGTTTGCCCGGATTAAAGGTGCCAAGTGGTTTACCAAGATAGACCTTCGTGGTGCGTACAACCTTGTGCGCATTAAGCAAGGGGATGAATGAAAAACCGCATTCAATACGCCCGAAGGTCATTTTGAGTACTTGGTGATGCCTTTTGGGCTCTCTAATGCCCCTTCAGTTTTTCAGTCCTTTATGCATGACATTTTCCGGAACTATCTGGATAAATTTCTGATCGTTTATCTGGATGATATTCTGGTTTTTTCTGATAATTGGGACTCGCATGTGGAGCAGGTCAGGATGGTCTTTAAAATTTTGCGTGAAAATTCTTTGTTTGTCAAGGGCTCAAAGTGTCTTTTTGGTGTACAGAAGGTTCCCTTTTTGGGGTTCATTTTTTCCCCTTCTGCTGTGGAGATGGACCCAGTCAAGGTCCGAGCTATTCTTGATTGGACTCAGCCCTCGTCAGTTAAGAGTCTTCAGAAGTTCTTGGGTTTCGCTAACTTCTACCGTCGTTTTATCGCTAACTTTTCTAGCATTGTGAAACCTTTGACGGATATGACCAAGAAGGGCTCCGATGTGGTTAATTGGGCTCCTGCTGCCGTGGAGGCTTTCCAGGAGTTGAAACGTCGGTTTACTTCGGCGCCTGTTTTGTGCCAGCCTGATGTCTCGCTTCCCTTTCAAGTTGAGGTGGATGCTTCAGAGATTGGAGCAGGGGCCGTTTTGTCGCAGAGAGGCCCTGGTTGCTCTGTTATGAGACCTTGCGCCTTTTTCTCTAGGAAGTTTTCGCCTGCGGAGCGAAATTATGATGTGGGCAATCGGGAGTTGTTGGCCATGAAATGGGCATTTGAGGAGTGGCGTCATTGGCTCGAGGGTGCTAAGCATCGTGTGGTGGTCTTGACTGATCACAAAAATCTGATGTATCTCGAGTCTGCTAAACGCCTGAATCCTAGACAGGCCCGCTGGTCATTGTTTTTCTCCCGTTTTGACTTTGTTGTCTCGTATTTACCAGGTTCAAAGAATGTGAAGGCCGATGCTCTTTCCAGGAGCTTTGTGCCTGATGCTCCTGGAGTCGCTGAACCTGTTGGTATTCTTAAGGATGGTATTATCTTGTCAGCTATTTCTCCTGATCTGCGACGTGTGTTGCAGAGATTTCAGGCTGATAGGCCTGATTCTTGTCCACCTGACAGACTGTTTGTGCCTGATAAGTGGACCAGCAGAGTCATTTCCGAGGTTCATTCCTCGGTGTTGGCAGGTCACCCAGGAATTTTTGGCACCAGAGATCTGGTGGCCAGATCCTTTTGGTGGCCTTCCTTGTCTAGGGATGTGCGGTCATTTGTACAGTCCTGTGGGACTTGTGCTCGAGCTAAGCCTTGCTGTTCTCGTGCCAGCGGGTTGCTCTTGCCCTTGCCTGTCCCTAAGAGACCTTGGACACATATCTCCATGGATTTCATTTCTGATCTTCCGGTGTCTCAGGGCATGTCTGTTATCTGGGTGATATGTGATCGCTTCTCCAAGATGGTCCATTTGGTTCCTTTGCCTAAACTGCCTTCCTCTTCCGATCTGGTTCCTGTGTTTTTCCAGAACGTGGTTCGTTTGCACGGCATCCCTGAGAATATTGTGTCAGACAGAGGATCCCAGTTCGTTTCCAGATTCTGGCGATCCTTTTGTAGTAGGATGGGCATTGACTTGTCGTTTTCATCTGCTTTCCATCCTCAGACTAATGGACAGACGGAGCGAACTAATCAGACTTTGGAGGCTTATTTGAGGTGTTTTGTCTCTGCTGATCAGGACGATTGGGTGACCTTCTTGCCGTTAGCTGTGTTTGCCCTTAATAATCGGGCTAGTTCCGCCACCTTGGTTTCGCCGTTTTTCTGCAACTCTGGTTTCCACCCTCGTTTTTCTTCGGGTCATGTGGAACCTTCTGACTGCCCAGGGGTGGATTCTGTGGTGGATAGGTTGCAGCGGATCTGGAATCTTGTGGTGGACAACTTGAAGTTGTCACAGGAGAGGGCTCAGCGCTTTGCCAACCGCCGCCGCGGTGTGGGTCCCCGACTACGTGTTGGGGATTTGGTGTGGCTTTCTTCCCGCTTTGTTCCTATGAAGGTTTCCTCTCCCAAATTTAAACCTCGTTTTATTGGTCCTTACAAGATATTGGAAATTCTTAATCCTGTATCCTTTCGCCTGGATCTACCTGTGTCGTTTGCTATCCACAACGTGTTTCATAGGTCCTTGTTGCGGCGGTACGTTGTGCCTGTGGTTCCTTCTGCTGAGCCTCCTGCTCCGGTGTTGGTTGAGGGCGAGTTGGAGTACGTGGTGGAGAAGATCTTGGATTCTCGTCTCTCCAGGCGGAGGCTTCAGTACCTGGTCAAGTGGAAGGGCTATGGTCAGGAAGATAATTCCTGGGTGGTCGCCTCTGATGTTCATGCGGCCGATTTAGTTCGTGCCTTCCACGCCGCTCATCCTGATCGCCCTGGTGGTCGTGGTGAGGGTTCGGTGACCCCTCACTAAGGGGGGGGTACTGTTGTGATTTTGCTTTTTGCTCCCTCTAGTGGTCATTAGTGATTTGACTCTGGAGCGTCTGTCTTTTCCTATATCCTCACCTGGGCCGTTAGTTCAGGGGCATTGCTATATAAGCTCCCTGGACCTTCAGTTCAATGCCTGGCATCGTTGAAATCAGAGCTAATCTGTTGTGCTCTTGTCCTCTGATCCTGGTTCCTGTTTTTCAAGCTAAGTCTGCTTCTTTGCTTTTTGCTTTTGTTTTGTTTGGTATTTTTGTCCAGCTTGTTCCTATCTGTATCCTGACCTTTGCTGGAAGCTCTAGGGGGCTGGTGTTCTCCCCCCGGACCGTTAGACGGTTCGGGGGTTCTTGAATCTCCAGCGTGGATTTTTATAGGGTTTTTGTTGACCAGATAAGTTATCTTGCTATATTCTGCTATTAGTAAGCTGGCCTCTCTTTGCTGAACCTGGTTCATTTCTGTGTTTGTCATTTCCTCTTACCTCACCGTTATTATTTGTGGGGGGCTTGTATCTTGCTTTGGGGTCCCTTTCTCTGGAGGCAAGAGAGGTCTTTGTTTTCTTCTCCTAGGGGTAGTTAGATTCTCCGGCTGGCGCGAGTCATCTAGCGATCACCGTAGGCATGATCCCCGGCTACTTCTAGTGTTGGCGTTAGGAGTAGCTATTTGGTCAACCCAGTTACCACAGCCCTATGAGCTGGATTTTTGTATCTTGCAGACTTACACGTTCCTCTGAGACCCTGTCCACTGGGGTCATAACATGTTCCCCTGCTGTGGAAATCCCTCCTGTCTCCTCCACCTCCTCCTCCTCCTCCTCCTCCACCTGTCCCTGGGCTCCAACACCGCTAGTTGCCGTCCAGAAGTGCTGTCCGCACAGTCCCAACAGTCCCTCCTCTGTTATTGGGGTTCAGTAACGTCAGCTGTTCCCCTGCTGTGTGTGTGGCAATCCCTCCTATCTCCTCCACCTCCTCCTCATCCTCCTGTCCCTGGGCTCCAACACCGCTTTGAATCAGTCCCGGAGCCTGCGCTGTTAGGTTAGCCCTTGGCCATGCACACATTTTGTGCTGCCCGTCTTCTGACATCATTTGGTGTCAGGCTGGCTGCGCCTGTGCGGCCGCGCTGGATGAGATCCCGCCTCGTACTGTCTTCTGATTTAATCCCACTGGGGGCCTGAGATCCATGGACATGCGCAGTGCATATCTGAACCTCCACCTCTCACTCATCTCCCTACGGCTTCTTCAGACTGTGCGGTGTCAGCTGGTCCCTAATAGCATGCCACGGCCGTGACACCGCACAGTCTTAAGAAGCCGTAGGGAGGGGAGTGAGAGGCGAGGATATGCACTGCGAATGGCCACGGATCCCAGGCCCGCGGTGGGATTACATTAGACGACACTGCGAGGCGGGCTCTTGGCCAGCGCGGCCACACAGGCGCAGCCAGCCTGACACCAAATGATGTCAGAAGACGGGCAGCGCAAAATGTGTGCATGGCCAAGGGCTAACCTAACAGCGCAGGCTCTGGGACTGATTCAAACAACGCTGAGGAGGCGGCGCATGGCGCCAAGGGGGTAAGAATGACGGCTGTGCTGCGTCACATCACAAAGGAAAGTTCCACCAACCGGACGGTATCACGGTAGGAGGGGACACTTTTCATAAGTGTTAGGTTCAGCATGTGCAAGGACCATAATTAAAAGAGCTAAGTTTAACTTTTCCAGCATTAGTGCTGTACACGATGGCTCTTTCAGCTACAAACGCCTGGGGGGGGGTTAAAGTTTCCCTTTCAACTTGCTCCAGTGCAGGCTTCGGCCTACACTCTGCTCCCTCTCCTCCTCTTGCTGACCCTGGGCTCTAACACCGCCAGTTGGGGCCCAGATGTGCTAGCTGCACAGAGCCAAACACCAGCCAATGTGTCAGTGGGGTTCAGCACCGCCAGCTGTTCCCCTGCTGTGTAGCCGGCATCGTGTCCTGCAACAGCCACGCAGACACAAGAACTGAAATTGAAGGAAACCTATCCCCCCTCCCCCAGGCGTTTTTACGTTTTACAGCCACCTTGTACGACAGTAATGCTGCATGTGTGCAAGGTGGCTCAGAAACTTATTCTCCTTGCCCATGTTGAACTGAACACGTCTAAAATGAGTCCTCTGCGACCATTAAAACGTCCCTCAGGTGTGATTTTCCTTTGTATTGACACGCAACAAGCTCCTTGGTAGCGCTGCCCGTCTTCTGGCATCATTGTTTGGCTGCCTGTGCCTCTGCGCCCGCCTTGCCCCACACAACGCCCCTCGGTGTCTTATTTATTGGGACTGCGAGGGTGTGATTGATGGGCATGAACGGTGCATTTCTTCGCCTGTCCCTCATCTCCTTCCGCCTTCTTCGGACTGTGCTTCTTCATGGCCGTGGCATGCGATAAGGGATCAGCTGACGCCGCATAGTCTGAAGCGGGTGTAAGAACCCAAGCGAGAGGCGAGCATATGTACTGCGCCAGGCCATGAATCCCAGCCCCGCAGTGTTTTAACAATGTTAAGACACTGGGGGGCTGGGATTCATGGTCATCGCAAACCGCAACGGCCGACATAACATGATGTCAGAGGATGGGCAGCGCTAACAGCGCAAGGCCAAGGGATAACACAAAAGCGCAGAGTCCTGTGCAACAAATAACGATGCTCAGGAGGCCGCGCAAAGCACCAAGGTGGCATTTTTGCCAGCTGTACTGCGTCTCTTTACGAAGGGAACTCACGCCTCAAAATCAGTTTGACTGTGTAAGGGCCAAAATGTTATACGTGTTCCTTTCAGCGTGTGCAAGGAGCTAAATTAAAAGAGCAAACTTTACCTTGTGCAGCATTACTGCTGCATAAGCTGTGGCTCTTCTACTTTGTAACCCCTGAGGGGGGGTTAAAGGTTACCTTTGAAATTGGTTCAATTAGGCTTCGGCCTACACTCTGCTCCCCCTGCAGAGCCCGGGCTCCAACACCGCCAGTTGGGGCCCGGTACTGCTAGCTGCACAGAGAAAAACACCAGCCAATGTGTCAGTGGGGTTCAGCACCGCCAGCTGTTCCCCTGCTGTGCAGCCGGCAACGTGTCCTGCAAAAGCCACGCAGACACAGGAACTGAAATTGAAGGGAACCTGTCCCCCCTCCCCCAGGCGTTTGTACGTTTTACAGCCACCTTGTACAGCGGTAATGCTGCATGTGTGCAAGGTGGCTCATAAACGTATTCTCCCCGCACATGTGGAACTGAAAACACGTCAAAAATGTGTCCTCTGTGTGACCATTTAACCGTCCCGGAGGTGTGACTTTCCTTTGTAATGACACGCTGCAACCCCCTTGGTAGCGCTGCCCGTCTTCTGGCATCATTGTTTGGCTGCCTGCGCCTCTGCGGCCGCCCTGACCCACACAACGCCCCTCGGTGTCTTATTTATTGGGACTGCGAGGGTGTGATTGATGGGCATGAGCAGTGTTGTGTATCCGCTTTTTGGGCTCCCCTGGTGGTTGCTGGTGGTACTGGTGACTTGTTTGCACTTTGCTGCTTCTGTTCACCTGCTTCCATCAGTGTTTGGGAGTTTCCTATTTAGCCTTGCTCTCCAGTCATTTCCTTGCCGGTCATCATTGTAACCAGAGCCTTCGGTTGCATGTTCCTGCTACTAGTCTGCTGATCAGCTAAGTGGACTTTGTCCTTTTGTTTTGTATCTTTTGTCCAGTTTGCAGTTTTTGTTATTCTCTGTAGCTGGAAGCTCTTGCGGGCTGAAATTGCCACTCCTGTGTCATGAGTTGACACAGGAGTCTTAAAGTAATTTCAGGATGGTTTTTTGAAAGGGTTTTCAGTTGACCGTGAAGTCCTCTTTTGTATCCTTCTGCTATCTAGTAAGTGGACCTCTCTTTGCTAAATCTACTTTCATACTGTGTATGTCTTTTCCTCTTGAACTCACCGTTATTACATGTGGGGGGCTGCTATCATCTTTTGGGGTATTTCCCTAGAGGTAAGCCAGGTCTGTTCCTTCCTCTACCAGGCGTAGTTAGTCCTCCGGCTGGCGTGTGGCATCTAGGAAGTCGTAGGTATGCTCCCTGGCTACTATTAGTTGTGTGGTAGATTTAGCTCACGGTCAGCTCGAGATTCCATCACCCAGAGCTCGTCCGTTATTTATATGTTTCTGACGTTCCCTTGCCATTGGGAACCATGACAGAGCAGTGCATCAGTTCGCCTGTCCCTCATCTCCTTCCGCCTTCTTCAGACTGTGCGGCTTCATGGCCGTGGCATGCGATAAGGGATCAGCTGACGCCGCACAGTCTGAAGCGGGTGTAAGGACCCGAGTGTGAGAGGCGAACATATGTGCTGTGCCAGGCCATGAATCCCAGCCCCGCAGTGTTTTAACAATGTTAAGACACTGCGGGGCTGGGATTCATGGTCATCGCGAACCGCACCGGCCGACATTAAATGATGTCAGAAGATGGGCAGCGCTAACAGCGCTAGGCCAGGGGATAACACGACAGCGCAGACTCCTGTACAGCAAATAACAACGCTCAGGAGGCTGCACCCAGCACCAAGGTGGGATTCTTGACATCTGTGCTGCGTCTCTTTACGAAGGGAACTCGCGCCTCCAACACAGTTTGACTGTATAAAGGGCTAAATGTTATACGTGTTTCATTCAGCGTGTGCAAGGAGAAAAATTAAAAGAGCAACCTTTGACTTGTGCAGCACTACTGCTGCATAAGCTGTGGCTCTTCTACTTTGTAACCCCTGAGGGGGGGTTAAAGGTTACCTTTGAAATTGGTTCAATTAGGCTTCGGCCTACACTCTGCTCCCCCTGCAGAGCCCGGGCTCCAACACCGCCAGTTGGGGCCCGGTACTGCTAGCTGCACAGAGAAAAACACCAGCCAATGTGTCAGTGGGTTTCAGCACCGCCAGCTGTTCCCCTGCTGTGCAGCCGGCAACGTGTCCTGCAACTGCCACGCAGACACAACAGACCCAAAGCTGCCGCCAGTGCAGGCTTCGGCCTACACTCTGCTCCATCTCCTCCTCCTGCTGACCCTTTGCTCCAACACTGCTAGTTGGGGCTCTAGGAAGACAAGCTTGAATAGGTCCCCATCCTGGTTCCAGCACCGTCAGCTGGTTCCGGGCAGAGCCTTTGGCTTAGGTGCCTCCCTCTGGGTATCCGAGTTCCACCAACGTCAGGTGGTCCTTGGTAGTGCTTTCAGGCACGGGTACCTCCTGCTTAGTAACCGGGTTCCAGTAACGTCAGCTGGTCCTCGGTCGTTCCATTGGCTCTTGGACCTTCGGCTACCCATCCGGGTTCCAGTACCGTCAGCTGGTTCTCGGCAGTGTCTTTTGCTCTTGTACCTTCTGCTCCCCATCCTGGTTCCAGTACCGTCAGCTGGTTCCGGGCAGAGCCTTTGGCTTAGGTGCCTCCCTCTGGGTATCCGAGTTCCACCAACGTCAGGTGGTCCTTGGTAGTGCTTTCAGGCACGGGTACCTCCTGCTTAGTAACCGGGTTCCAGTAATGTCAGCTGGTCCTCGGTAGTTCCATTGGCTCTTGGACCTTCGGCTACCCATCCGGGTTCCAGCACCGTCAGCTGGTTCTCAGCAGTGTCTTTTGCTCTTGTACCTTCTGCTCCCCATCCTGGTTCCAGTACCGTCAGCTGGTTCCGGGCAGAACCTTTGGCTTAGGTGCCTCCCTCTGGGTATCCGAATTCAAAAAACTACCCAAGAAACCGTATATATCAGGAACCTAGAACACTACAAAAACCAAAAACAACAAGGATCCCTAAAATGTAACTTTTATTATACAATATTAAAACTCTTTTCAGATCAATAAGAAATTATATATTAAGGCAATAATTTGTATACCTAAAGAGCCCTAGGAAAAAAACTGCACTAGGTTCTACCTGGCAGTGGGGGTTGGCACCCTACTTTACTGCGGTGGGCGCCCCCACTCAGCGTCGACTCGCCCTCAACAATCCCTAGGATTCCCTAATTATGGAACCCTGAAAAGGCCCTATAAGAACCCTGTAGACGGGCCCTACCTAGCAGTGGGGGTAGGCACCCTAATGTAAAACGGTAGGCGCCCCCACTCACCGTCGACTAACCCTAGGGACCCTACAAGATCCCTAAAATAGGGAAAGAATAAAGAAATGTCCCATAAACACCCAAGAACCCAAAAATACAAAAATTGAAAAATAAACAAAAATGATGATGAGAAAAATAGACTATATCTCAACTAGTCCACACAAGGATCATTTATGTAAACATTGAGCATCTAGGGTAAGACAAAGTATATCCTTATTAACCCCAGAGAAAAAAGGGAAAAATGGGTGAACAAGATACACCTAATGATAACTTTGTTCAAAAATGTCCCAAACACTCAGTTTCCCAAATAACGGAGTAAACAAGATGATAAATCTAATGAATGTCTCAATCATATGAGGACATCATGATAGCATAAATGACTAATATCAATACAAAAGTATCTACTCCTCAGAAAAAACCGGAGACCAAGACAAGATGACACCAGCAAAAAATATTAATTATGCTCAGCACATGCTCATGGTGTAACCTTAAGGCAGCATATAGAATTACCACTGCTCAAACATATATAATGCATAAATCAGTGCAATATGTTATTCAGGCCTGAGAACCCAAAAAGACAATGCTTCCCAGATGGAGACATAATTATCACCATTGCCAGAGATTAAATATCATAGCCTTAATACTCATCTGCAGGCTTCTCAGGGATTTTATGCACCGCTGCAAAGATTCCAATATCACATTAAATGCTGGGCGTCCATCTCCTCAAAGTATTACCCGACGCGTTTCCCCCCCATTTTTATAACAGGGGTTCATCAGGGGTACCGTGGCCGTAGTAAAGATAAAGGCTGTTGTGAACTCACCCTATGTTCACCTATAAATGCACGTGGAAGTGCGGGAACACGCTGAGTCGCAGCCGCCCCCCGGAAATGGCATCATATGCGTCACTACAGGCGCCGTATCATCATGTGGAACGCACAATGCGTTTCACCCAGACACCGGTACTCGGCGCGTGCGCTGTTCACTGCAGTATGTGACGACCGCAAACAGCTTCTCAAATCACAGGCACTCACATTATAGATCAATGCTAAAACTGCCCGTACCTGAATGTACACAGATATGCAAAAGATATGAACGCACATCCGATGCAAGCCATAACTGAAACAAATTTGGGCGGAAATGACGTCATATGTATCATCACAGACGCCATATCACATGATGGAACGTCGGTGTACTCTTCTCGTGAATAGCCTAATGGCAATAAGCGCATGCGCAATCTCAAAGATGGTATAAAGCGCATCCATTAACAGCTCCACATTCATACATGAAGCACAAACAAAGGGCACATATATGAAAACAAAAACCAAATATAGGTCGCCCTTGTTATAAATAATCACAGAAGAGACACACTCCCACGTGTATTAAAAAGATCAAGTGAACATATAACAGACTAATAAATCAAGGTGAAGACCACGATTGACTACATGAACAAAAACTAAAGAAAAGAGTAGCAAACATCAATAAAATATCTCATAACTTGAGATACCAAAATAATAAATACTAATGTACATGGCTATAGCTAAGATAACCCAGAACCTATTAGGTGACTTAAATAAAGCTTGTAAAGGTCAATTGTTCATTGAGGCCCATAGGGCTCGTAGATCTCAAAAGGTAAATCCACCTTGTTTCGCGCTGTATTATTTTCTTGTCCCAATCACCTCGTCTCACTGAGGGAGGAATAACCTCAATAACTCTAAAATTTAGTGAGCTCGGGTCACCTCCATGTTCATTAATGACGTGTCGCGCAATGGGTGTATCCCTGCAATGTCGTATGTCCCCAAGATGTTCGCCGATACGGACACGAAGTTCACGTTTGGTTTTACCCACATAGTCCTTTGGACAAGAACATGTACAGAGATACACCACGCCTTCAGTCCTGCAGTTGGCAAACTGCCTCATGGAGAATGTTCTATTTGTAGCCGAACTCCTAAACGTACTGGAAACACAAATGTGCTTACAAAAAGAACAGCGTCCACACCTAAATGTTCCAGTAGACCTATTGTCTAGCCACGTGCCTTGTTTTTTCGGAGGCACAAAATGACTCTGGACAATAGTGTCCCTGATCGACTTTCCCCTCCTATACGTAATCGACGGATGTGACGAAATGAATCCGCCTATATCTGGATCAGATCTCAATATCTGCCAATGCCTCCTAAAGATGTCCAACACTCTTCTAGACTGATCGTCAAAAGTGCCAATCAGGCGAGTAATAGAAATCGAATCAGTCTGAGTCTTAGGTAGCAAGAGTGATGTCCTATTTCTATCTAAGGCAGTATCAAAGGCGGAAGTAATCACATCATCGGGGTACCCCCTGTCTCTAAAGCGATATTTAAGTTCAGCCGATTTATTCCTGAAGTCGCTCAGAGAGGAACAGTTTCTACGTAACCGGAGAAACTGTCCTTTGGGGATACCACGTTTCAACGGGAACGGGTGGTGGCTCTCCCATCTCAACAGACTGTTTGTAGCCGTCGGTTTACGGTAGATAGATGTACCCAGGGAGCCATCATCCTGTCTCTTAATAGAGACATCCAGAAAAGTGATACTGTCTCCTCCAACTTCAAAAGTGAAAAAAAGACCCTCCAATGTGGTGTTCAAATACTGCAGAAAATCAGTGAATGAGACAGCATCACCCCTCCACAGGACGAGGATGTCATCAATGTATCTACCCCAGAAAATAATCCTGGGGCACCATGTGACATCCTCGTCCCTAAACACAAAAATATCCTCCCACCAGCCCAGGAGCAAATTAGCATAAGTGGGGGCACAAGGGCTCCCCATCGCTGTGCCCCTGAGCTGGTGGTAGTACTTCCCGTTGAAAAGAAAATAATTGTGTTTTAACACAAAATCAAGGAGCTCAATCAGAAACGCATTATGGGGTATAAACCCATAAACTACTCAGAAAGTGTTTTATAGCCCTTATCCCATCCTGATGATGGATACTGCTATAAAGTGCCTCCACATCAATGGAGGCAATTATAGTATCAGGTTCCACCAGGATACCCTCCAATTTGGTTAAAAGATCACTTGTGTCCCTAATATATGAGGGTAAGGCAGTCACAAAGTTCCTGAGTAACTTATCCAAATAAGTGCTCGAATTCTGAGAGAGTGCATCCACCCCCGAGACTATAGGACGACCTTTCAAGGGATTCATACCCTTATGCACCTTGGGGAGTGCATAAAAGGTTGCCACAGTTGGATACTTAGGTAACAAGAAATTATACTCGCTGCTTGAAATGAGTTTTAATCCAGCAGCCCGATCAAGGATGTCTCTCAATTCTGAGACATAACTCACAGTGGGGTCATTTCTAAGAATCTCATATGATAACCGATCTAACAAGATGGAATTACACATATCAACATATTGTGAGTGGTCCAGGATGACAATGTTTCCGCCTTTATCGGACGGTTTTATAACAATTGCACTATTATTTTTCAAATCATTAAGTGACTTCCTCTCAACCACTGATAGGTTAGGGTGAGTGGGGTCCATGCCAGGAATGATGTTATTAATCTCCTCAGTAACTAGTTTTTGGAAGATCTCAATACTCCCGAAATCACTTTGTGGAGGCATCCGCTTACTGACTGGTTTCAGATCTGAAAACGGACCCTCACCAGCTGTCCTCCCCCCTTCCTCACTCAATTCAGTAAGTATATCCAGATCAGTCAACTCATCCATAGAGATACCCAATTGTTGGCATCTCTGAAGATCGTTTTTTTGAAAAAAACGTCTCCATTTCAGTTTCCTCGTAAAGAGGTCCAAATCCTTAATCCATGTGAATGGATCAAATCTCATTGTGGGAACAAATGTAAGGCCTTTACTCAATACCTGTCTTTCGGAATCCTTCAAACAGTGAGACGACAGATTAATGATCTGATTTCTGTCGTTTGCTGTAACCATAATCATTTCTGTTGATTGTTGGAATTCCGACTCCGAAGAGGATACATGCTCCCCCCCCGATCCTCTAAAAAAGAGGAAGATGAGGAGGCAGATGATTGGTATCCCCTTTCTGGTCTTTGAGCTTGCCATCTCCGCCCACCTCTCTTACCACGGTTTTTAGGTCTCGTAAACTGTAATCCCGAATGACCCCTAGGTGCTGAATCAATATCAGAGGAGTCAATATCAGATGATGATATGTCAGTCGTAGGTGTCTGGGAGACTTGTAAAGATGGGTAAGCTCTTTTCTCCCTAAATTCTGCACAATCTTTAATAAACCGCTTATGCTTCCTTTCCTTAATCTCCAAGTGGAATTTCTCCACTGCAAATTTAAGGGACTCTTCTCTGTTATTAAAATCTGGGTCCCCCTTATGTTTCAAGATAGAATCAATATGCTCTTTAAGTTTTAAGGAAGAGCTCTCCAACGTTTTTTTCTCCTCTTCCAACAGTATCTGCATAAATCGCAGGGATGATGATATTGATTCCTCCTCCCACTTACTGAGTAATGTGGGAGAGGCACATCTGGGGGCGGGTAAAAGATGTATCCTGAGACCTCGTGGCACTATGCGATGTTTAATGTAATTATCCAAGGACTGGACCTCCCACCAGGATTTAATATTGTTCCTATAGATCGTAAGAAGTTCAGCAAATAGATTCCTCAGAGTGGGGATAGATGACGAGCCCCCTGTTCCCTCAACGTCCGAAAAGACCTCCCTAGCGTCATCAAGCCACCTCTTATTGTCCAAAGGTCCTGAGAGAAAGCTAGCCATAGCATAAATCAAAAAACTACCCAAGAAACCGTATATATCAGGAACCTAGAACACTACAAAAACCAAAAACAACAAGGATCCCTAAAATGTAACTTTTATTATACAATATTAAAACTCTTTTCAGATCAATAAGAAATTATATATTAAGGCAATAATTTGTATACCTAAAGAGCCCTAGGAAAAAAACTGCACTAGGTTCTACCTGGCAGTGGGGGTTGGCACCCTACTTTACTGCGGTGGGCGCCCCCACTCAGCGTCGACTCGCCCTCAACAATCCCTAGGATTCCCTAATTATGGAACCCTGAAAAGGCCCTATAAGAACCCTGTAGACGGGCCCTACCTAGCAGTGGGGGTAGGCACCCTAATGTAAAACGGTAGGCGCCCCCACTCACCGTCGACTAACCCTAGGGACCCTACAAGATCCCTAAAATAGGGAAAGAATAAAGAAATGTCCCATAAACACCCAAGAACCCAAAAATACAAAAATTGAAAAATAAACAAAAATGATGATGAGAAAAATAGACTATATCTCAACTAGTCCACACAAGGATCATTTATGTAAACATTGAGCATCTAGGGTAAGACAAAGTATATCCTTATTAACCCCAGAGAAAAAAGGGAAAAATGGGTGAACAAGATACACCTAATGATAACTTTGTTCAAAAATGTCCCAAACACTCAGTTTCCCAAATAACGGAGTAAACAAGATGATAAATCTAATGAATGTCTCAATCATATGAGGACATCATGATAGCATAAATGACTAATATCAATACAAAAGTATCTACTCCTCAGAAAAAACCGGAGACCAAGACAAGATGACACCAGCAAAAAATATTAATTATGCTCAGCACATGCTCATGGTGTAACCTTAAGGCAGCATATAGAATTACCACTGCTCAAACATATATAATGCATAAATCAGTGCAATATGTTATTCAGGCCTGAGAACCCAAAAAGACAATGCTTCCCAGATGGAGACATAATTATCACCATTGCCAGAGATTAAATATCATAGCCTTAATACTCATCTGCAGGCTTCTCAGGGATTTTATGCACCGCTGCAAAGATTCCAATATCACATTAAATGCTGGGCGTCCATCTCCTCAAAGTATTACCCGACGCGTTTCCCCCCCATTTTTATAACAGGGGTTCATCAGGGGTACCGTGGCCGTAGTAAAGATAAAGGCTGTTGTGAACTCACCCTATGTTCACCTATAAATGCACGTGGAAGTGCGGGAACACGCTGAGTCGCAGCCGCCCCCCGGAAATGGCATCATATGCGTCACTACAGGCGCCGTATCATCATGTGGAACGCACAATGCGTTTCACCCAGACACCGGTACTCGGCGCGTGCGCTGTTCACTGCAGTATGTGACGACCGCAAACAGCTTCTCAAATCACAGGCACTCACATTATAGATCAATGCTAAAACTGCCCGTACCTGAATGTACACAGATATGCAAAAGATATGAACGCACATCCGATGCAAGCCATAACCGAAACAAATTTGGGCGGAAATGACGTCATATGTATCATCACAGACGCCATATCACATGATGGAACGTCGGTGTACTCTTCTCGTGAATAGCCTAATGGCAATAAGCGCATGCGCAATCTCAAAGATGGTATAAAGCGCATCCATTAACAGCTCCACATTCATACATGAAGCACAAACAAAGGGCACATATATGAAAACAAAAACCAAATATAGGTCGCCCTTGTTATAAATAATCACAGAAGAGACACACTCCCACGTGTATTAAAAAGATCAAGTGATCATATAACAGACTAATAAATCAAGGTGAGGACCACGATTGACTACATGAACAAAAACTAAAGAAAAGAGTAGCAAACATCAATAAAATATCTCATAACTTGAGATACCAAAATAATAAATACTAATGTACATGGCTATAGCTAAGATAACCCAGAACCTATTAGGTGACTTAAATAAAGCTTGTAAAGGTCAATTGTTCATTGAGGCCCATAGGGCTCGTAGATCTCAAAAGGTAAATCCACCTTGTTTCGCGCTGTATTATTTTCTTGTCCCAATCACCTCGTCTCACTGAGGGAGGAATAACCTCAATAACTCTAAAATTTAGTGAGCTCGGGTCACCTCCATGTTCATTAATGACGTGTCGCGCAATGGGTGTATCCCTGCAATGTCGTATGTCCCCAAGATGTTCGCCGATACGGACACGAAGTTCACGTTTGGTTTTACCCACATAGTCCTTTGGACAAGAACATGTACAGAGATACACCACGCCTTCAGTCCTGCAGTTGGCAAACTGCCTCATGGAGAATGTTCTATTTGTAGCCGAACTCCTAAACGTACTGGAAACACAAATGTGCTTACAAAAAGAACAGCGTCCACACCTAAATGTTCCAGTAGACCTATTGTCTAGCCACGTGCCTTGTTTTTTCGGAGGCACAAAATGACTCTGGACAATAGTGTCCCTGATCGACTTTCCCCTCCTATACGTAATCGACGGATGTGACGAAATGAATCCGCCTATATCTGGATCAGATCTCAATATCTGCCAATGCCTCCTAAAGATGTCCAACACTCTTCTAGACTGATCGTCAAAAGTGCCAATCAGGCGAGTAATAGAAATCGAATCAGTCTGAGTCTTAGGTAGCAAGAGTGATGTCCTATTTCTATCTAAGGCAGTATCAAAGGCGGAAGTAATCACATCATCGGGGTACCCCCTGTCTCTAAAGCGATATTTAAGTTCAGCCGATTTATTCCTGAAGTCGCTCAGAGAGGAACAGTTTCTACGTAACCGGAGAAACTGTCCTTTGGGGATACCAAAGGCTTAGGTGCCTCCCTCTGGGTATCCGAGTTCCACCAACGTCAGGTGGTCCTTGGTAGTGCTTTCAGGCACGGGTACCTCCTGCTTAGTAACCGGGTTCCAGTAACGTCAGCTGGTCCTCGGTCGTTCCATTGGCTCTTGGACCTTCGGCTACCCATCCGGGTTCCAGTACCGTCAGCTGGTTCTCGGCAGTGTCTTTTGCTCTTGTACCTTCTGCTCCCCATCCTGGTTCCAGTACCGTCAGCTGGTTCCGGGCAGAGCCTTTGGCTTAGGTGCCTCCCTCTGGGTATCCGAGTTCCACCAACGTCAGGTGGTCCTTGGTAGTGCTTTCAGGCACGGGTACCTCCTGCTTAGTAACCGGGTTCCAGTAATGTCAGCTGGTCCTCGGTAGTTCCATTGGCTCTTGGACCTTCGGCTACCCATCCGGGTTCCAGCACCGTCAGCTGGTTCTCAGCAGTGTCTTTTGCTCTTGTACCTTCTGCTCCCCATCCTGGTTCCAGTACCGTCAGCTGGTTCCGGGCAGAACCTTTGGCTTAGGTGCCTCCCTCTGGGTATCCGAATTCAACCAACATCAGGTGGTCCTTGGTAGTGCTTTCAGGCACGGGTACCTCCTGCTTAGTAACCGGGTTCCAGTAACATCAGCTGGTCCTCGGTAGTTCCATTGGCTCTTGGACCTTCGGGTAGCCATCCGAGTTCCAGTTCCATCAGCTGTTTCTCGGCATTTTCTCAGCCTTCTTGTACCTTCTGCTACATTTCCAAGTTCAAGAGACTAAACACGATGACCCGGAAGACCACCCCTAAGATGACGACGACACCAGAGACGACAACCACCGTGATGACGACGACCCTGGAGACGATGACCCTGAAGACCACCCCGATGACGACGACCCCGGAGACGACGACCCTGGAGACGACGACGACCTGGAAGACCGAGAAGCAGAAGAACAAGAGGCTGCAGAACAAAGAGCAGAAGAACATTAAGCATAACACTAAATATCAGAGCAAAAGATATTATCTAAATTATAAGCAGAAGAAGACTAAGCAGTGTATGGGGGTGAGTCCGTTCCTCCTCGTGGTGCCCCTGGATAAAGCCTGATGCTGCAGGCCAAACTGAACACGGACAAATGCAACTGTTTTGTGACAGGCAGAACGGAAGGTGTAATCTTCAAACTTTTATAGATAACAACTACGGGAATGCCTGTCACAAATAAGAATATGATGAAGAAGTAGAATATGAAGAAGATAATAGTAAAATAAAAAGAATATGAACAATGTAACAAAAAAATAATAGGTAGAAGATGAAGAAGAAGATGAATAAGGTGAAGAAGTTGATGTCAAAGAAGCTGATGATGAGGATAATGAAGAAGAAAGTGTGGGAGAAGTAAAAAAGAAGGTGAAGGGCGTGGAAGTAGTGAAACATCAATATCTGACAAAATTTAAAAAAAAATAACATAGTCAAAATCTTTCTAACGCCGAACGTCATAAAAAACAAAACAAAATCCTGCTATTCTATTAGATTGGGCTAAACCTATGTGCCTTTAATGTCTCCACCACGTCCCCCAATACATCCTACATTATTCTTAGTTGTTTTCCTTCATGTAGAATGAACCTACAAGTTTATAAAGGGTTTATTTTAATTCCGATATTTTCGTCCCATTGACTTGCATTGGGATCGGATTAGATCCGATACTTTGACGGTATCGGCCGATACTTTCCGATACCGATACTTTCCGATATCGGAAGGTATCGCTCAACACTATTACTGAGTCTAAATTTCCGTTGCCTGAAAAATTTGCTGGGGAACGCAGTAAATTTGTTTATTTTCGTGAAGCTTGCAAACTATGTTTCCGTATGCACCGGATATCGTCGGGTAATGAGGCTCAGCGTGTGGGCCTGGTGTTGTCATTGTTAAGTGGGGATCCCCAAGCATGGGCGTTTTCTTTGCCATCTGATTCCGCAGCATTTGTCTCTGTGGAGAGTTTTTTTTCTTCTCTTGGGAAAATCTACGATGAACCTGACAGAATGGCTCTGGCAGAATCTAAGATACGCTCTATTCGCCAGGGGGAGCGAGTTGCAGAGGATTACTGTTCTGAATTTCGTCGCTGGGCGATCGATACCCAATGGAATGATGCAGCATTGCGGAGTCAGTTTATACATGGGATTTCTGGAAGGGTTAAAAAAGCCCTTC
Source organism: Ranitomeya variabilis (assembly GCF_051348905.1). Lineage (NCBI taxonomy): Eukaryota > Metazoa > Chordata > Amphibia > Anura > Dendrobatidae > Ranitomeya > Ranitomeya variabilis. Next base: position 252,294,374 of record NC_135237.1, on the reverse strand, counting down.
TGATGTACGAGACTCCTACTTCTCTAGATTCCGCTATGAGTCTGGTTGTCTGCATTGATCGTCCTTTGCGTCAGGGGGAGCATGAGACACCACCTATGGGAGAGGGTTTAGGTTCACGTGAGGTTGCTGCAGGTGAGCCCACAGAGCCTATGCAAATCGCAGGGGTGTCACATGTCAAGCATCGAGCCCCTGAGCTCAGGAAGCGGGGAGCCTGTTTTTTCTGTGGTAAAACTGGTCATTTTATTAACATCTGTCCTCTGCTGCCTAAGAAAAACGCAACGGCAGAAAACTTCTGAGCTCAGAGGGTGTGGAGGAGACCAGTCTGAGCTTATGTATATCCTCAATGGTGGTTTCTCAGTGCATGCTCCCTGCTAAAGTTTTTGTTGCTGGCAGTGAGCTGCCAATTACTGTTTTTTTGGATAGTGGTTCAGCCACAAATCTCATTGATGAGGGGTTTGCATGCACAGCAGGTTTTAGGATTGAAAAACTGTCTCATCCTATCCGCGTGGTCACCATCAATGCTGCTCCTCTCTCTCAGGGGGAGATTACTGAATTTGTGGCTGAGGTGAAACTCCACGTTCTACATTCTGAGCGGGTTACATGTAAGGTGCTCAGGAATCTTCCTGCTCAGGTGGTTTTGGGTTTTCCCTGGTTGTCTATGCACAACCCGGTAATTGACTGGAAAACTCAGGACATAATTCGGTGGAGCGAGTTCTGCCAGGAGAATTGCCTGGCCACATGTGTGGCTGCGGTGACTTCAAGCGTTCCGGAGTCACTTCAGGATTTTGTGGATGTGTTCTCTGAGAAGGGTTGTTCAGAGTTGCCGCCACATCGTCCTTATGACTGTTCTATCAGGTTTAAACCAGGGGCCAAATTACCTAAAGCAAGGATGTTTAACATCTCTGGTCCGGAGAGACAAGCGTTAAAAGATTACATTGCGGAAAGCTTGAGCAAAGGGCACATCAGGCCGTCATCCTCGCCGGTGGCAGCAGGGTTCTTCTTTGTGAAGAAGAAAGATGGCGGATTACGCCCGTGTTTGGATTTCAGGGAGTTGAACCAGATTACAGTTCGTGATCCATACCCTATGCCTCTGATACCAGATTTGTTCAACCAGGTGGCAGGTGCTAAGTGGTTCACCAAGCTTGACCTCAGGGGGGCGTACAACCTCATAAGAGTCCGTCTAGGTGATGAGTGGAAGACTGCTTTTAATACCCTGAGGGTCATTTTGAAAATTTGGTGATGCCGTTTGGGTTGACTAACGCACCTGCAGTGTTCCAACATTTCATCAATGATGTGTTCTCGCATGTTTTGGGGAAATTCGTTATCGTGTACCTAGATGACATTCTCATATATTCTTGCGACCGTGAGGCTCATTTAGATCATGTCAGGCAGGTGTTACAGCTTCTCAGAGAGAATAAGCTGTATGCTAAACTTGAGAAATGTGTATTTTCTGTTCAAGAGTTGCCTTTCTTGGGTTATATTGTGTCTGTTTCTGGTTTTAAAATGGACGCCGCTAAGGTGCAGGCGGTGCTGCATTGGGAACGTCCTGATAACCTGAAAGCACTTCAGCGGTTCCTTGGGTTTTCTAACTACTATAGGAAATTTATCAAGGATTTTTCCATCATTGCTAAACCGCTAACTGACATGACTAAAAAGGGTACCAATTTCTCTGTTTGGCCTGAGGCTGCTGTGCGTGCATTTGAATTTCTTAAGAACAGTTTTGTTTCAGCCCCCATTCTTGTGCAGCCAGACGTATCTAAACCATTTGTTGTGGAAGTCGATGCGTCTGAGGTTGGTGTGGGGGCGGTACTATCTCAAGGCTCATCTTTGAGTGGTTTACGTCCGTGCGCCTATTTCTCCAAGAAACTGTCGTCCGCCGAACATAACTACGGTATCGGCAACAGGGAGTTGTTGGCAATTAAGTTGGCCTTTGAGGAATGGCGACACTTCTTGGAGGGGTCGGTCCATCAGGTAACTGTTATTACCGATCATAAGAATATGCTGTATTTGGAGACAGCCAAGCGTCTGTCCCCCAGGCAGGCTCGCTGGGCATTGTTTTTCACGCGGTTCAATTTTGTGGTCACTTACAGACCGGGGTCTAAAAACACTAAGGCGGATGCTCTGTCCATGTGTTTTCTGGGGGGAGAACCTCGGGAGGATCCAGTACCCATCCTCCAAAAGGATGTTGTGGTTTCGGCTCTCACTACCGAGGTTGAGGCTGAGATTGCCGAGGCTCAGGAGGAGGTACCATCTGAGCTTCCTGTCAACAAATCTTTTGTACCGCTTCATCTCCGCCTAAAGGTTTTGGCGGAGCATCATGATGCCATCCTGGCTTGTCACCCAGGGGTTAGAGGTACCTTGCAGTTGGTGTCATGTCAGTTTTGGTGGCCCAAGATCCGACAGGACGTGGTCTCATACGTGTCAGCTTGAACCACGTGCGCTAGGGCTAAGACGCCCCGCTCCTGTCCTGTTGGCACACTACTTCCTCTTGAGGTACCTAGTAAGCCATGGATGGAAATCTCCATGGATTTCATCACTGATTTGCCCTCATCAGCTGGAAACACGGTCATCTTGGTGATTGTTGATCGTTTTTCTAAAATGTCGCACTTTGTGTCTTTGCCTGCGTTGCCTAACGCTAAGACTCTGGCTCAGGTATTTGTGCAGGAGGTGGTCAGACTTCAAGAGGTTCCATCTGACATCGTGTCTGATAGGGGGTCTCAGTTTGTGGCAAAATTTTGGAGAGCGTTTTGCTCACGGCTGGGAATCAAGTTATCTCATTCTTCGGCATTTCATCCTCAGTCAAATGGTCAGACTGAGCGAATGAACCAAAATTTGGAACAGTACTTACGCTGCTTTGTCTCTGATAACCAGGGGGAGTGGTCTACCTTTCTTCCTTTGGCTGAGTTTGCCATCAATAATCACCGCCAGGAGTCGTCTGGGGAGTCTTCTTTTTTTGTGTTTACAGGCTACATCCTCAATTTTGTACCTTGAGTCAGAGGGGCTCTTCCGGCGTTCCGGAGGAGGACCAGTTAGGAACACAATTGTCATCAGTCTGGAGGAGAGTTAAACAGCGCCTGTTGAGTGTGGGTGCTAGGTACAAACGTGTGGCTGACAGTAGGCGTGTGCCAGGTCCGGACCTGAGTGTGGATGACTGGGTGTGGTTATCCACAAAAAACATAAGACTCAATATACCGTCCCTTAAATTGGGTCCATGCTTTATTGGTCCATTTAGGGTCACCGCCGTCATTAACCCAGTTGCGTACCGATTGGAGCTCCCTACGGTGTATAAGATACTCAACGTGTTCCACAGGTCTCTTCTAAAGAAGGTGGTGGGTTCTGTGGATGCGGCGCCTATGCCACCTCCAGTCTTGGTGGATGGTAATTTGGAGTTTGAAGTCTCCAAGGTGGTTGACTCTCGTGTAGTGCGTCGCACTTTACAGTACTTGGTACACTGGCGTGGTTATGGGCCTGAGGAGAGGTCCTGGGTACCAGCCTCGGACGTTCATGCTGACCGGCTGGTCAGGTTGTTTCACCGCCGTCATCCGGACAAGCCGGGTCCTATAAGCCGTGAGGGCCCTGGAGTCCCTCGTAGAAGGCGGGGTACTGTCATGTCTGACGCAGTTCAGACCAGGTCGTCCGACAGACAGCGGTAATTCCGCTTTTGACCACTATTTACTCATTGGCGTCTGCTAGATTTTGTCTAGCTGTTCCGGGGTTAATTTACCTGATCCTCGGATTGGAAGCTGGGCCATTTCCATGGCCTTTAAATAGTTCTCCTGATCATTGGGCGTCGCCGATTATAGCTTCTGTCTTGCGTTGTTATCTCAGTCTGGAGTGGAGAGCTGTTGGTTGGAGATTCGTTGCTGGTGGTGTATATTCCTTCATCTTATTTACTCCTTCCTAAATTTGTGTTTATTTTGCCCTGCACATTTATAGTGTATTCCTGAGTGTCTGCAGCGTGGTGTATATTTTCATTTACCCTTGTCTGTGCTAACTGTGGGTATTTAAGTATTACCTCTTCACTGGGTGGTGGGTGGAGGTTTCAGCCTAGGGCTGAGCTCAGGAGTTAGGGTGAGGTTCGAGGCCTGAACATGCACACCATCAGTGTAAACTTCAGGTAGAGGGTCAGTCAGGATTTCCCTATTCTTAGGGAAATTGCAGGAGCCCGGGTTTTTAGCTCTCACTCACCAAGTCTCTCCCTGACAGGAATGTCACGACGTTGTAAAATGGCCCTAATTTCACCATCAAGGCGACGAATAACACTGTCACGTATGTTATCTGTAGTACCGGATCTTAGTTTGTCTAGCTCCTGTTTGGGCACTAGATACATTTTCTCTGTATGCTCTATTATCTTCCTGTGCGCAGGCTTGTTATTATTGGAATTGCAAAAGCTAAAAGAGGGCCGATAAACCCGCCAGCCTGCTTTAGTAGGTGCTTCTTTTTCTTTATGGGCTGAGATCTGTCGCTCAGGGTTCTTATAGCTTTACGCCACTTCTTTAACATGCTTTTTTGACGCTCTTTCAGCGGAATCCTGCCTTTTAAGATGTTTAAAGCAATCTTGCCTATGGCTGTAATTAAATCATTGCTTGCATTGCGCAAAATAGACTTTCTGACAGCGTGTGTTGCTTTCACCAGAGTTTTTAAGAGAGCCCAGTTACGCCGGAGTCTCTCAGACATCTTTACATCACAACGCACACAGCGTAAAATGTCTGATTCCACGTAAAATTCACTTTTTAGAAGTGTTTTCCTTTTGAACATAGACAGCAGGCCACGCTAGTGGAAACAATCCAGTCCTTAAGCAAAGATCCTCAGGGGTATTAGCTCTCAAATCTACCAGCAAACACCCATAAGGCTCCCGCATGGCATCCTCAAAAGCTTCTAGGAAAAAATGTGTTTTTCCGGGATACATCTGACGAGCTAGAGTTAAAATTTGTAATTTATCTCGGGGGTTATTAAAAAGCACCATGTACTTTGTGTTTAAATTTATCATGCGGCTTTTCTTACCCTGACAAAATATGTTTTGTACCAGGTAGAAAATGCTGAGATTTCTGTGGTGCACATACTTAGTAAAGGCTTTTTCTATCTCACAATTTTCACTAGCACTCTCCATGAGATCATCAACAATAGCCAAATTCACCTTCTCCGGTGGCAATAATTCGTCATCTACGAATGTATTCGGCAGACCCTCCACAAATCTGGCATTGGGAAAAGAGAGAGAGATTTCATCATATAGTTTTTGCCAACACAAGTAAAACCAAACAATATTATCAGTAGTGTTGAGCGATACCGTTCGATACTTGAAAGTATCGGTATCGGAAAGTATCGGCCGATACCGGCAAAGTATCGGATCTAATCCGATACCGATACCCGATACCCGATACCAATACAAGTCAATGGGACACCAAGTATCGGATAGTATCCTGTATGGTTCCCAGGGTCTAAAGGAGAGGAAACTCTCCTTCAGGCCCTGGGATCCATATCAATGTGTAAAAGAAAGAATTAAAATAAAAAATAGGGATATACTCACCTCTCCGACTCAGCCTGGACTTTACCGCCGTAACCGGGAGCCGTTGTACCTAAGAATGCGTGCTTGAAGGGCCTTAGATGATGTCACAGCGCTCTGATTGGTCCGTAGCGGTCACGTGACCGCTACGCGACCAATCACAAAGCAGTGACGTCACCTAAGGTCTTTCAAGCGCTTGAAATACCTTAGAAGACGTCCGCAGCTTCTGATTGGTAGCGTAGCGGTCGCGTGACCGCTATGCGACCAATCACAAAGCAGTGACGTCACCTAAGGTCTTTCAAGCGCTTGAAAGACCTTAGGTGACATCACTGCTTTGTGATTGGTCGCGTAGCGGTCACGCGACCGCTACGGACCAATCAGAGTGCCGTGACGTCATCTAAGGCCCTTCAAGCGCGCATTTTTAGGTACAACGGCTCCCGGTTACGGCGGTAAAGTCCAGGCTGCGTCGGAGAGGTGAGTATATCCCTATTTTTTATTTTAATTCTTTCTTTTACACATTGATATTAATCCCGATACCGATTCCCGATACCACAAAAGTATCGGATCTCGGTATCGGAATTCCGATACCCGCAAGTATCGGCCGATACCCGATACTTGCGGTATCGGAATGCTCAACACTAATTATCAGGTTTCTGAGAAAAATTAGTTTCAATATTATATAGCAGTTGTTTTACAAAAATATCTCTTTCCAGAATTAGACAGGCCTGCTAGAATGCATGAGAATGCATCACAATACTTGACTAATAGCCAAAAGGCAATGTGGTGAAATCGTCTATTAGCCGCCGCTTTGTGTAAATGCACTTTTGTGTTTTGCGTAATGGTCTTGTTTCAATCTCCCAGTACTTTTTATTTCTCACAATGGACGGCTGCTGTACAACAATACGTTTCTGAGTTTCTGTGTCAGAATTGCGCAGGTAGTCCAGAACTAGATCTTTTAGACTGTTAAAATTAATAGATTGAGAGTTACCGACATTTATTGTTATCCCCTTAACTTTTAAGACAGTTTTACTGGTGTTGAGTTTGTATCCGTAAGTTTTGGGCCCCGCGGATACAAATTCTGTGATGTGTGTACCATCGGGTATTTCACTGGTCAGTTCCCCCAGGTAATCGCCTAAAGGCAGCTGCCACTCACCATCTCTCTGTACAAAAATAACAGAATCTGTGTCGTGATAAAGGCACCTCTCCTGCAGACAGTCCAGCAGAAAATAGAGCTCTAGCCGGGCATACGCGGTTGTAAAACTAGAGCTCTAACCGAGCATACGCTGTTGTAAAACATGCTATAAAAATGTTTGTGTTTTTGATGTGCTAAAATCATACAGACACTGCCTCTTTTGTTTAATGATCTGACTGTTCGCTATAGATTTCAAGCGCCTTTTTTACACCACCACGTTTTTAATGATGGTGACGACTAGCTTTAACGAATTGGATGCTAGACATTCAACGTTACTTTGAAGTGTGCGAGCAACAGCATTTAAAAAAGATTCAGAATTAAAATCTTCCCGAGTTTGTTTTGTAGCGAAAATAAGGTCTAAAGTATCACCACATTCAAGCCTTAACTGTACAAAGTCACCAGGTTCAATGTCCCTGATGATTCTATCCAGTAATGACTGAATGCCGTCATGAACAATATTAACGGCCTCTACAAATGATTGTACGCGCTCCAAATTTACAAATCTAAAATAGTCTGTATGTATATGCGCATTGAAATTGCGGAGCGGCATTTGATGATGATAAAAATGCTGTAAAACGTCTGAACGATCTACGACCATTTCATTATTAGTTAATTTTTTCAACCCATAGCCAACCAAGCTTAGTCAGGTGGATTTAGATTTATTTAAATCCAGAACACACCCATAAAGACAATTATTGCTTGTATTAACTCAATCATGATATAACCGTATTAAAACCTGAAATTTTATACAATTGAGTTTCTGGAAGAGGCATGTGGTTGCAGATCATCGACACACAATCATTTATTCAATCATGGCATCTAATTCCTATGATGAAATATTAGAGAAACAATATTTCATACCTAAGGCTCCAGGGTCATTCAGCGGAATTGACAAATTATTTAGAGAGACAAGAGACCGCATAATTAAGAAATCTGATGTGACTGAATGGTTGAATAAACAAGATGTCTACACGCTACACAAACCTGCTAGAAAACGCTTTTTGACAAAGAAAATTTACGTCTCGGACATTGATGCGCAGTGGCAAGCGGATCTTATAAGTTTAATTGACTATTCAAGGGAAAATGATAATGTCAAATACATCCTGACGGTGATTGATACTCTATCGAGATACGCATGGTGCATGGCTTTATCAAACAAGACTGGGGCGGCTATAGCCAGATCATTCGAATTAATATTTCAAAATGATAAGCGCATACCAAGGAAATTGAAGACGGATCGCGGCAAAGAATTTATAAATTCATCACTCAAGCAACTATGTAATATGCATAATATTCACCACTTTTTTACCAACAATAACGTAAAGGCTGCTATGGTGGAGCGCTTTAATCACACATTAAAAACCCGTATGTGGCGCTATCTTACGAAGCATAATACCTTTAGGTACATTGATATTTTACAGGATTTGGTGCATATCTACAACAATACTTATCACACCGCTATACGTTGTAGTCCCGCCGCTGTGACAGAGAAAAATGCGATGCAAATCTGGCCAATATTTACAGTTCTAGTATTACTAATAAACCGATTAAACCGTCTTTAAAAGTTGGAGATCATGTCAGAATATCCCGCTATAAGGGAACGTTCTGCAAGGGATATGAAAAAACGTACAGCAAAGAGATCTTTTTAATTACCGCCGTCTCCAATAAATTTCATAAACCTCTTTATAAAATTAGTGATTTAGCCGGCGACGCTGTAGAGGGGTCATTTTATAAGGAAGAGCTGCAAAAAATACCTATGGATGAGAATCGTGTCTACAGAATAGAAAAGATTTTGAGAAAAAAACGTGTCAGGGGTGTGAGTCAGTGCTTTGTCAAATGGCTGGGGTACCACGAAAAATTCAATAGTTGGATCCCGGCTTCGGAGTTGACAGATATATAACCATGGAAGCTGGCTCGTTCTTTATAACACTAGCTTCAAACGCGTCTAGCGATATTTTTCCAGAAAATACAATTGCAGAGTATACCAATAAATTGTCTAAGCCGGTTCATCTTGGGTGCCCGTACAAAGTTGCGCTAACGGAAATTTAATATCTGCATAAATGGTACACATTTGAGCAGAATGACGGGAATTTCTATATAGGAAAGCGTGGCGATGTGCTAAAGGAATATTATGTAAAGTCGGGGTTTTATTCAACAATCGTGGACCTCATACGCGCTATTAATAAGAGAATTGATATTTTGAAGGTATCCAGCGATGGTTTTAAGCTGCGTTATGATGATGTGAAGAGGAGTGTCACCCTATTGGATTCACCATCAATACATTTTGCCCCCAGCCACAAATTGGCGCACATTTTAGGCCTCCAGTCATACATCGAGGCTTCTGTAGATAATAGCCCTGTTGCTCGGAAGAAGATTTATGCAGATATAAAAGATGAATTTTATACATTGTTTGTGTACTCAGATATAATGTGAAGACAAAAGAAAAAATCCAGCTCACCATAGTTGTAGTCCCTGGAGGCTCGGAGCACGGAAACACTGTGTCAAGGCGTGAGGAATGCAGGAAATAGAAAAAAATCCAGCTCAACGAGGTGGTGAAAAAGCAAAGTCTTGGTACTTTATTCACTTCATATCAAAAAATAGAGGATAAAACAACAGCACAATATGATTAAAAACACTATCTACGCGTTTCTGGTGACATAGCACCCTTAGTGACTTAATGACTAAGGGTGCTATGTCACCAGAAACGCGTAGATAGCGGTAGTGAAGGCAGATAATTATACAGAGCGCATATTCGCCGGTGTGTTTCCATGTGATTTGCTTCCGGAAGAAAGAGTGACTCAGAGACCCGCGGCATATATCGTGAATACAGACCCGGCGAATCAAGCTGGACGCCACTGGGTATTAATCGTACTCTGTGATGATAAGACGGGCATTTTTTTTATAGCTACAGCTTTTGTCCGGACAATATTATCGTTCCACGCGAATTTGTGACATTCCCGAGCAAGAATTGTGACTCTTATTATTATCAAAACTCGCAAATCCAGGATGTGTATAGTATTGTATGGGGTCATTATTGCTTATATTTATTACACCATTTAGCGCACGGGTTACCATTCAAGAAGCTTTTACAGTGTTTCACTACTGACTTGCAGAGTAATGATAGAATCGTATCAGATTTTGTGTCATCAAACTTTTCAAGTTTAATCCGTTGTTCTGTCAGAAATTATCAATTTAATCAAAAATGTGCTTGTCTGTCAGTTTCACACTGATAGCTAGCATCTGCTAGCAATTAGTTAAAGCTGTCTTATAATGTACTTTTTTACGCATGCCAATAAATATGTTAAGCTGCTCTTTGTGTACGTTCTACACCTGTTTTTGCTACTTCGGTCACCGCTGTGTATTGCCCTTTTCTGTCTGTATGGACCTGTCTGGGGTCAACAGTTCAGTCCTCTGAAACTCTGACTGTTTGTATATCCCCCCCCCACAGAAACTCTCACAGTAGCGGTGAATGTCTTGCACGGGCACAGCTGTTTATGTTTAAGGAGATGGTCCTCTGAAACTCTGACTGTTTGTGTATCTCTCCACAGAAACTCTGACAGTAGTGGTGAATGTTTTGTAGAGACACAGCTGTGCTTGTCTGTCAGTTTCACACTGATAGCTAGCATCTGCTAGCAATTATATTATTGAAATGTCTTTGAGATGTATTTATTTTACAACAATAAAATCTTTTAAACTTTTACAATATCGTGTCTTTGCTTTTTTATAAACGTATAAAACACACCGCTTCATACTTGCGGGTGTTGTAACATGGCCACATACATAATATGCCCATATAATGACCCTGGTGTTATAAGCCACGTGTAAAAATGAGAATCCAGTAACAAATAAATACACGGCTAGGATACAAAATTATATAATCGGCATGGTGTGTTATAAAACACATATAAAATGAGAATACCTTACACATTATAGACTGCAGGACTGCCGTCAGAAACACAGGCTCATTCAAACTCACATCAGCTACATATAAAATGAAAATCTAATAGGATATAAAAACAATCAAATACTGTGATAATAATCACTGTATCAAATACTGTGATAACAATATCAAAGTGTATCAAAAGAGGAAAGCAGACAGCCAGGGAGGGAAAGCTGGCAGACAGGGAGGGGTTACACACTTTGATACACTTTGATAGGGGCGGGTCCACCTGTCAAATTGAGTTTGACGAGTGATATGTAAGATACACTACTTCTTCACTTGCATTTTAACTGTTTATGTGTGTTTGGTTTTAATATTTATGTTTTTGTTATATATTATATACAGGTTTCTTTTGGATAATTTTACCCACTGTGGCTTTGTTTGGATATGATTGCCTCCAAAAATGCATGTAAAGATTGATGACATGAGAAGAGGAATGATTCATCCCTGTTCGTCAGATCTGGGATGGAATCCACTTTTGATCCTTTATTCTTTATTGATTGGATGATCCCTTTATTGCATTGCTAATGTTCTGTTATAAATAAGTAAGATATATACTATATATATGTTTTGTTTTTAAGGGCTGTGGTGTGCATGGGCATGCTGGCTGTCTGGGGTTGTCCCCCCCTGTCCGGCACCATCTTGCTGCGGGTGCAACTGGGACCTGCGGGTGCCCACTCGCGTGTGTGGTCGGGTACATCCGGGCAGGGGTGGGTTAACCTGGACGGCGGCGTGCTCATGCGCCATACCTACACAGCTAGGATCCAGTGGACTCAGGTGACGACCACATGACGGGCTACCTATAGATACTTAAGGTCCTGTAGCCAACCGACACCACACCTCCCCTTGAGAAAGTGAGGCTGACAGCAGCAAAACGCGTATTGGGGTGCGTTCAGTGGGCTCTCCAGTGCAAGGTGAGACATGTTCTCCTGTTGTACCCGTTCTTAGGTCCACCACGTCGGGCATATGTTATGGTTGGACGCCTTATAGAACTGGTGGACTTTCGTATAGACACTCCCTTAGATCACCATAAGGGATTGATTGCATTATAAGGACCTTTGCTCACAAGGATGAGGGTTTTGTTTTCTGGGATACTAAAAGGAGGGTGTTGTTCTCACCAGAACTGTTTTACTATCGTACTGATACAATGATGTACTTACAGTAAGTATTGTTGTACTGAGTGCCACTCACATCTGATGTCTTTGATCATAGCACTTTCATTACTTTGTTTGTGTTTTTAAATTGCTTGTATTGGTATAAATAAAGTTTTTTTCACTTTTTATACAAAACTCCTATTTGTTCTCCGGTGTTTCATATAGCTAATATATGGAGGTATATGAGTTTATTTAGTGACTAACAGGAGTTACAATATGAATCTGGAAATTGTTACACTGTTGTGGATTCTATGTCAGACCCCTGATCTATATGTGGACTGCAAATTTGGGCATTTCCGTTCTCTATTCTATTGTATTTCCTGTCTGTTACCCTTGTTCTATACAGTATTTTGGGGTAAAAACAAACAAAAAAAAGCAGGCCACATATTGGACATTGTGGTTTCTCTGTCATACGCCTGACTAACTGTGTGCTACAAATTTGGGCCATTCCACTGTATTTGCTGTCTGTTACCCTCGATCCATACAGTGTTTTGGGGGTAAAAAATACAAAAAAAGGCCATATATTGGACATTGTAGTTTCTCTGAAAGACGCATGATCTTACTGTGGGCTACAAATTTGGGCATTTCAGGCCTACATTCACCTTTTTTTGCAGTGTGTTGCCTTAGTTCTATACAGTATTTTTCTGTTTAAATTAAAAATATACAGGCCACATTTGAACAGTGTGGTATCTGTCAAACGCCTCCTCTATCTGTGGGCAAAAAATTGTGGCATTTGAGGTCTCATTTGAACTGATTTTGCTGTGTCTTACTTTAGTTATTAACAAGTTAAAAAAAATTACCTACTGTTCATATAATTTATTCTGTGCTTTTTACGAACACTGATCACATGTAAGTTTGCGCCAAATTCAGCCATTTGTAGTGAACGTGGAAAATATTGTAGTAGTCCATTTAAAATGGGCAAGGCACATGGCAAGGGACAGGGAAGTGGACGTGATGCTGATGGTGCATGCAGAGGCCGAGGCTGTGGGCAACCTGAAAGTGGGCAACATAAAAGCACTCATATCTTCTTGCTCGACCTTCCTGTCCCAATTACTTGGAGAACGCAGCATACTACTACTGAACCCAGAGCAGTGTCAAAAGGTTGTTGGTTGGATAGCAGATAATGCTTCCAGTCACTTTGCCACCACCACCACCACATCTTCCACACGGTCAAGTCTGAGTAGCCGTGAGTGTGGACCGCATATTATCACCCTGATCCTCCTTCCTACCACCATACCGAGTGCCCAGAGACAACTGATCCCACACTTGGACACTCCGAAGAGCTTTTCACTTTTCCATTTTTAGATTTGGGACTAGTGTTGAGCATTCCGATACTGCAAGTATCGGGTATCGGCTGATACTTGCGGTATCAGAATTCCGATACCGAGTTCTGAAACTTTTGTGTTATCGGGAATCGGTATCGGATCCATATTACTGTGTAAAATAAAGAATTAAAATAAAAAATATTGATATACTCACCTCTCCGGAGGCCCCTGGACATCACCGCTGGTAACCGGCAGCCTTCTTTGCTTAAAATGAGCGCGTTTAGAACCTTTCATGACATCACGGCTTCTGATTGGTCGCGTGCCGCTCATGTGACCGCCACGCGACCAATCACAAGCCGTGACGTCATTCTCAGGCCCTAAACTCCTCATTCTAGGAATTTAGGACCTGAGAATGACGTCGCGGCTTGTGATTGGTCGCGTGGCGGTCACATGAGTGGCACGCGACCAATCAGAAGCCGTGATGTCATGGAAGGCCCTAAACGCGCTCATTTTAAGCAAAGAAGGCTGCCGGTTACCAGCGGTGATGTCCAGGGGCCTCCGGAGAGGTGAGTATATCAATATTTTTTATTTTAATTCTTTATTTTACACATTAATATGGATCCCAGGGCCTGAAGGAGAGTTTCCTCTCCTTCAGACCCTGGGAACCATCAGGATACCTTCCGATACTTGGTGTCCCATTGACTTGTATTGGTATCGGGTATCGGTATCGGCGATATCCGATACTTTTCGGGTATCGGCCGATACTATCCAATACCGATACTATCAAGTATCGGACGGTGTCGCTCAACACTATTTGGGACTCTCAGCTGGTCCACTAGAAGTGGGGCAAGATGAGATTGCATGAATCGATGCCTAAATATTTGAGCAGCCACGGTCACACGAAGGCGATGGTGGGAAAGTGTCACAAGAGGTGAACGATGATGAGACACAATTGCCAGTAAGTTAGGAGGAGGACCAGGGTGCGGATTTGGAAGATGAGGTGGTGGAAAATATAGTAACTGACCCAACCTGGCAGGAGGACATGCAGACTGAGGACAGCAGCACACATGGGGAAGGAGGCATAGCACCCCAACAGGCAGGAAAAAGCAGTGTGGTGGCCGCAGACAGAAGGCATGCATCCATTCCCCGTAACACCAACATGATGGAAGTTGACATTACAACTGTTAGGTCTTCCCGAGTCTGGTTGGTTTTTAAAGACTCTGCCGATAACCCCAAACAGTCCATTTGCACCACCTGCCATGCCTACATCAGCAGGGTTAGCAAAACTAGTAGCCTGACCACCACCAGCATGATCAGTCACATGGCAGCAAAGCACCCGATTTTGTGGACCAAAACCCAGACTCCAGGAACAGTGTCTGCTGGTGACACCATTGCTTCTTCCACTGTTGTGCGTGCAAGCCAGTCCCCTGTGCATTGCGAAGATGCCTCACCTGTCATTGCCTACAGTCAACTAGCACCATCATCAAGCACGTCCACGTCCTTTTCCCAGTGCAGCCTTAAATTGTTCATACCCCAGTCATTTGAACACGAGGGGAAATACGCAGCCAATGCCCCATGGGCCATTGTACTAAATTCACATATTTCTCGTCTGCTTGCACTCAAAATGTTGCCTTTTAGGCTTGCGGAGATGGAAGCTTTCCACAACCTGATGGCAGCGGCTGTCTCAAGGTACTTGGTCCCCAGCCGACACTATTTTTCCCAGTGTGCCATACCAGCACATGTCCCACAACATTAGCTGTGCCCTCAACAATGCTGTTACTGGGAAAGTCTACCTAACCATGGACACATAAAAAAGTGCTTGTGGGCAGGGACAGTACATCTCACTGACTGCACACTTGGTTAACATAGTGGAAGTCGGGACCCAATCAGACCTTGGGATGGAACACGTCCTGCCGGCTGTGATGATTGTGGGCCCTACATCATTCAGGGTTGCCCCAACAGTCTACAGCTCCTGTACCTCCTCCTCCTACTCCTCTTCAGCCTCCATCTCTGAAATGAACACATCAGTCACAAGCTGGAAGCACTGCAACACTGCCTCAGCCAAGCGGCAACAGGCTGTGCTGAAACTAATCTGCTTAGGTGATAAACTGCACAATGCTGAAAAGTTGTGGACAGCTCTGAAAGAGCAGTCAGATTTGTGTCTGACACTGCGGAACCTACAGCCAGGCATGTACGCTGCTTGAGTGCCCATTTTAGAAAGTTAACTACATCTTCAGCTGCCCTTGCCATGCTTCAGCAGTGTTTGCAGCTCCCAGCTCACCAACTGGTGTGTGATGTCCCCACGCATTGGAACTCTACACTGCAGATGTTGGAAAGGATTTGTGAGCAGAAGAGGGCAGTTGTTGACTACAAGCATCAACAAGTCCATCGCTATTCAGTTCAGACTCCGCACATAAGACCTCAGGAGTGGACATGGATGTCAGACATACAGTATGTACCATCCTTCAAAACTTTGAGAACTCCACCAAGATGGTGAGCGGTGATGATGCCATAATTAGCATCACCACCCTGCTTCTCTGCATTCTGAAAAGCTCTCTGCTCACAATGAAAGAGGATGCTTTGCAGGCGGAGCATGATTACATGGAGCAAGGAACTGTACAGGGTGATTACACACAGCCCAGCCTCATGTCGTCCTAACGTGAATTGGTAGATAGGGTTGAGCGACCTTTACTTTTATAGGATCGGGTCGGGTTTCACGAAACCCGACTTTTTCAAAAGTCGGGTTGAGTGAAATCGGCCGATCCTATAAAAAAGTTGGGGCCGGGGTCGGCCGAAACTCGAAACCCAATGCAGTGCATTGGGTTTCCAATGGTTCCCAGGGTCTGAAGGAGCGGAAACTTCAGGCCCTGGGATCCATATTTAAGTGTAAAATAAAGAATTAAAATAAAAAATATCGCTATACTTACCCTCTGACGGGCCCTGGTACTAACCGGGAACCTTCCTTCCTTAGAATCAGCCTTCCAGGACCTTGCGGTGACGTCACGGTGACATCGCGGCTTGTGATTGGTCGCGCGGCCACCCATGTGACCGCTCGCGCGACCAATCACACGCGCGACGTCACCGTGACGTCACCGAAGGTCCTGGAAGGGCTGATTCTTAGGAAGGAAGGCTGCCGGAAAGAAGCAGGGCGTGTCCGAGGGTGAGTATATACCTAATAGGAATATACTCAACCTCGGCTTCGTTCCGGCAGCCTTCCTTCCTAATAATCAGCCCTTCCAGGACCTTCGGTGACGTCACGGTGACGTCGCGGCTTGTGATTGGTCGCGCGAGCGGTCACATGGGCGGCCGCGTGACCAATCACAAGCCGCGACGTCACCGTGACGTCACCGCAAGGTCCTGGAAGGCTGATTCTAAGGAAGGAAGGTTCCCGGTTAGTACCAGGGCCCGTCAGAGGGTAAGTATAGCGATATTTTTTATTTTAATTCTTTATTTTACACTTAAATCTGAATTCCGATACCAATTCCCGATATCTTAAACATATCGGGAATCGGTATCGGAATTCCGATTCCAGATTCAGAAGATCGCCGACTTCATGGCCGACCCCACACAGGGGTCGGGTCCGGTTTCATGAAACCCGACTTTGCCAAAAGTCGGCGACTTCTGAAAATTGCCGACCCGTTTCGCTCAACCCTATTGGTAGACAATGAGGAAGAGGAGGAGGAGGAAGAACAGGAGCTACTTTCATGCGCTATAGACGGTACTACAAGCACAGCTGAAAATGGATAGGTCAACACAGGCTCATTCTTTAACCCTAGAACGCATACCCATAGAAATCTACACATTCACGCACCTGGGGCCTTTTAGGCCTGTTTACAATTATCATGGAATAACTCAAATAAAAATACTTTTCAAAGTTTATTGCAAAGTAAGGATGCATTCCTACTAGCGGAGGGGTCTGTCAGGATGGGATTCCGTAATGGATCTGACCTCCTGGTGACCCCAGCTAAGGCTGGCGGACGCATACCTGGGGCCTCGCAGGCCTGCCAGGTTACTTGTTTTCTATTTTCTGTAAAATTACTTTAGTTAGAATTTTGAAACTCTAGGTATTCCTCAGGTATATAGTTGTTAGTAATTTCCAGTTGTTCATATATTTTTATGTTATAGGCATTTCGGTATAACATCCTTTTTTTGGGACTACCCCATATTCACGCACCTGGGGCCTTTTAGGACTGTGTGCAAATAACACGGAATAACTCAAATAAAAATACTTTTCAAAATTTATTTTACAATTGCAAGGTAAGGATGCATTCCAACTAGCGCTGGGGTCCGCCAGGAGGGGATCCGTAATGGATCTGACCTCCTGGTGACCCCAGCTAAGGCTGGCGGAATCCCGCCATTCCGGCAGCCTTAGCTGGAGTTACCAGGAGGTCAGATCCATTATGGATCCCCTTCTGGCGAACCCCAGCACTACTGGGAACACAGCCTAAGATGTGTATATTTCAAAACATAATTATGTGCATAAAACAACAAAAAAGTAAGTAAACGGGCACGCCAAATATAGGCATTCTATATGCAATTTTTTTATGAAAACATTTTTTGGTTGTAGCAAACTTGGTGTAGGAATATTTATTTGTAACTTTACATATTCCCCCGACAATTCTCGCATATTATTTTTTTGGCTGAATGTTCCTTGCATACATTTTGTCCGCAAGTAGAACAGAAACGCTCCGATTTTCTTTCCTTCTTTGCTGGACAAATATAGCAGCTCTTTCTTTTTTTTCTCTTTGCTCTGGATGTTCCAGAAAGCGTATTCCACATCGGATCATTGCCTCCGTAATTTGCCTTGATAAGCATATCATGCTGCTTCTCTCCATCATAGTAGGCATCAAAAGTTCATAACAAAGTTCTGTCAAAAATAGACGTCTTTTGTCTTTCCTGTTGGCATGGAATTCTGGATTAGTTTGACAATAAACAATGTAGCTACTGTATTGAGGGCTGACACATCAAGGATATTGGAAAAAAGGGAATGCAGAATCCACATTCTTCCCAGCAATAGCAGCAATAGCAGAGTCATAAAAGTTCTTCCCCAGCAACAGTACAGACAAAAAGACTGAGTATCAAATGTAAACCTAGTACAGGCCTAAAAGGCCCCAGTTGCGTGAATATGTGGTAGTCCCAAAAAAGGTTGTTATACCGAAATGTCTGTAACATAAAAATATATGAAAAACTGGAAATTACTAACAACTATATACCTGAGGATTACCTAGATTTTCAAAATTCTAACTAAAGTACTTTTATAGAAAATAGAAAACAAGTAACCTGGCAGGCCTGCGAGGCCCCAGGTATGCCTTCTAGGGTTAAGGAAAATTATTAATTATGTACTGACCGCAATTTATTAACTGTTTGTTAACTATGAATTTTAACACCATGTGTCATCTGACTATTTGGCACCGTTTTTTTTATCTAGTATGTATTTAAGCAATGAAAGTGCACTGTTGTGTATCCGCTTTTTGGGCTCCCCTGGTGGTTGCTGGTGGTACTGGTGACTTGTTTGCACTTTGCTGCTTCTGTTCACCTGCTTCCATCAGTGTTTGGGAGTTTCCTATTTAGCCTTGCTCTCCAGTCATTTCCTTGCCGGTCATCATTGTAACCAGAGCCCTCGGTTGCATGTTCCTGCTACTAGTCTGCTGATCAGCTAAGTGGACTTTGTCCTTTTGTTTTGTATCTTTTGTCCAGTTTGCAGTTTTTGTTATTCTCTGTAGCTGGAAGCTCTTGCGGGCTGAAATTGCCACTCCTGTGTCATGAGTTGACACAGGAGTCTTAAAGTAATTTCAGGATGGTTTTTTGAAAGGGTTTTCAGTTGACCGTGTAGTCCTCTTTTGTATCCTTCTGCTATCTAGTAAGTGGACCTCTCTTTGCTAAATCTACTTTCATACTGTGTATGTCTTTTCCTCTTGAACTCACCGTTATTACATGTGGGGGGCTGCTATCATCTTTTGGGGTATTTCCCTAGAGGTAAGCCAGGTCTGTTCCTTCCTCTACCAGGCGTAGTTAGTCCTCCGGCTGGCGCGTGGCATCTAGGAAGTCGTAGGTATGCTCCCTGGCTGCTATTAGTTGTGTGGTAGATTTAGCTCACGGTCAGCTCGAGATTCCATCACCCAGAGCTCGTCCGTTATTTATATGTTTCTGACGTTCCCTTGCCATTGGGAACCATGACAGTATGACCAGCCAGTGTTAAACTTATTGGCGGAAGAGAGGAGAGGAAAAAGAAGTCTGTAAAAAAATTTTTTTTTTCTTTTTCCCCTATGCTTGCTCCATAGTTGGATCAGTTGTATTTCAGCTCTAATTACAGCCTTTGCCTTTCTCTCCTTATAATCCTTGAATGGCTCTGAGCTCACCTGTTTAAAGATGGATCCTCAGAGTTTGGCTGCAGGTTTAAATAATCTTGCTACGAAGGTTCAAAATTTACAAGATTTTGTTATACATACTCCTATTTCTGAACCTAAAATCCCTACACCAGAGGTGTTTTCCGGAGATAGATCTCGGTTTCTGAATTTCAAATATAATTGTAAATTATTCCTTTCTCTCAGACCTCACTCCTCAGGAGATCCTGTCCAGCAGGTTAAGATTGTAATTTCTTTGCTGCGAGGTGACCCTCAAAATTGGGCATTTTCATTGGCACCAGGGGATCCTGCGTTGCTCAATGTGGATGCGTTTTTCCTGGCTTTAGGGTTGCTTTATGAGGAACCTAATTTGGAGATTCAAGCTGAAAAAGCTTTGATAGCCCTATCTCAAGGGCAAGATGAAGCTGAGATATACTGCCAAAAATTTCGTAAATGGTCTGTGCTTACTCAGTGGAATGAGTGCGCCTTAGCGGCAAATTTCAGAGAGGGCCTTTCTGATGCCGTGAAAGATGTTATGGTCGGGTTCCCTGCGCCTACAGGTCTGAACGAGTCCATGACAATGGCAATTCAGATTGATCGGCGTTTGCGGGAGCGCAAACCCGTGCACCATTTGGCGGTATCTTCTGAAGAGACGCCAGAGAAAATGCAATGTGACAGAATTATGTCCAGAAGCGAGCGGCAGAATTATAGGCGTAAAAATGGGTTATGCTTCTATTGTGGTGATTCTGCTCATGTTATATCGGCATGCTCTAAACGTACTAGGAAGGTTGACAAGTCTATTTCAATTGGCACTTTACAGTCCAAATTTATTTTGTCTGTAACCTTGATTTGTTCATTATCAGTTATTACCGTGGATGCCTATGTGGACTCTGGCGCCGCTCTGAGTCTTATGGACTGGTCCTTTGCCAGGCGCTGTGGGTTTGATTTAGAGCCTCTGGAAGTCCCTATACCTCTGAAGGGTATTGATTCTACACCTTTGGCTTGTAATAAACCACAGTTCTGGACGCAAGTGACTATGCGTATGACTCCAGACCATCAGGAGGTGATTCGCTTCCTTGTGTTGTACAATTTACATGATGTTTTGGTGCTTGGATTACCATGGTTACAGTCTCATAACCCAGTCCTTGACTGGAAAGCTATGTCTGTGTTAAGCTGGGGATGTCAGGGGGCTCATGGGGACACTCCTTTGGTGTCCATTTCGTCATCTATTCCATCTGAGGTTCCGGCATTTTTGTCTGATTATCGTGATATTTTTGAAGAGCCTAAGATTGGTTCACTCCCTCCTCACAGGGATTGTGATTGCGCTATAGATCTGATTCCTGGCAGTAAATTTCCAAAGGGTCGTTTGTTTAACCTATCTGTACCTGAACATGCTGCTATGCGCGAGTATATTAAGGAGTCCCTGGAAAAGGGACATATTCGTCCTTCTTCATCACCTTTAGGAGCCGGTTTTTTTCTTTGTCTCTAAAAAGGATGGCTCTCTGAGGCCTTGTATTGATTATCGACTCCTGAATAAAATTACAGTCAAATATCAGTATCCGTTGCCTTTGCTGACTGATTTGTTTGCTCGCATAAGGGGGGCTAAGTGGTTCTCTAAGATTGATCTTCGTGGGGCGTATAATTTGGTGCGAATTAGGCAGGGGGATGAGTGGAAAACCGCATTTAATACGCCTGAGGGCCATTTTGAGTATTTGGTAATGCCTTTCGGCCTTTCTAATGCACCTTCGGTCTTTCAGTCCTTAATGCATGATATTTTCCGTGAATATTTGGATAAATTTATGATTGTGTACTTGGATGATATTTTGATTTTTTCTGATGACTGGGAGTCTCATGTTCAGCAGGTCAGGAGGGTTTTTCAGGTTTTGCGGGAGAATTCTTTGTGTGTAAAGGGTTCAAAGTGTGCTTTTGGGGTTCAAAAAATTTCCTTTTTGGGGTATATTTTTTCCCCTTCTTCTATTGAGATGGACCCTGTCAAGGTTCGGGCTATTTACGACTGGACGCAGCCTACTTCTCTGAAGAGTCTTCAGAAATTCTTGGGCTTTGCTAATTTTTATCGTCGATTTATAACTGGTTTTTCTGGCGTTGCTAAACCTCTGACGGATTTGACCAAAAAGGGTGCTGATGTTGCCAATTGGCCCCCTGCTGCTGTGGAGGCCTTTCGGGAGCTTAAGCGCCGCTTTTTGTCTGCCCCTGTGTTGCGCCAGCCTGATGTTTCTCTTCCCTTTCAGGTTGAGGTCGATGCTTCCGAGATCGGAGCGGGGGCGGTTTTGTCGCAGAAAAGTTCCAACTGCTCAGTGATGAGACCTTGTGCGTTCTTTTCGCGAAAATTTTCGGCCGCCGAGCGAAACTATGATGTTAGTAATCGGGAGCTTTTGGCCATGAAGTGGGCATTTGAGGAGTGGCATCATTGGCTTGAGGGTGCCACACATCAGGTGGTAGTTTTGACTGATCACAAGAATTTAATTTATTTGGAGTCTGCCAGGCGCCTGAATCCTAGACAGGCACGTTGGTCGTTGTTCTTTTCCCGTTTTAATTTTGTGGTCTCGTACTTACCGGGTTCTAGGAATGTGAAGGCAGATGCTCTTTCTAGGAGTTTTGAGCCTGACTCTCCTGGGAATTCTGAACCTGCTGGTGTCCTTAAGGATGGGGTGGTTTTGTCTGCTGTCTCTCCAGATCTGCGACGTGCTTTGCAAGAATTTCAGGCGGATAGACCTGATCGTTGTCCGTCTGGTAGACTGTTTGTTCCTGACGATTGGACCACTAGAGTCATCTCTGTTGTGAATTTGGATTCTGGGCTCCCCCGGTGGCTACTGGTGGAATTGAACTTGTGACATCATCTTCCCTGTTCACCTGTTCTGATTAGATCTGGGTGTCGCTATATAACCTGGCTTCTCTGTTAGATGCTTGCCGGTCAACAATGTTATCAGAAGCCTCTCTGTGCTTGTTCCTGCTCCCAGACATCTACTAGATAAGTTGGACATTCGTCCATGTTTTGTTTTTGTATTTTGGTTCCAGTTCACAGCTGCAGTTTCGTTACTGTGTCTGGAAGGCTCTTGTTGATCAGGAATTGCCACTCTGGTATTATGAGTTAATGCCAGAGTCCTAAAGTAATTTCTGGATGTGTTTTGTTAGGGTTTTCTACTGACCATGAAAGTATGCTTTCTGTCTTCTGCTATCTAGAAAGCGGACCTCAAATTTGCTAAAACTATTTTCCTGCTGCGTTTGTTGTTTCATCTCATATCACCGCCAATATATGTGGGGGGCTTCTGTCTCCTTTTTTTTTGGGCATTTCTCTAGAGGTGAGTCAGGTCTTATATTTCCCTCTGCTAGCATTATTTAGTTCTCCGGCCGGCGCTGGGCATATAGGGATAAAAAGTAGGACATGCTACCTGGCTACTTCTAGATGATGCGGTAGGTTTAGTTCATGGTCAGTATAGTTACATCTTCCAAGAGCTTGTTCCTATAGAGGCTTATGCTAGTTCTCTGGCCATGGAGATCATGACAGTTTGACCGGCCCACTAAAGGGTTAAAATCCTTGGCTGAGAAAGGAGAGAAATAAGAAGTCTGCTGAGAGTTTTTTTTTTTTTTTTTTTTTTTTTTTCTGTGCTCTTAATTGGATCACTTGCCAGTCTGTCTATGCTGCAGTCTTTCTTTTTTTTCTCTCTCCTTATAATCTTTGAATGGCTTTGTGTTCACCTGTTAATAATGGATCTTCAGAGTGTAACTGCAGGTTTGAATAATCTCACCACGACAGTACAAAATTTGCAAGATTTTATTATTCATGCTCCGGTATCTGAGCCGAGAATTCCTTTGCCGGAATTCTTCTCAGGGAATAGATCTGGCTTTCAGAATTTTAGAAATAATTGCAAGTTATTTTTGTCCCTGAAATCTCGTTCTGCTGGAGACCCTGCACAGCAGGTTGGGATTGTGATTTCCTTGCTCCGCGGCGACCCTCAAGACTGGGCTTTTGCATTGGCACCAGGGGATCCTGCGTTGCGCAATGTGGATGCGTTTTTTTTGGCCTTGGGCTTGCTGTATGAGGAACCTCATTTGGAACTTCAGGCAGAAAAAACTTTGATGTCCCTATCGCAGGGGCAAGATGAAGCTGAAATTTACTGCCAAAGATTCCGTAAATGGTCTGTGCTTACTCAGTGGAATGAGTGTGCCTTGGCGGCTACTTTCAGAGAGGGTCTCTCTGATGCCATTAAGGATGTTATGGTGGGGTTCCCTGTGCCTGCGGGTCTGAATGAGTCCATGACAATGGCCATTCAGATCGATAGGCGTCTGCGGGAGCGCAAACCAGTGCACCATCTGGCGGTGTCCACTGAGAAGACGCCAGAAAGCATGCAGTGTGATAGAATTCTGTCCAGAAGCGAGCGGCAGAATTTTAGACGGAAAAATGGGTTGTGTTTCTATTGTGGGGATTCTACTCATGTTATATCAGCATGCTCTAAACGTACTAAAAAGCTTGATAAATCTGTTTCCATTGGCACTTTACAGTCTAAATTTATTTTGTCTGTGACCCTGATTTGCTCTTTGTCATCTATTACTACTGACGCCTATATCGACTCTGGCGCCGCTTTGAGTCTTATGGATTGGTCCTTTGCCAATCGTTGTGGGTATGATTTAGAGCCTTTGGAAACTCTTATTCCTCTGAAGGGGATTGACTCCACCCCATTGGCTAATAATAAACCACAATACTGGACACAAGTGACTATGTGTATTAATCCGGATCACCAGGAGACTATTCGTTTTCTAGTGCTGTATAATCTACATGAGGATTTGGTGCTGGGATTGCCATGGCTGCAGTCTCACAACCCAGTCCTTGACTGGAGAGCTATGTCTGTGTTGAGCTGGGGATGTAAGGGGACTCATGGGGACGTACCTTTGGTGTCCATTTCATCATCTATCCCCTCTGAAATCCCTGAGTTCCTGTCTGACTATCGTGACGTCTTTGAAGAACCCAAGCTGGGTTCACTACCTCCGCACCGTGAGTGCGATTGTGCTATAGATTTAATTCCGGGTAGTAAATACCCAAAGGGTCGTTTATTTAATCTGTCTGTGCCTGAACATACTGCTATGCGAGAATATATAAAGGAGTCCTTGGAAAAGGGACATATTCGTCCATCGTCATCTCCCTTAGGAGCCGGTTTTTTCTTTGTGTCAAAAAAAGACGGCTCTTTGAGACCATGTATCGATTATCGGCTTTTGAATAAAATCACTGTAAAATATCAATACCCATTGCCGTTGCTGACTGATTTGTTTGCTCGCATAAAGGGGGCCAAGTGGTTCTCTAAGATTGATCTCCGTGGGGCGTATAATTTGGTGCGGATCAGGCAGGGGGATGAGTGGAAAACCGCATTTAATACGCCCGAGGGCCACTTTGAGTATTTGGTGATGCCTTTTGGTCTTTCTAATGCCCCTTCAGTCTTCCAGTCCTTTATGCATGATATTTTCCGCGATTTTTTGGATAAATTTATGATAGTGTATCTGGATGATATTCTGATTTTTTCGGATGACTGGGACTCTCATGTCCGGCAAGTTAAGAGGGTTTTTCAGGTTTTGCGGTCTAATTCTCTGTGTGTCAAGGGTTCTAAGTGCGTTTTTGGGGTTCAGAGAATTTCCTTTTTGGGATATATTTTTTCTCCCTCTTCCATTGAGATGGATCCTGTCAAGGTTCAAGCTATTTGTGATTGGACGCAGCCCTCTTCTCTTAAAAGTCTTCAGAAATTTTTGGGCTTTGCCAACTTTTATCGTCGATTTATTTCTGGTTTTTCGGATGTCGTTAAGCCATTGACCGATTTGACTAGACAGGGTGCTGATGTTGCTAATTGGTCCCCTGATGCTGTGGAGGCCTTTCAGGAGCTTAAGCGCTGTTTTTCTTCTGCCCCTGTGTTGCGTCAGCCTGATGTGACTCTTCCTTTTCAGGTTGAGGTCGACGCTTCTGAGATCGGAGCTGGGGCAGTGTTGTCGCAGAAAAGTTCTGACTGCGCCGTGATGAGGCCTTGTGCCTTCTTTTCCCGTAAATTTTCGCCCGCTGAGCGGAATTATGATGTTGGGAATCGGGAGCTTTTGGCCATGAAGTGGGCGTTTGAGGAGTGGCGCCATTGGCTCGAGGGGGCCAGACATCAGGTGGTGGTATTGACTGACCACAAAAATTTGATTTATCTTGAGACCGCCAGGCGCCTGAATCCTAGACAGGCGCGCTGGTCATTATTTTTTTCTCGGTTTAATTTTGTGGTATCGTACCTACCAGGTTCTAAGAATGTTAAGGCGGATGCCCTTTCTAGGAGTTTTGAGCCTGATTCACCTGGCAACTCTGACCCCACAGGTATTCTTAAGGAGGGAGTTATCTTGTCAGCCGTTTCTCCAGACCTGCGGCGGGCCTTGCAGGAGTTTCAGGCGGATAGACCGGATCGTTGTCCGCCTGATAGGCTGTTTGTTCCTGATGATTGGACCAGTAAAGTCATCTCTGAGGTGCATTCTTCTGCGTTGGCAGGTCATCCTGGAATTTTTGGTACCAGGGATTTGGTGGCAAGATCCTTCTGGTGGCCTTCCCTGTCACGAGATGTGCGAGGCTTTGTGCAGTCTTGTGACGTTTGTGCTCGGGCCAAGCCTTGTTGTTCTCGGGCTAGTGGATTATTGTTGCCCTTGCCTATTCCTAAGAGGCCTTGGACACACATCTCGATGGATTTTATTTCAGATCTGCCTGTTTCTCAGACGATGTCTGTCATCTGGGTGGTGTGTGACCGTTTTTCTAAGATGGTTCATTTGGTTCCCCTGCCCAAATTGCCTTCTTCTTCCGAGTTGGTGCCCCTGTTTTTTCAAAATGTTGTTCGTTTGCATGGTATTCCTGAGAATATCGTTTCTGACAGAGGAACCCAATTTGTGTCTAGATTTTGGCGGGCATTTTGTGCTAGGATGGGCATAGATTTGTCTTTTTCGTCTGCTTTTCACCCTCAGACTAATGGCCAGACCGAGCGGACTAATCAGACCCTGGAGACATATCTGAGGTGTTTTGTGTCTGCTGACCAGGATGATTGGGTTGCTTTTTTGCCATTGGCGGAGTTCGCCCTCAATAATCGGGCCAGCTCTGCCACCTTGGTTTCCCCGTTTTTCTGTAATTCGGGGTTCCATCCTCGATTTTCCTCCGGTCAGATGGAATCCTCGGATTGTCCTGGAGTGGATGCGGTGGTGGAGAGATTGCATCATATCTGGGGGCAGGTGATGGACAATTTAAAGTTGTCCCAGGAGAAGACTCAGCTTTTTGCCAACCGTCACCGTCGTGTTGGTCCTCGGCTTTGTGTTGGAGATTTGGTGTGGTTGTCTTCTCGTTTTGTCCCTATGAGGGTCTCATCTCCTAAGTTTAAGCCTCGGTTCATCGGTCCGTATAAAATATTGGAGATTCTTAACCCTGTTTCCTTCCGTTTGGACCTCCCTGCATCCTTTTCTATTCATAACGTTTTTCATCGGTCGTTATTGCGCAGGTATGAGGCACCGGTTGTGCCTTCCGTTGAGCCTCCTGCTCCGGTGTTGGTTGAGGGTGAGTTGGAGTACGTTGTGGAAAAAATCCTAGACTCCCGTGTTTCCAGACGGAGACTCCAGTATCTGGTCAAGTGGAAGGGATATGGCCAGGAGGATAATTCTTGGGTCACTGCATCTGATGTTCATGCCTCTGATCTGGTTCGTGCCTTTCATAGGGCCCATCCTGATCGCCCTGGTGGTTCTGGTGAGGGTTCGGTGCCCCCTCCTTGAGGGGGGGGTACTGTTGTGAATTTGGATTCTGGGCTCCCCCGGTGGCTACTGGTGGAATTGAACTTGTGACATCATCTTCCCTGTTCACCTGTTCTGATTAGATCTGGGTGTCGCTATATAACCTGGCTTCTCTGTTAGATGCTTGCCGGTCAACAATGTTATCAGAAGCCTCTCTGTGCTTGTTCCTGCTCCCAGACATCTACTAGATAAGTTGGACATTCGTCCATGTTTTGTTTTTGTATTTTGGTTCCAGTTCACAGCTGCAGTTTCGTTACTGTGTCTGGAAGGCTCTTGTTGATCAGGAATTGCCACTCTGGTATTATGAGTTAATGCCAGAGTCCTAAAGTAATTTCTGGATGTGTTTTGTTAGGGTTTTCTACTGACCATGAAAGTATGCTTTCTGTCTTCTGCTATCTAGAAAGCGGACCTCAAATTTGCTAAAACTATTTTCCTGCTGCGTTTGTTGTTTCATCTCATATCACCGCCAATATATGTGGGGGGCTTCTGTCTCCTTTTTTTTTGGGCATTTCTCTAGAGGTGAGTCAGGTCTTATATTTCCCTCTGCTAGCATTATTTAGTTCTCCGGCCGGCGCTGGGCATATAGGGATAAAAAGTAGGACATGCTACCTGGCTACTTCTAGATGATGCGGTAGGTTTAGTTCATGGTCAGTATAGTTACATCTTCCAAGAGCTTGTTCCTATAGAGGCTTATGCTAGTTCTCTGGCCATGGAGATCATGACACATCTCGGAAGTTCATTCTTCTACTCTGGCAGGTCATCCGGGAATTTTTGGCACCAGAGATTTGGTGGCTAGATCCTTCTGGTGGCCTTCTCTGTCTCGAGATGTGCGTGTTTTTGTGCAGTCTTACGATGTGTGTGCTCGGGCCAAACCTTGTTGTTCTAGGGCTAGTGGGTTGTTGTTGCCCTTGCCTATTCCGAAGAGGCCTTGGACGCACATCTCTATGGACTTTATCTCGGACCTCCCTGTTTCTCAGAAGATGTCTGTCATCTGGGTGGTGTGTGACCGTTTTTCTAAAATGGTTCATTTGGTGCCATTGCCTAAGTTGCCTTCCTCATCTGAGTTGGTCCCTTTGTTTTTTCAAAATGTGGTTCGCTTGCATGGTATTCCGGAAAACATCGTTTCTGACAGGGGTACCCAGTTCGTGTCTAGATTTTGGCGGGCAGTCTGTGCCAGGTTGGGCATTGATTTGTCTTTTTCGTCTGCATTCCATCCTCAGACCAATGGCCAGACGGAGCGAACTAATCAAACTTTGGAGACTTATTTGAGGTGTTTTGTGTCTGCGGATCAGGACGATTGGGTTGCCTTTCTGCCGTTGGCGGAGTTTGCTCTTAATAATCGGGCTAGTTCTGCCACTTTGGTGTCTCCTTTCTTTTG
This sequence comes from Ranitomeya variabilis, assembly GCF_051348905.1. NCBI lineage: Eukaryota > Metazoa > Chordata > Amphibia > Anura > Dendrobatidae > Ranitomeya > Ranitomeya variabilis. Next base: position 252,265,804 of record NC_135237.1, on the reverse strand, counting down.
CAATTCAGGGTTTCATCCGCGTTTTTCATCTGGTCAGGTTGAATCTTCGGATTGTCCTGGAGTGGATGCGGTAGTGGATCGGTTGCATCGGATTTGGGGACAAGTGGTGGATAATTTGGAATTGTCCCAGGAGAGGACTCAGCAGTTTGCTAACCGCCGTCGTCGTGTTGGTCCCCACCTTCGTGTTGGGGACTTGGTGTGGTTGTCTTCCCGTTTTGTCCCTATGAGGGTTTCTTCTCCTAAATTTAAGCCTCGGTTCATCGGTCCTTATAGGATTTTGGAGATTCTTAACCCTGTTTCCTTTCGTTTGGACCTCCCGGCATCTTTCGCTATCCATAATGTGTTCCATCGGTCGTTGTTGCGGAGATATGAGGTACCGGTGGTTCCTTCTACTGAACCTCCTGCTCCTGTGCTGGTGGAGGGTGAATTGGAGTACGTGGTAGAGAAGATCTTGGACTCCCGTATTTCCAGACGGAGACTTCAATATCTGGTTAAGTGGAAGGGCTATGGTCAGGAAGATAATTCTTGGGTAACTGCCTCTGATGTTCATGCCTCGGATTTGGTTCGTGCCTTTCATAGGGCTCATCCAGATCGCCCTGGTGGTTCTTGTGAGGGTTCGGTGCCCCCTCCTTAAGGGGAGGGTACTGTTGTGTATCCGCTTTTTGGGCTCCCCTGGTGGTTGCTGGTGGTACTGGTGACTTGTTTGCACTTTGCTGCTTCTGTTCACCTGCTTCCATCAGTGTTTGGGAGTTTCCTATTTAGCCTTGCTCTCCAGTCATTTCCTTGCCGGTCATCATTGTAACCAGAGCCCTCGGTTGCATGTTCCTGCTACTAGTCTGCTGATCAGCTAAGTGGACTTTGTCCTTTTGTTTTGTATCTTTTGTCCAGTTTGCAGTTTTTGTTATTCTCTGTAGCTGGAAGCTCTTGCAGGCTGAAATTGCCACTCCTGTGTCATGAGTTGACACAGGAGTCTTAAAGTAATTTCAGGATGGTTTTTTGAAAGGGTTTTCAGTTGACCGTGTAGTCCTCTTTTGTATCCTTCTGCTATCTAGTAAGTGGACCTCTCTTTGCTAAATCTACTTTCATACTGTGTATGTCTTTTCCTCTTGAACTCACCGTTATTACATGTGGGGGGCTGCTATCATCTTTTGGGGTATTTCCCTAGAGGTAAGCCAGGTCTGTTCCTTCCTCTACCAGGCGTAGTTAGTCCTCCGGCTGGCGCGTGGCATCTAGGAAGTCGTAGGTATGCTCCCTGGCTGCTATTAGTTGTGTGGTAGATTTAGCTCACGGTCAGCTCGAGATTCCATCACCCAGAGCTCGTCCGTTATTTATATGTTTCTGACGTTCCCTTGCCATTGGGAACCATGACAGTGCACTACCTATGTATGTTGTATGTGGTATTTCCTGAAGAAGGGGTCTTAATGACCTTGAAATGTGTTGAATAAACCACCGTTAAACTTCATCACTCCTCACCAACAGGACAACTGACCATGCTGTCCTCCTCCTCCTCCTCCCTGTCCTCAGGCCATCCACGCTGAAAAGATGGTATGACAGTTGTGCTTATAGTACCATCTATAGCGCATGAAAGTAGCTCCTGTTCTTTCTCCTCCTCCTCTTCCTCATTGTCTACCAATTCACGTTAGGACGACATGAGGCTGGGCTGTGTGTAATCACCCTGTACAGTTCCTTGCTCCATGTAATCGTGCTCCGCCTGCAATGTATCCTCTTTCATTGTGAGCAGACAGCTTTTCAGCATGCAGAGAAGCAGGATGGTGATGCTAATTATCGCATCATCACCGCTCACCATCTTGGTGGAGTTCTCAAAGTTTTGTAGGATGGTACATTTGTCTGACATCCATGTCCACTCCTGAGGTCTTATTTGTGGAGTTTGAACTGAATAATGACGGACTTGTTGATGCTGGTAGTCAACAACTGCCCTCTTCTGCTCAAATCCTTTTCCGACATCTGCAGTGTAGAGTTCCAATGCGTGGGGACATCACACACCAGCCGGTGAGCTGGGAGCTGCAAACGCTGCTGAAGCATGGCAAGGGCAGCTGAAACTGTAGCTGACTTTCTAAAAGGGGCACACAGGCAGCGTACTTTCACAAGCAGATCTGGCAGCTCCACGTAGCTTTTGAGAAACCATTGAATGACAAGGTTAAGCACATGGGCCAGGCATAGTACGCGTGTGAGCTCACCTTGCCTCAGAGCCGCCACCAGGTTCCGGCCATTGTCACACACAACCATGCCTGGCTGTACGTTTATCAGTGTCAGACACAAATCTGACTGCTCTTTCAGAGCTGTCCACAACTTTTCAGCATTGTGAGGTTTATCACCTAAGCAGATTAGTTTCAGCACAGCCTGTTGCCGCTTGGCTGAGGCAGTGTTGCAGTGCTTCCAGCTTGTGACTGATTTGTTCATTTCAGAGATGGAGGCTGAAGAGGAGTAGGAGGAGGAGGTACAGGGGCTGTAGACTGTGGTGGCAACCCTGAATGACGTAGGGCCCACAATCATCAGAGCCGGCAGGACGTGTTCCATCTCAAGGTCTGATTGGGTCCCGGCTTCCACTATGTTAACCCAGTGTGCATTCAGTGAGATGTACCATCCCTGCTCACAGGCACTTGTCCATGTGTCCATGGTTAGGCAGACTTTCCCAGTAACACCACCACTAGAACACCAGGGTGAACGCATTCCGTGATGCAACAGCCACTCTATTTTTTGGCAAGAATGCTTATGATGCCCTTAAAAAAAAAAAAATAAAAATAAAAAAAAAGTGTGTACCACCCAGGGGGAAATGTTGGTCAGCCCATACACTTAGTGTATGGACATTACAAGTATAGGAGACCCGCTCCTTTATAATGGGAAAGTTTTTTTTTATGAGGCCCTCCTCCACATCTCTTTCAAGGGGCATTGGAGTGCCACCTAATTTTTTTGCATGCCTTCCATTCACTGCATAGGCAAACACTATGGGAGACCCACTTCCTAATAATGGGAAGATTGTTTACAGGAGGCCCACCTCTACATCTCTTCCAAGGCTTATTGGGGTGCGTGTGAATTTGGTGCAGGGCAGGCCTTGCATTAAATGCAGGAGCAAACAGTATGGAAGCACCAAAGGAATAATGTGAACTAGGTTTTCCTGTGGCCATCCAGTACGTGGGCTCAAAGGCTAATTGAGGTTTGTGTAACTTTGGTGCAGGGCAGGCCTTGCATTCAATGCATAGGCTAAGAGTTTGACAGTAATAAATGAATAATGTGAACTAGGTTTTCCTGTGGCCAGCCAGTAGGTGAGCTCAAGGGCTTATTGGGGGGCGCAACTTTGGTGCAGGGTAGGCCTTGCATTCAATGCATAGGCAAACAGTATGGCAGTAGCAAATGAATAATGTAAACTTGGTTTTCCTGTGGCCATCCAGTACGTGGGTTCAATGCTTATTGGGGTGTCTGTAATTTTGGGGCAGGCCTTGCATTCAATTCATAGGCAAACACTATGGGAGAATCACTTTCTTACAATGAGATCATTTTGTCAGGAGGCCCTCCTGTACATCTCGTGAAAGGGGTATTTTGGTGCTTCCTAATTTTTGGCAGCCCAGCCACTCACTGCATAGAGAATAATAGTATAGGAGACCCATCTATATATATAATTGTCTAAGGGGTACTTCTGTCTTTCTGTCCTCAACTTCTGTCACTGAAATCCCGCGTCGCTGATTGGTCTCGGCAGCTGCCTGTCATGGTTACCGCGACCAATCAGCGACGGGCACAGTCCGATTAGTCCCTCCCCTACTCCCCTGCAGTCAGTGCCCGACGCCCGCTCCATAATCCCCTCCAGTCACCGCTCACACAGGGTTAATGGCAGCGGTAACGGGCAGTGGTGTAACGCACTCCGTTACCGCTGCTATTAACCCTGTGTGTCCCCAACTATTTACTATTGATGCTGCCTATGCAGCATCAATATTAAAAATATATCATGTTAAATATAATAAAAATAAAAAAAAACCTGCTATACTCACCATCAGCCGCCTTTCCCACTCCTCGCGATGCTCCGGTGACCGCTCCATGCAAGCGGCAGGTTCTGGTGGCAAGGATGGTATGCGAGAAGGACCTGCCATGACGTCATGGTCATGTGACAGCGACGTCATGACAGGTCCTGCACTCATACCAATCCTGGGCCCGGAAGCTGCCGCGTGCTCCGCACACAGGGCCAGGACTTCAAGGGGCCTTCGGAAGGTGAGTATATGTTTATTTTTTATTTTAAGTCTGTATACTACATGGCTCTGTGCTGTATACTCTGTCGCTGTGCAATATACTACGTGACTGGGCAATATACTATGTGGCTGGGCAATATACTGCGTGGCCTGTGCTATATACTACGTGATTGGGCAATATACTATGTGGCTGGGCAATATACTACGTGACTGGACAATATACTACGTGGCTGGGCAATATACCACGTGGCTGGGCAATGTACTACGTGGCTGGGCAATGTACTACGTGACTGGGCAATGTACTACGTGGATCGGCAATATACTACGTGGCTGGGCAATATACTACATGGCTGGCCAATATACTACATGACTGGGCAATATACTACATGGCTGGGCAATATACTACGTGTATGGGCAATATACTACGAGGCTGGGCAATATACTACGTGGACATGCATATTCTAGAACAGAGGTGTCAAACTGCATTCCTCGAGGGCCGCCAACAGGTCATGTTTTCAGGATTTCCTTAGCATTCCACAAGGTGCTGGAATCATTCTGTGCAGGTGATTAGATTATCACCTGTGCAATACAAGGAAATCCTGAAAACATTACCTGTTGGCGGCCCTCGAGGAATGCAGTTTGACACCTCTGTTCTAGAATACCCGATGCATTAGAATCGGGCCACCATCTAGATATTTAATAATGGCCCTTTAAGAATATTAATGCCGCCTGATGCCACTATAAAAATAGGCTTTGTGACTGAGTCCCTCCTTCATAAATAAATCAAGATGTGTCTGATGATGTGTCACACAACCCATGGCCAGCTAGGGTTGTTAATAGTGTTGAGCATTCCGATACCGCAAGTATCGGGTATCGGCCGATACTTGCGGGTATCGGAATTCCGATACCGAGATCCGATACTTTTGTGGTATCGGGTGTCGGTATCGAAACAACATTAATGTAAAAATGTGTAAAAGAGAGAATTAAAATAAAAAAATATTGCTATACTCACCTCTCCGACGCAGCCTGGACCTCAGCGAGGGAACCGGCAGCGTTGTTTGCTTAAAATGCGCGCTTGTCCTTCCTTACGTGAAGTCCCGGCTTGTGATTGGTCGCGTGCCGCCCATGTGGCCGCGACGCGACCAATCACAGCAAGCCGTGACGTAATTTTAGGTCCTTCAGGATTTTAAAATTACGTTCCGGCTTTGTGATTGGTCGCGTCGCGGTCACATGGGCGACGCGACCAATCACAAGCCGTGACGTCACGGGAGGCAGGACAAGCGCGCATTTTAAAATGCGCGCGTGTCCAGCCTCCCGTGACGTCATGGCTTGTGATTGGTCGCGTCGCCCATGTGACCGCGACGCGACCAATCACAAAGCCGGAACGTAATTTTAAAATCCTGAAGGACCTGAAATTACGTCACGGCTTGCTGTGATTGGTCGCGTCGCGGCCACATGGGCGGCACACGACCAATCACAAGCCGGGACTTCACGTAAGGAAGGAAACGCGGGAATTTTAAGCAAACAACACTGCCGGTTCCCTTGGTAAGGTGCAGGCTGCGTCGGAGAGGTGAGTATAGCAATATTTTTTATTTTAATTCTTTCTTTTACACATTAATATGGTTCCCAGGGCCTGAAGGAGAGTTTCCTCTCCTTCAGACCCTGGGAACCATCAGGGATACCGTCCGATACTTGAGTCCCATTGACTTGTATTGGTATCGAGTATCGGTATCGGATTGGATCCGATACTTTGCCGGTATCGGCCGATACTTTCCGATACCGATACTTTCAAGTATCGGACGGTATTGCTCAACACTAGTTGTTAAATGTTACAATGACATTTCCCAGTGAATTCATTTGTATTGGCAAAAATGCTCGAGTTTCCCATAGACTTGCATTGGGCTCCTGGCTCGGGTCAAGTACCCGAGTATTCCAATTTGTTCTACCTGAGCAAAGAAAAAGAGAACAGCATGGAGAAGACAGCTGGAAGCATCCTTGACATCCAGATCGCTGCTCAGAAAAATGGTGTCACACTTCTCCACTTTAAGAACTGACAATAAAACATTTAAAATTGAAGAGATTTTGGAGTTTGCAGGAAAAAAATGCTAAAAAACATTATTTCCTGTATAATGACTTGGAGAGGGTACGGTCCAGCGGATTGATCCTGGGTCCCGGCACGATGAGTCCATGCTGATCGGTTGGTACGAGCTTTTCATACATGTTTTCCTGGGAAACCTATGGTCTGGTGCTCGCCCCTCTGAGAGGAGGGTACTGTCATGATCCGGGCCGGGGTTTGGTTTTGTCTTTCCTTTCCCGGTCTGATCATGTCAGGTGTTAACTTTCCCTGCCTCGTTCCCGTGTCATGTCTGTGTCACGGGGAGACTAGGTGAGTGGGAGCTAAAAACCCGGGCCCCTGCAGTTTCCCTCAGACTAGGGAAATCCTGACTGACCCTCTACCTGGAGTTTACACTGAAGGTGTGCATGTCCAGGCCTCGAACCTCACCCTGACTCCTGTTTTAACCCTAGGCTGATACCTCCGCCCTCCACCCAGTGAAGAGGAAATATTCCAATACCCACAGTTAGCACAGACAAGGATAAAGGAAAATATACACCACGCCGCAGTCACTCAGGAATACACTATAAATGTGCAGGGCAAAATAAATACAAATATAGGAAGGAGTAAATAAGACAGAGGAAAATACACCACCAGCAACGAATCTCCAATAACCAGCTCTCCACTCCAGACCGAGATAACAACGCACAAGACAGAAGCTATAATCGGCGATGAACAGGAGAGCTATTTAAAGGCCATGGGAATGGCCCAGCTTCCAATCCGAGGATTAGTTAAATTAACCCCGGAACAGCTAGTCAAAATCTAGCAGACGCCAATGAGCAAATAGTGGTCAAAAGCGGAATTACCGCTGTCTGTCGGACGACCTGGTCTGAACAGCGTCCGACATGACAGTACCCTGCCTTCTACGAGGGACCCCAGGGCCCTCACGGCTTATAGGACCCGGCTTGTCTGGATGGCGATGATGAAAAAACCTGACCAGCCGATCTGCATGTATATCCGAGGCTGGTACCCAGGACCTCTCCTCAGGCCCATAACCACGCCAGTGTACCAAGTACTGTAAAGTGTGACACACTACACGAGAGTCAACCACCTTGGAGACTTCAAACTCCAAACTACCATCCACGAAGACTGGAGGTGGCATAGGCGCCGCGTCCACAGAACCCACCACCTTCTTTAGAAAAGACCTGTGGAACACGTTGTGTATCTTATACACCGTAGGGAGCTCCAATCGGTACGCTACTGGGTAAATGACGGCGGTGACCCTAAATGGACCAATAAAGCGTGGACCCAATTTAAGGGATGGTATTTTGAGTCTTATGTTTGTTGTGGATAACCACACCCAGTCATCCACACTCAGGTCCAGACCTGGCACACGCCTATTGTCAGCCACATGCTTGTACCTAGCACCCACACTCAACAGGCGCTGCTTAACTCTCCTCCAGACTGATGACAATTGTGTCCCCAACTGGTCCTCCTCCGGAACACCGGAAGAGCCCCTCTGACTCAAGGTGCAAAATTGAGGATGTAGCCCGTAAACACAAAAAAACAGAGACTCCCCAGACGACTCCTGGCGGTGGTTATTGATGGCAAACTCAGCCAAAGGAAGAAAGGTAGACCACTCCTCCTGGTTATCAGAGACAAAGCAGCATAAGTACTGTTCCAAATTTTGGTTCATACGCTCAGTCTGACCATTTGACTGAGGATGAAACGCCGAAGAATGAGATAACTTGATCCCCAGACGTGAGCAAAATGCTCTCCAAAATTTTGCCACAAACTGAGACCCTCTATCAGACATGATGTCAGATGGAACCCCATGAAGTCTGACCACCTCCTGCACAAATACCTGAGCCAGAGTCTTAGAGTTAGGCAACGAAGGCAAAGACACAAAGTGCGACATTTTAGAAAACCGATCAACAATCACCAATATGACCGTGTTCCCAGCTGATGAGGGCAAATCTGTGATGAAATCCATGGAGATTTCCGTCCAAGGCTTACTAGGTACCTCAAGAGGAAGTAGTGTGCCAACAGGACGGGAGCGGGGCGTCTTAGCCCTAGCGCACGTGGTACAAGCTGACACGTATGAGATCACGTCCTGTCGGATCTTGGGCCACCAAAACCAACGTGACACCAACTCCAAGGTACCTCTAACCCCTGGGTGGCCAGCCAGGACAGCATCATGATGCTCCGCCAAAACCTTTAGGCGGAGATGAAGCGGTACAAAAGATTTGTTGACGGGAAGCTCAGATGGTACCTGCTCCTGAGCCTCGGCAATCTCAGCCTCAACCTCGGTAGTGAGAGCCGAAACCACAACACCCTTTTGGAGGATGGGTACTGGATCCTCCCGAGGTTCTCCACCCGGAAAACACCTGGACAGAGCATCCGCCTTAGTGTTTTTAGACCCCGGTCTGTAAGTGACCACAAAATTGAACCGCATGAAAAACAATGCCCAGCGAGCCTGCCTGGGGGACAGACGCTTGGCTGACTCCAAATACAGCAGATTCTTATGATCGGTAATAACAGTAATCTCATGTACCGACCCCTCCAAGAAGTGTCACCATTCCTCAAAGGCCAACTTAATTGCCAACAACTCCCTGTTGCCAATATCGTAGTTAAGTTCGGCGGACGACAGTTTCTTGGAGAAATAGGCGCATGGACGTAAACCACTCAAAGATGAGCCTTGAGATAGTACTGCCCCCACACCAACCTTAGATGCATCGAATTCCACAACAAAGGGTTTAGATACGTCTGGCTGCACAAGAATGGGGGCTGAAACAAAACTGTTCTTAAGAAATTCAAATGCGCGCACAGCAGCCTCAGGCCAAACGGAGAAATTGGTACCCTTTTTAGTCATGTCAGTTGGCGGTTTAGCAATGATGGAAAAATCCTTGATAAATTTCCTATAGTAGTTAGAAAACCCAAGGAACCACTGAAGTGCTTTCAGGTTATCAGGACGTTCCCAATGCAGCACCGCCTGCACCTTAGCGGCGTCCATTTTAAACCCAGAAGCAGACACAATATAACCCAAGAAAGGCAACTCTTGAACAGAAAATACACATTTCTCAAGTTTAGCATACAGCTTATTCTCTCTGAGAAGCTGTAACACCTGCCTGACATTATCTAAATGAGCATCACGGTCGCAAGAATATATGAGAATGTCATCTAGATACACGATAACGAATTTCCCCAAAACATGCGAGAAGACATCATTGATGAAATGTTGGAACACTGCAGGTGCGTTAGTCAACCCAAACGGCATCACCAAATTTTCAAAATGACCCTCAGGGGTATTAAAAGCCATCTTCCACTCATCACCTTGACGGACTCTTATGAGGTTGTACGCACCCCTGAGATCAAGCTTGGTAAACCACTTAGCACCTGCCACCTGGTTGAACAAATCTGGTATCAGAGGCATAGGGTATGGATCTCGTACTGTAATCTGGTTCAACTCCCTGAAATCCAAACACGGGCGTAATCCGCCATCTTTCTTCTTCACGAAGAAGAACCCTGCTGCCACCGGCGAGGATGACGGCCTGATGTGCCCTTTGCTCAAGCTTTCAGCAATGTAATCTTTTAACGCTTGTCTCTCCGGACCGGAGATGTTAAACATCCTTGCTTTAGGCAATTTGGCCCCTGGTTTAAACCTGATAGAACAGTCATAAGGACGATGATGGGGGCAACTCTGAACAACCCTTCTCAGAGAACACATCCACAAAATCCAGAAGTGACTCCGGAATGCTTGAAGTCACCGCAGGCACACATGTGGCCAGGCAATTCTCCTGGCAGAACTCGCTGGCAGAACTCGCTCCACCGAATTATGTCCTGAGTTTTCCAGTCAATTACCGGGTTGTGCATAGACAACCAAGGAAAACCCAAAACCACATGAGCAGGAAGATTCCTGAGCACCTTACATGTAACCCTCTCGTAATGTAGAACTCCTATGTGGAGTTTCACCTCAGCCACAAATTCAGTAATCTCCCCCTGAGAGAGAGGAGCAGCATTGATGGTGACCACTCGAATAGGATGAGTGTTGTGAACTCTGTTTTTGGGCTCCCTCTTGTGGTCACAAGTGGTACTGTGTGAGTGCTGTCTTTGGGCTCCCTCTGGTGGCTCTTTGTGTCATTCTGCAGGTCTGGGGCTGGCTTCAGCTGTCTCGTTATCTGTTAGCTGGTTTCCTATTTAGCTCACCTGGACTTTCAGTGGTTGCCTGCTGTCGATGTATTCAGTGCTATTTTGGATCTCTCCTGAATTCCTTCGTTATCAGTCTCTCCAAGAGAAGCTAAGTTTCTGTTTGGTTATTTTTTGCTCATCAGTGTTCAATATGTTTCTTGGTTATTTATTTGTCCTTGTCCAGCTTGCTAATATGTGATTTCCTTGCTTGCTGGTAGCTCTAGGGGGCTGAGTTCTCCCCTCACACCGTTAGTTGGTGTGGGGGTTCTTGAATTCTCAGCGTGGATATTTTGTATAGGGTTTTTACTGACAGCACAGTTCCCTGTCTGTCTTCTGCTATCTAGTATCAGTGGGCCTCATTTGCTGAATCTGTTTTCATTTCTACGTTTTGTATTTTCCCCTTACCTCACTGTTATTATTTGTTGGGGGCTTCCTATATCTTTGGGGTCATTTCTCTGAGGCAAGTGAGGTCTTACTTTCTCTATAGGGGTAGCAAGTTTCTCAGGCTGCGTCGAGACGTCCAGGAATTTAGGCACGTTCACCGGCTACCTTTAGTGTGTTGGTTAGGATCAGGTTGCGATCAGTCCAGTTACCACCTCCCTAGAGCTTGTTCTATGTTCAGTAACTTAGCTAGTCCATTCTGTGATCCTCAGCCACTAAGGATCATAACAGTACAGCAGGCCAAAAAAGTGTTTAATGCATCGCAGAAGTGGGATAAGAGAAGTCCTGAGTACAATTTTTTTTTTCCTCTCCCTTTGCTGCAGTCTGTCCAGCTTCTCTCATCCCCTTAATCTCTGGGTGGCTTTGAGTTCAGCTGCAGACATGGATATTCAGAGTCTGACTTCTAGTGTGGATCGTCTTGCTGCAAGGGTGCAAAGCATTCAGGATTTTGTTGTTCACAGTCCTATTTCTGAGCCAAAAGTACCTATTCCTGAGTTGTTTTCTGGAGATAGATCTAGGTTTTTGAATTTTAAGAATAATTGTAAATTATTTCTTTCTTTGAGACCTCGTTCCTCTGGTGATTCCGCTCAGCAAGTTAGAATTGTTATCTCCCTGTTACGTGGCGACCCTCAAGATTGGGCTTTCTCCCTGGCGCCAGGAGATCCTGCATTGCTGAATGTGGATGCGTTTTTTCTGGCGCTTGGATTGCTTTATGAGGAACCTAATCTTGAGAACCAGGCAGAAAAGGCCTTGTTGGCTCTCTCTCACGGTCAGGATGAAGCTGAGGTGTATTGTCAAAAATTTCGGAAATGGTCGGTGCTTACTCAACGGAATGAGTGTGCCCTGGCTGCAAATTTCAGAGAAGGTCTTTCTGAAGCCATTAAGAATGTTATGGTGGGTTTCCCCACGCCTGCAAGTCTGAATGACTCAATGGCTTTGGCCATTCAGATTGATCGGCGTTTGCGGGAGCGCAAATCTGCCCACCATCTGGCGGTGTTTTCTGAACAGAGACCTGAGTCTATGCAATGTGACCGAGTTCTGACCAGAATTGAGCGGCAAAATCATAGACGTCAAAATGGGTTGTGCTTTTACTGTGGTGATTCAACTCATGTTATCTCAGCATGCTCTAAGCGCTTAAAATAAATTGCTAAAACTGTCACCGTTGGTACTATACAGCCTAAATTCATTTTGTCTGTTACTTTAATTTGTTCTTTGTCATCCTACTTGGTTATGGCTTTTGTGGATTCAGGTGCTGCCCTGAACCTGATGGATTTGTCGTTTGCCAGGCGCTGTGGTTTGGTCCTGGAGCCTTTAGAATTCCCTATTCCACTGAGGGGAATTGATGCTACACCATTGGCTGAGAATAAGCCTCAGTATTGGACTCAAGTGACCATGTGCATGACTCCTGTACATCAGGAGGTGATTCGCTTTCTTGTGCTGCATAATTTGCATGATGTTGTCGTTTTGGGTCTGCCATGGTTGCAAGGCCCATAATCCAGTACTGGATTGGAAAGCTATGTCTGTTTCAAGTTGGGGTTGCCAGGGGATTCATGGCGATGCTCCTTTGGTGTCAATTGCTTCTTCCACTCCTTCTGAGGTCCCTGAGTTTTTGTCGAACTACCAGGATGTATTTGATGAGCCCAGATCCGGTGCCCTGCCTCCTCACAGGGATTGTGATTGTGCTATAAATTTGATTCCTGGTAGTAAGTTCCCTAAGGGACGACTTTTTAATTTGTCTGTACCAGAACATGCCGCGATGCGGAGTTATATAAAGGAGTCTTTAGAGAAGGGACATATTCGCTCATCCTCCTCCCCTCTTGGTGCAGGATTCTTTTTTGTGGCCAAGAAGGATGGTTCTCTGAGACCTTGTATAGATTATCATCTTCTAAATAAAATCACGGTCAAATTTCAGTATCCTTTGCCATTATTATCTGATCTGTTTGCTCGGATTAAGGGGTCCAGTTGGTTCACCAAGATAGATCTTCGTGGTGCGTATAACCTTGTGCATATTAAGCAGGGGGATGAATGGAAAACAGCATTTAATACGCCTGAAGGCCACTTTGAGTACTTGGTGATGCCTTTTGGACTCTCTAATGCTCCTTCTGTGTTCCAGTCCTTCATGCATGACATTTTCCGAGAATATCTGGATAAATTTATGATTGTGTATCTGGATGACATTTTGGTCTTTTCTGAGGATTGGGAGTCCCATGTGAAGCAGGTCAGGATGGTATTTCAGGTCCTGCGTGCTAATGCCTTATTTGTGAAGGGCTCAAAATGTCTCTTCGGAGTACAAATGGTTTCCTTTTTGGGTTTTCTTTTTTCCCCTTCTACTATTGAGATGGACCCAGTCAAGGTCCAGGCTATTCATGACTGGACTCAGCCTACATCTGTTAAGAGCCTTCAGAAGTTCTTGGGTTTTGCTCATTTTTACCGTCGCTTCATTGCTAATTTTTCTGGCGTGGTTAAACCCTTGACGGATTTGACCAAGAAGGGTTCTGATGTGACTAATTGGTCTCCTGCGGCCGTGGAAGCCTTTCGGGAGCTGAAGCGCCGGTTTTCTTCGGCTCCAGTTTTGTGTCAGCCTGATGTCTCTCTTCCTTTCCAGGTCGAGGTTGATGCTTCTGAGATTGGAGCAGGGGCTGTTTTGTCGCAGAGAAGCTCTGATTGCTCTGTGATGAAGCCTTGTGCTTTCTTTTCAAGAAAGTTTTTGCCTGCCGAGCGGAATTATGATGTTGGTAATCGGGAGTTGTTGGCTATGAAGTGGGCATTTGAGGAGTGGCGACATTGGCTCGAGGGAGCTAAGCATCGTGTGGTGGTCTTGACTGATCACAAAAATCTGATTTATCTCGAGTCTGCCAAGCGGCTGAATCCTAGACAGGCTCGTTGGTTGTTGTTTTTCTTCCGTTTCGATTTTGTGGTCTCGTACCTGCCTGGTTCGAAGAACGTGAAGGCTGATGCTCTTTCTAGGAGTTTTGTGCCTGACTCTCCGGGAGTTTCAGAGCCGGCTGGTATCCTCAGAGAGGGAGTGATTTTGTCTGCCATTTCCCCAGATTTGCGACGAGTGCTGCAGAAATTTCAGGCGGATAGACCTGACCGTTGCCCACCATAGAGACTGTTTGTCCCAGATAGATGGACCAGCAGAGTTATTTCCGAGATTCATTCTTCGGTGTTGGCAGGCCATCCTGGGATTTTTGGTACCAGAGATTTGGTGGCTAGGTCCTTCTGGTGGCCTTCCTTGTCGCGGGATGTGCAGTCCTGTGGGATTTGTGCTCGGGCTAAGCCTTGCTGTTCTCGTGCCAGCGGTTTGCTTTTGCCTTTGCCTGTCCCGAAGAGGCCTTGGACGCACATTTCCATGGATTTTATTTCGGATCTTCCAGTCTCTCAGAGAATGTCTGTCATCTGGGTGGTGTGAGATTGTTTTTCCAAAATGGTCCATTTGGTGCCCTTGCCTAAGTTGCCTTCCTCCTCCGATTTGGTTCCTCTATTTTTTCAGAATGTGGTTCGCTTGCACGGCATCCCTGAAAATATTGTGTCTGACAGAGGATCCCAGTTTGTGTCCAGATTTTGGTGCATCTTTTGTGCTAAGATGGGCACTGATTTGTCTTTTTCGTCGGCCTTCCATCCTCAGACGAATGGCCAAACCGAGCGAACTAATCAGACCTTGGAAACTTATTTAAGATGTTTTGTTTCTGCTGATCAGGATGATTGGGTGACTTTTTTGCCATTGGCCGAGTTTGCCCTTAATAATCGGGCTAGTTCTGCTACTTTGGTTTCGCCTTTTTTCTGCAATTCTGGTTTTCATCCTCGTTTTTCCTCGGGTCAGGTTGAGCCTTCTGACTGTCCCGGGGTGGATTCTGTGGTGGATAGGTTGCAGCAGATTTGGAACCATGTGGTGGACAGTTTGAGGTTGTCACAGGAGAAGGCTCAGCGCTTTGCCAACCGCCGTCGCGGTGTGGGTCCCCGACTTCGTGTTGGGGATTTGGTATGGCTGTCTTCTCGGTATGTTCCTATGAAGGTTTCCTCTCCTATATTCAAGCCTCGCTTCATCGGTCCTTATAAGATTTTGGAAATCCTTAACCCGGTGTCATTTCGTTTGGACCTTCCAGCGTCGTTTGCCATTCATAACGTGTTCCATAGGTCTTTGTTGCGGAGGTATGTGGTGCCTGTGGTTCCTTCTGTTGAGCCCCCTGCCCCAGTGCTGGTTGAGGGCGAATTGGAGTACGTGGTGGAGAAGATCTTGGATTCTCGTATTTCTAGACGGAGGCTTCAGTATTTGGTTAAGTGGAAGGGCTATGGTCCGGAGGATAATTCCTGGGTTGTCGCCTCTGATGTTCATGCGGCCGATTTGGTTCGTGCCTTCCATGTGGCTCATCCTGATCGCCCTGGGGGTTTTCATGAGGGTTCGGTGACCCCTCCTCAAGGGGGGTACTGTTGTGAACTCTGTTTTGGGGCTCCCTCTTGTGGTCACAAGTGGTACTGTGTGAGTGCTGTCTTTGGGCTCCCTCTGGTGGCTCTTTGTGTCATTCTGCAGGTCTGGGGCTGGCTTCAGCTGTCTCGTTATCTGTTAGCTGGTTTCCTATTTAGTTCACCTGGACTTTCAGTGGTTGCCTGCTGTCGATGTATTCAGTGCTATTTTGGATCTCTCCTGAATTCCTTCGTTATCAGTCTCTCCAAGAGAACCTAAGTTTCTGTTTGGTTATTTTTTTCTCATCAGTGTTCAATATGTTTCTTGGTTATTTATTTGTCCTTGTCCAGCTTGCTAATATGTGATTTCCTTGCTTGCTGGTAGCTCTAGGGGGCTGAGTTCTCCCCTCACACCGTTAGTTGGTGTGGGGGTTCTTGAATCCTCAGCGTGGATATTTTGTATAGGGTTTTTTACTGACCGCACAGTTCCCTGTCTGTCTTCTGCTATCTAGTATTAGTGGGCCTCATTTGCTTAATCTGTTTTCATTTCTACGTTTTGTATTTTCCCCTTACCTCACTGTTATTATTTGTTGGGGGCTTCCTATATCTTTGGGGTCATTTCTCTGAGGCAAGTGAGGTCTTACTTTCTCTATAGGGGTAGCAAGTTTTTCAGGCTGCGTCGAGACGTCCAGGAATTTAGGCACGTTCACCGGCTACCTTTAGTGTGTTGGTTAGGATCAGGTTGCGGTCAGTCCAGTTACCACCTCCCTAGAGCTTGTTCTATGTTCAGTAACTTAGCTAATCCATTCTGTGATCCTCAGCCACTAAGGATCATAACAGATGAGACAGTTTTTCAATCCTAAAACCTGCTGTGCGCGCAAACTCCTCATCAATGAGATTTGTGGCTGAACCACTATCCAAAAACAGTAATTGGCAGCTCACTGCCAGCAATAAAAACCTTAGCTGAGAGCATGCATTGCGAAACCACCATTGAGGATATACATAAGCTCAGATTGGTCTCCTCCACACCATCTGAGCTTAGAAGTTTTCTGCCGTTGCGTTTTTCTTAGACAGCAGAGGACAGATGTTAATAAAATGACCAGTTTTACCACAGTAAAAACAGGCTCCCTGCTTCCTGAGCTCAGGGGCTTGACGCTTGACATATGACACCCCTGCGATTTGCATAGGTTCCGTGGGCTCACCTGCAGCAACCTCACGTGAACCTAAACCTTCTCCCACAGGCGGCGTCTCATACTCCCCCTGACGCAAACGACGATCAATGCGGACAACCAGACTCATAGCGGAATCTAGAGAAGCAGGAGTCTCGTACATCAGAAGGGCTTTTTTAACCCTTCCAGAAATCCCATGTATAAACTGACACCACAATGCTGGATCATTCCATTGTGTATCGATCGCCCAGCGACAAAATTCAGAACAGTAATCCTCTGCAACTCGCTCCCCCTGGCGAATAGTGCGTATCTTAGATTCTGCTAGAGCCATTCTGTCAGGTTCATCGTAGATTTTCCCAAGAGAAGAAAAAAAAAACCCCACAGAGTCAAATGCAACAGAATCAGATGGCAAAGAAAACGCCCATGCTTGGGGATCCCCGCTTAACAATGACAACACCAGGCCCACACGCTGATCCTCATTACCTGAAGATATCGGGCGCATACGGAAATATAGTTTGCAAGCTTCACGAAAAGAAACAAATTTACTGCATTCCCCAGCAAATTTTTCAGGCAAAGGAAATTTAGGCTCAGCAACTCTTCCTGTCGCTCCAGCTTGCACATTAGACACTGCTAGTCCCTGTTGCTGTACTGCCCCCCTTAACTCCGTGACCTGTAGGGACAGCGCCTCCAACTGGCGGGTTATGGAAGTCATGGGATCCATGACAAAACACAAAAAAAAGAAACCCCTTTTTTTGTGTTGTTGGGCCGATTATAATGTCAGGGAGAGACTAGGTGAGCGAGAGCTAACTTTAAAACAAATTAATATAACAGCGCTTCCGTTTATAGGAGGTGAGGACACTTGAACGTTACAAACAATAACATATTTACATTGTGTGCGCGACTTTAAGGAAATATCAATTATTAACTAACTATGAACGACCATTACCCATACGGGTATGCTATCTACTAAGTGCAAGTATAAAACAGTATCTTTCTTTCTTTAAGTGCGAGTACCCTCTAAGGGCATACTATAAAACTTCAAAGTGCAAACCAATATGCTATTCTCACTCTTTCTTCACATGCAGGACTATCTGTCTACCCCAACGGGCCCACTGCATTTTCTTTTCCTAAAACCTCAATTTTATTTAAAGTACATCACTAGCATTTTATTCTCAACATTTTCAAACATTTTATCACTATCTAACCTTTTAGCTATATACTGTCAGCTCTGTAACATTATTGCTATCTAACTTTTTAAGGCAACATTATTACTTTTAAGGAAAGTGCAACAACTAACATTCCCTTTTAAGAGGAAACCAAGTCTCTCAATGAGGTAGTGCAAACAATCAAGATGCAAGTCAATTATCACTTGTAAAACAGCAAGAACTTTCACGATGTCATCAGGAACAGTTTCTTCGCAAAGCTCTTCTCTTGTAAAACCAGTAGAGAGCACCTTTAAGAAAGTGCAAACTATATACAGGAAAAGTTTGTGAACCATTCACCGTCCATGATTCAAATGTTCTTTTGAAAAAGTAGAAAACTTGTGCAAAACTTGAAACAACAGGGATCCCGGGTAAACAAAGGGATCCCTTTAAGAGTTAACCCTAGACGGGTTTAAGCAGCAGGAAATGAACAGTTAACTATTTACATTTTCAGGTTTCCGAGGTTTATTTTTGCCACTCTGGGGGTGGTACCAGTGGGGGCAGCCCGGCTGGATTTCGGCTACCACTAGGTACCACGTAGAGTGCATCTGCACTCCGGATAGGGGTCTGTGTACTCACAGTTCTCCTTGCTACCAGGGCCTGAGCCCACTTCGAACACATGGTGACCAGTGCAGGGGTCACCTGTTCTGGTGGAGAGTAGTAGGACAGTGGTAGGGTCACTTCAGGCTTGTATTTATAAACATGGAGGGCATACCACCCCTTGTCTCCCCAATGGCGTCTGTACCGAACACGGTCACCAGGGTACAGATTCTGACCTGGGTGTCCCTCGATGAGGTGCGCCTCCACGTCCCGCCGGTTGACAAATACCTCAAGGGCGAGGCCGGGCTCTTTTATAAAGCCCCAACCCCCTTGCATGTGTAAGGTCACGACTTTGCCATAGTGCTGGGGGTCACAATCCTCTGGACTCGTCTGCCTAGCCTGAGCTTTGGCTTGCAGGTCTCTCTCGTGGTCAGCCTGACGCCTGAGCTCCTTCTTTCTGGCCCACTCTTCCTGCTGCCACTGTAGCTGCTGACGGTAATCCAGCTGGGAGATGACCTCTAAGCTCCCTCCTTCTGGCTGGGCCTCCCCAGGGAACCCGATCAAGTCAGTGGTCGCACGGGTCCACTTGAATTTCACCAACTCTCCCTGGGTGTTCACTGTTTTCTTGATGGGCTGCAGTGGGACATCGGTGCTGTTTAAAGCCTCCCAGGGCCTCTCGCATTCAATGCGGCTACACACCCGACCAGGTGGAGGTGGTGGGGGCGAGTCTACGGCCACTAACAGGGACTCTTCGGCTACCGGGGCAGGGTCGATGTCTTTACCTGCCTCCGCGGCGTCTCCGGTGCCAGTCTCCTCCTCTGGAGGCTGGGGTTCTGGCGGCTCATGGTGCTGCTTTTACTTGTGGTCAGTGGCCACACGCTGGCACAGGCTCCGGAACTGCCAGCATAACTCCTCCAACTCTGCTCCCAGGATTTCCTGGTTCCTGCGACCTGGCAAGGTCTTGCTCGGCTCCCATTGACTGGGACTGGTGCGGGCTTTCTCCCCCTCTTCTGGGCATCCTCCGCTCGCCATGCTGCCAACCAGGTTCTGCCTAATGGCGTCTCGTCGTTCTTCCTCCTCCTCCGGAGGGCGGTTCCTTCTTCTTCCTCCACCATCCCAGAGTAGGAGGCGGACCGTTCTTGTTGACGGGCATATCTCTCGGACATAGTAGTATCTGTGAAGGCCTGGCTCCACTTTCGCGTGGTTCTTCCAAGCCACTCCCACAATGACATGCCCCACTCCTGCACGCCACATGGTGCTGTAATGGCGGCGGTTTTGGCGGAAATTCTTGGCGGTAAACGGCAATACACAGTTCAGCAATGAAACACAGTTCAAGTACAGTTCGGACACAAGCCTTAGGCACACATGACCCGATTCTTCAGGTTTAACTACATCCTGTTCGTGACGCCAAGATTTTATGGAGCGCCCCCACGTAAAGGGCAGTGGGGTACTTGGCACCGGGTCCTTCGGTTCGGGGGATGTCACGGTGGCCTGACTCAGTCCGTGGCCCTTTGAGGGGTGTCCAATTAAAGGTGTAGCTTGTCTAATGTTCGTGATGCCACTTGTGGTATTCGGTCAGGGTGACCGACGCTGCTTAGGGGTCCGCTGGTGTGATGTTATGGCAGCTAGATGGTATACCTTCCCACAGGTGAAGTGTATCCCCAGGGCTTCCCAGAAAG
Source organism: Ranitomeya variabilis (assembly GCF_051348905.1). Taxonomy (NCBI): domain Eukaryota; kingdom Metazoa; phylum Chordata; class Amphibia; order Anura; family Dendrobatidae; genus Ranitomeya; species Ranitomeya variabilis. The sequence goes on along the minus strand of NC_135237.1, from coordinate 252,245,929 downwards.
TAGATGGTGATGGTGGATGATGTGAGGCGCAGTGAATAACGAGGACACAAGGTTGCAGTCTCTTTACCTTTTACTGAAGGCTTCAGTGTCCACAGTCCAGGGCACTGGATCACAGGGTAGGCCGAGTCTGGCTGTTCTGAAGGCAAATCCAGTCTCCTTATCCAGGTGGAATGCAATAGCCTTCCTATGCGCACAGTAACACAGTAGGTCCTCACTTGCTTAAGCTCTAATG